>NC_135306.1:100524147-100825126 GCF_048772815.1 Callospermophilus lateralis
GGTCAGCTGTCAAGAATTTAGAAAAGACAGATTTTTTAGGAAGATGAGTAAAATGTACTCAACATGTGATACTCAATCACATCACACAACTGTTTCTGAAAATCCTAGAGATCCTAGAAACCAGGGTAGGGAGAAGGTAGGCAGGGATGAAGGGGGAAATGTTGAATGGCAAAGATGTCCCCAGTTGTTTTTCAAAGGAAAAGTTGTGTGTCACCTGGGTGACTGATGAAAAACACTAATTAAATTTTTTATTCTTTTATCCCCATAAAATAAACCACTTTTAGCAATATCAAGCTTTCTGGAGACTCAAGAAAATAATTGCCTGAGTCTCACACTGTAATTGCTTTTAAAAATTAGTTTGAAGTTTGAAGTTTGGAGTCTGTTTTTTGAGATGTTAAGTAAATGTGAGAGCCAAATCCTAAGTCATGGAGCAACTTCTAGTCTATGTGGAGAGAGACAGCATCTTCCCTGCTCAATCTGTTTAGCACAGAGTGGGCAAGGTGCTTGATCCTGCTTCCCACCTAGAATTTATACCCCTGGATGCCCTCAGCTTTCTGGGGCCCCTAGAAGGCAATGTCTCTGGTTGCCTCTTTCTGTACTAGTGAGAGGAGCTAGGGAGGGTGAGAGTGCTAATACTAAATATTAAATGGTCAGGATGGCACCCATCTTGCAAAGTGTCTTGAGATTTTAAATAATGAAAAATTTAGATACATATAAAAGCACAGAAGCAGGATGCATTGAGTGACACACACCTGTAATCCCAGATACAATGGGAGGCTGCAGCAGGAGGATCATAAATTTGAGGCCATCCTATCTCAAAAATTAGCAGGAACTGTTTTTAAAATAAAAAGGGCTAGGGGTGTAGCTCAGTGGTCAAGCACCCCTGGGTTCAACCCTCTGTAGGACTAAATCAATAAATAAGCAAAGAGAATGATTTAACATATGCCCATGTACCAACCATTTGACACATTAAGTGCCTTTTTCCTACCCATTTTAGAAAGAATTTCAAAGGAAGAATACATGTAATCGAACCCTCATCTACACCATTCACTTCCCTTCCTCCTGGAGGTAATCACCATCTTGAAGGGAGATTTTGATTACATCTTGTGTTAGTCGGCTTTTATCCCAAATACCTGACAAGAACAATTTAGAGGAGGAAGGATCTACTTTGACTCACCACTTCAGATGTTTTCGTCCGTGATCCACCAGGTTCATTGCTTCGGGCCTGAGGCGAGGCAAAACAGCATGGCAGGAGGGAATGGTGGAAGAAAGCTGCTCAGCTCATGGCAGCTAGGAAGGGGCCACAGGACAAGATGACCTTCCAGGGCAAACTGCCAGGGGCCCACTTCCCCCAACTACTCCCACCTCCCAGTAGTCCATTCAGTCTCACTGAATCAACCCATGGATAAGGTCAGAGCCCTCATGATCCAATCACATGACCCCAAAGCCCCACTTCTGGAAACAGTATCTGGGGGACACTCCAGATCCAAACCATAACCTTTGTATTTTTACTACTCATATATTTATGACCCATATGTAATGTTTTGTTCTTAAATTTTATATAAATGATACATGAACATGTATTTTTAACTTGCCTTTTTCATTAAACATCAAGTTTTTGAAATGTATCTTTATTGAATGTATGTAAATCTAGCTCATTTTCGCTGCTAGAGAATATTTCTTTATATTAATGGACTACAGCTTATCCATACTTTATTGATGAACACTTAACTGTGTACGATTTTTCGTGATCACTAATAAAACTATAATGAATGTCTTTGATCATATCTGCTTGTATACAGGTACAAGACTTTCTCGAGAATGGACATTTAAAAGTTAGATAAACACACACTGGAACGTAGTCGTGTTTATCTCCAACTTTACTAGATATTGATGAATTATTCTGCAACGAGCCTGCACTAATTTATGCTTGTATCCCCAGTTTATGACTGTTCCTGTTTCCTCTCCAGTGTTTGATATTACAAGAATTTTACACTTTGTTTCTGACTAGATAGTAAGAAATATGACCTCTCTTTGTTTTAACATGTATTATTTTATTTTTTACTAACAAATTTTTACATTTAAAATTTTGGGGGGCTCTTTGAATTTCCTCTTTTGAAGATTTCTTCATGTCCTCATCAATTTTTGTTTGTTTGTTTTTTAAGTGTATTTGATGTTTTTTTTAAATTTAGCCACTAAAACATTTATTTTTTCTTCATTTTTTATTAACTTTTTTAATTTACATAAGTCAGTTGAATGCATTACAATTCATATTACACATATAGAGCATGATTTTTCATATCTCTGCTTGTATACAAAGTATATTCACACCAATTTGTGTCTTCATATATGTACTTCGGATAATGATGACCATCAAATTCCACCATCATTTATAACCCCATGTCCCCTCCCTTCCCCTCCCACCCCTCTGCCCTATCTAGAGTTCACCTATTCTTCCCATGCTCTCCCTCTGTACCCCTGTATGAATCAGCCTCCTTATATCAGAGAAAACATTCAGCATTTGATTTTGGGGGATTGGCTAACTTCACTTAGCATTAACTCCTCCAACTCCATCCAACCCCTCACATATCTTTAACTTCTAGGGTATATAAAGAACTCAAAAAATTAACACCAAAAAAACAAATAACCCAATCAATAAATGGACCAAGGGCCTGAAAAGACACTTCTCAGAAGATGATATACAATCAATCAACCAATATATGAAAAAATGTTCATCATCGCTAGCAATTAGAGAAATGCAATCAAAACTACTCTAAGATTTCATCTCACTCCAGTCAGAATGGCAGCTATTATGAATACAAACAACAGTAAATGTTGGTGAGGATGTGGGAGAAAAGGTACACTCATACACTGCTGGTGAGACTGCAAATAGTTGCAGCCAATATGGAAAGCAGTATGGAGATTCCTTGGAAAATTGGGAATGGAACTACCATTTGATCCAGCTATCCCTCTCCTTTGTCTATACCCAAAGGACTTAAAAACAGCTTACCACAGGGACACAGCCACATCAATGTTACAGCAGCACAATTCACAGGAGCTAAATTGTGGAACCAACCTAGATGCCCTTCAGTAGATGAATGGATTTTTAAAAAATGTGCCTTTTATACACAATGGAATATTACTCAGCAATAAAAGGGAATAAAATCATGGCATTTGCAAGTAAATGTTTTTAAAGTGTATTTGTAGGAAAATATTCTTTAATGCTCTGGAAACAAATTCTTTGTTAACTTTGATACTGATTTGCACATTCTTGATCCCTCAGTTATTTCTGTTGCACATATCCAAGTGTGAGAACAGCCAGGAATAAGCCCTCATGTTCAGAGTTGCCAGACTCAGTCTGTTCTGGACAGTCACAGACATCCAAAACAATATATTGGAGTGGCCAGAGAACAGGCCTGGGGTTCAGAGCCCTGAGTTCTAGTCTCACTGTGACCCCAGATTATTTAAGCATTCTCAGCTTTCTATTTCTTCATCTCTAAAATCATAATATTAATAGCAACTTCAAAGGCTTTTGTGAGAAACAAACAAGATACATTAAAATCACCTGGCAAAATGCTATACAAATGCTGGCCATTATTAGTAGCAATGACCCAAATACAAGTTTACTATATTAGTCTGTTCAAGCTACCATAACAAAACACCATAAACTGGGTGACATTAAACAACATCAATTTATTTCCTCACAGTTCTAGAGGCCAAAAGTCAGATATAAGTGTGCCAGCATGACTAGTTTCTGATGAGGACTGTCTTGCTGGGTCAGTACACCCTCTGCCTTGTTGCTGGACACTCAACAATCATGTGACATCTTTGTGTTCAAGGGCAGAGGGAGAGGAGAGAGAGAGAGAGAGAAAGAGAAAGAGAGAGAGAGAGCGCTCTGTGTCTCCTCCTTTTCTTATAAAGGCATTGGTCATATTTGATCAGGATCCCATTCTTATGACCTCATTTTACCTTTCTCACCCTCTCAAAGACCTGTCTCCAAAGACAGTGACACTGGGGATTAGAGTTCAGACATAGAAATTTGGGGGAAAGACACAATTCTGCCCATCACAACCATGGTCAATTGATGCCCAATCATTTATTTCCAAATACAGTAAAGTTCCTTCATCTTTTATTAGGACTTGGAGACATAGATAGAAACACTATTGATTTTATCATCTATGGATTACACCATTCAAAGGTATTGCTGTTAGAAAAACAATATTTGACCATTTTTGTGACTTTTATTCATAAGGGACAAACTCTGATTGAAAGTCTTTATCCCTACAGCACCAGCTTAAATCTGATTGTGCAAAGAAACTAGACCAAATCTATCCCATAGAATTTTCTGTACTGATAGAAATAATGGTCTCTAAAATCTACAGTATCCAGTATAGTCACCACTAGCCACATGTGGCTCTTGGGGACTTGACAAGTGACTGGTTTGAGTATTGTTAATTTTATTTCATTTTAATTGATTTAAACATAAACTGCCACACGGGGGTAGTAGCTTCTGTGTTGGGCAGTGCAGGTCTATCCTATGCATGCTCCCTAGTCATGAAGTGACTGTTCTAGCAGCTGATTTCTCCCCATCTACTGTAGGGTCTTTGTCCCCAGACTCTGCAAGATGGAGCCTAGTGTTTCCCTCTAATATAATGGGGACATGTGATAATAAACAAGAGAAAGAATGGAAGTTTGGAAGTCAAGTGGAAATCCTGAGCCAATGTATGGGATGGGGGAAGGACTGAGGCTTGGGAAGTGAGAGTGGCAGAATGAAGGAGGTCTGTGGAGTAAGAAGGAAAGTGTCTTGCCAGAAATATTCCTGCAGAAATTATAGCACTGGCATGTGCCTCAAAAGTCAAGCATTTGGAAAACATCAAGTTTTTACTCTTCCTATTTTCCTTTTACTTTCAGGAAATCTGTAAAATAATCCTTAAGTATAGAGGGTTTCCAGACTTATGATGGAGAGGTCCCTTAGCAACCTCTCTGAACTAAAACTCAGCATGGCTGAAATGAGAAGAGAAAAAAGTGGCACTTGTTACTTCAAAAGGTTTCAGCTTTTAAAATGATTTTCCCTGGGTCCCAAATAGAAGCAGTTCATTGTGGGAGATCACAGAACACTCAATCACCAGTCAGCCTCTAAGACTTACCACAGCTGGTCCCTCTCAGGCAACTCTGCTGCACCCAGCTCCCATTAGAATACCCCAAGGAAGGTGGAGGCATATAAGTCCCAGAGCATCTGAAACCAAGAACAACCAGTTCAGACGAGCATGGTCCCCCAAGCTCTTATGAGAGAGGTGTTTGTGGGAGCCATGATTCTGGATTATTGGTTGAAGTAGAAGAGAGTGGTCCAAATCTGCTCTGAAAAAGGTGACTTGAAAATACAAGCTTCTGATAAGGTTCACATAAACTTTTTTAAAAAACATAGACTCTTTAATGGGTGAATATTCATAATATAAAGCAAACTAATTTTTTAGTTCACTTATGTTGAAGACTGAAAATAGAAAAAATATTAGAACATAGCAACATTTCAAGTAGTTATCTTATTTTAATAATCTTCTTAGTGAATCTTTTTTGAATTTTCAACTTTTCTAACATATGCATTTATTTATATGATGATGACAAAAATATTACAGAAAAGCACAGAATAATTATATTGTTTATATTTTTCAAAAAAGGTTGTTTTCTATTGTGAGATTTTTTTTCTTTTATCATGACATTTTTATAAAAATAGCAGTTTTTAGAGAACTGATTCGAATAAAGGGAATAGTGGGACTTTTCTCCCTTTTTTAATTGACAAAAGTTGTATGTATTTTTGGTACACAACATTATGTTTCAAAATATATATACATTGTGAAAAGACTGAATTAAGCAAATTTAACATGCATTATTTCACATACTCCCCCTCCCCTTTTTTTGTAGTAGAAATGGTTAAAGTCAATTCTCTTGGCAAATTTTCAATTAAAAATGCATTGCTATTAGCTAGAGTCATAAGGTGTTTGGAATCTTGAGAGCTCCTTCATCCAAACTCTGAGCTTCAGTTTCCACCCACTGTCCCTTCTCTTGGCTCACCCCTGCCACTCACACACTCCCAAATTGTATTTACTGCACTTGTGATGGAGCAAATGGCTTTGTGTGTCTGACAATATAGGCGTCAAATTATGAAAACTGTCTTTTGTGCTCAGATCAATAGGGCAAACCCACACTTACTTTTCAGCTCAGAAAAAGCTTTCTATTCCCCCTTCCCCAATGGCCTTTAACTTCTGTGCCAGTAACCATCAAACCAGGACTAAATGTCCCAATGTTTGAGCAGGGAGGTGAGACAGGAGCCAGGGATGTAGGTACACCTCCATCCAGCTCCTCAGAGTCTTGAATGCTCAGTTTCCGAAGGAAACCTCCTTCTCCACTCTTTGGAGAACCCACTTAGCCCCTCCCTCCTTAACCTTGCAGACACCTCTGAGGGCCACCCTAGGCCCTGGCCCCCTGTCTCCCATGTCGCTCATCACCGTGGCTTGCCAATGCAGGATCAGGATTCAGATTAACACAGTGACACAATCTGGGCACATACCACAGAGGAACAAAGGCCACAGGAATTCAGGGGACTTTTCCAAAGTCTTTTATTCACTCAGCCAACCTAATTGTCATTGTTATTCCTCACCACACGTCCTGGCTTCCAATCTGAGAATAACAAGAAGAAGCAAAGTTTGCACAGCAGTTTACAATTAATCATGCACTTTCCTGAGAACGGATTTTAGTGGCTGCCAATCCCCCATCCCTCCCACTTTACCACTTGGCCATGGGAAAATCACTTAACCTCTCACTGCCTCTATTTCTCATTCATTCCACAGAGACTGTAATAGAAACAGCCCACATGTTCTGGGATATTTGATAGAGATAATAAATATATTATGTCCTTAAAGGGGCCATCACAGTCCCAGGCATTTGCTGAACTGGATTCCCTGTCTCAGTTCAGACTTACAGCTAGAGGTGAGGAAGAACTGTTTTCTCACCACCTCACCTCTCACCTCGTCTCAGGAACAACAAATCATAACAGGCTTAACACTATCCGTGGTGGCATTTGGGCATGTCTTGCACTTATAAATTTGAAGAAAAGAAAAGAAAGTGTCATTTGGGCTGCAATACAGAAAGGCCAGAGAAGATCTAGCTCCAGGGTGTGTTGTGTCTCAATTCAACCCAACCCAGGCACCTTCTACAAGTTCTCCCCTCCTCCACTGCTTCCCCTAGGAAATCTCTTTATAAACTCACTTGCTGACAATGTAGGTCCCTCAGAATGCCCACCTTGTGGGACCCAGTGCCTCGAGCAAAGACTTCAAGGACTCTTTGATCTTTCCCTAAAATCCATCCCCAAAGACACAGACCTACAAGCACTTCTAGGTTCTGTCATCTCACCCTTGCCAATCCCATAGCAACAAGCAAAGACAGCTCCGGAAGACAAAAATGACTAGATGTTGCTTTTAAAATCATGTCACCCATGCAGGTGAGAAGCTAAACCATTTTTCCCATTGGCATGATATGGCATTTGTCCTTCCCCTTATCTTATCTTCACAAAATTTGGGAGTGACCAACCAAGCACTCACTTGTTCATTCTTTATGGAGTTTCCTAAGTCCAGGCAAGGTTCTCTGGTCAAAACGCTAGCAATCTTGGATATGTGCTGAACAGGACTGTGTCCACCTACTGGTGAAAAATAAGAAGAGACCCTTGGAAGAAGTCCAGCCAGGGAAGGCTTGCTTCAAGCAGTCAAGTAAACCAGGACACTATCATCAGAAGAAAAGGAAAACAGACAAGGGAAGATGCTTTCCAAATAAAAGACAGTATATTTGGGGGTAGAGTTTGAATTATCATTGACATGGAAAATTTAGAAGGAATTTCTTTCCCAAAAGGTCTGAATTTAAAATATCAGATTCAGATATATTAAAAACAAAAATAGGGAGGGGGAGATGGGGAAATCGAGTAGCACAAAATAATCATGGGCTGTAGAAAAACTGATCTCAGTATGTCCTTAGATGTTTTTTTAATGGACAAAATCAGATGCATCTTTGTTTATAATGGAAGTCAGGTCACCAACAGTGATTTACAGCTCAGTCAAAAGGACCTAGAGCTCAGTCCCTTGTGTATATTTACCCTCAATTGCTACCTACCTACCGTGTGTAGGCAAAGCCCATTCCCAATTGCAGAGCTGCAAGGGGGAGAGAGCTATTTTTCCCTATGCATATGTTGATATGCAGAAAAGAGGACAGCACTACTCTGCAAGCTGTCCTATTGAAGCCTCGTTTCCTGTCAATCTTTCTTTTTTTCCCCCTTCCATGAAGCCTTAATTTTTTGCCACAGCGCTTTCAACATTTTAGTTTCCTGCAAACCTCAGGAAATAGACTGAAATTAATATCGTCAGATGCTTCTGAAAGTGCTGGCTTGGCGGCATTGCAGAGCGCTTTCAGATGCCATTTTGGGATTAAAATATACCAGTTATGCCCCATTGTTTATAAGAGAGATCTGGGAAGGGAATTGTGTATGAGATTTGACCAAACTGAAATGTAGGTTAAAAAAAAAATTAGAAATAGAGACCTGAACTTTCAGAATAGACAGAATCAGCAGGTAAGGAAATGAAGAGCAAGTTAAGGCAAGAACTTCTCCAGGGATTCCAAGTAGCAACTCAGCACCCCATCGGTGCAGGAAACTGAGGCAGAGCTGCCCTGCTTTTATTTTCCATGTAGAACTATAAAGCTGTTGGTAGGACTTGCACATCTAGATCTGACACAAGAAATAAAATGAGGCAAAGAGATCATTTATTAACTCATGCATTGTGTAGTCACTAGTTTGTTGAGTGGGGAGAATCCAGAGCCCAGGTTTTCTCATATCTTGCAGGGCCAGAAGAGCCCCAGTGGCTTAATCTCTGCTCTGCTCTGTCCCTGGCTGGCCTTGGCACTCTGGGCAGATCCCTACTTCTTCAGACAACATTTCTAGTCAATCTAGTAGGGAGAGATAGCATGCTCCTGGCTTCTTCCCTGTGCAAGGGCGTTGCAATGATAAGCTTGCAACAACTATATAAACATGCTTTAGGTTCTTGAGGGGGAAAGTGTGACATGAATCAAAGTTATTTTTATTATTGTTGGCTTCTGCATCTATGACTTCCTAAGAGTGAGATAAGGCCACACACTATTTCTGCATCTCCAAAAGTCTATTCAAAATTTTTGTAATATTGAAGAATACTTGGTCCTTTTACATTCTTTGTGTTTTAGTCACCTTTCAGATTAATCCACTACGACTTCTCTGTTGAACACAGCCTCCATCCAAGCGATCTGAGAGACCCATTGATTTTACAACCAACTCTTTTTCCTGCCTCTTTATACCCTTGGTTCAATTTCTTACTATTTTCTACCTTTCCAAGTGTAATAACCACACACTGAGTCTCTTTTATCACCAGCTTTCTCTCTCTGGACTCTCACTTCTGCTGCCAGCCTCTACATCTCTACCTACCATCTTGGTCAACTTAATAGGTTGGTCAAGTTCAAACCATGAACCTGGATGAAACATCAGGGACCTTCTAAAATCCATACCTTTAAAATGATGATGCTGTTCCCAGAAAACTAAGTGAGTCACCCTGAGTCACCTGGCTGGTCAGGGATAAAAATGGACTTAATGCCAGATCTGGGAATTCATTTTCATGTTCAGAGGTGAAGTTCCCTCATGGCAGGTCTACCCTATCATTTAACAGGATTCATTGATCCCAATATCCTATGCCATAAACTCCAGCAACAGGCATGGACTGATCTATTCAGCTACATATAGTGAAATGATAACTGTGGAGGCTTCTTTCCATGTGTGAGAAGAAGTGAGGAGGTAGGCATTTCAAGACAGATGCTGCTGTTCCAGGAAATCATCATGGACCCTGGTTCTTTTGCATTCCTTTTCTGCCCTTCTAAGCATGGGCATTTGCCTCAAGGTCCCCAGATGTCTGTTCTACCTCTAGGCCCTGGATTCACATTCTGGACATGGAGATAAAGAGAGGAGCAAAAGACAACAGATGTGGGCCAACTGAGTCCCTTTTATCAGTCATGCCATAGCTTTCCCAGAACCTGACCCAGGATGGCTGCTGGCACACTGTAGGTGAGAACTAGCCAGGGGCTGCCCCTCCACCTGTGAAGGCACCTGAGGAGGTTCATGGTTTTGAATGAGCATATACCACTCCAAAAAATGTTTTAAAAGGGTGTTGTTAGTAAGTATGCTAGTCAGCTCTTCATTACTACAACAGAAATGATGATCAATTTATTTTAAAAAGATTCATTTTTAGCTCATAATTTTTGAGGTTCCAGTCCATGACCATTTGACTCCTTTGCTTTGGGTCTATGGCATGGCAGCACATAATGGGGGGAATGTGTGAGAAAGCAATATCACTCACCTCATGATCCAGGAAGCAAAGAGAAAGAGGAAGGGGCAGGAATCTCACAATCCCCTTCAAGGACACACCCTACGTGTGATCTAAGGATACCCCAGAAAGCTTCACCTCTCAAAGGTTCCACTACCTCCCAACAGTGCCATCCTAGGGACCACGTCTTTAACATGGACTTTTAAGGAACTCTTCTCCAACCTGAAGCAGTAAGGATGAAGAGGAGACAGTATTGAACAGGCAACCGGCAGCCTCAGCCCCAAAGACCTTAGAGTTGGCATTCACTACTCTGTGATCCAGCCCTAAGAGTCTTTTCTAGTGCCATTTCTTACAGCCTTCAACCTCCCACTGCCTAGTTCAACCATCCCAGAGCTCTCCACATCCTTCTGAGCATGAGCTGTGCTCCTCTGCTGCTCCCCACTTCATTGTACCCCACTTCTTTGAGACCTAACTGAAATACCTCTCTGCTTTCCTTAATATGCAGACTCAAAATTAACCTCCAATTTTGTTCTTAATTTCATAATATGTTGTACTTACCTCTACTAGAGCACTGATCCCCTCCCACTTTGAACCATAGTCTTCTAGCACTTATCTGCTTCATTCACCAGGAAAAGCTTCTGAAAAGAAAAGAAAAAAAAAACAATATCTTGCCCATCTCTGTATCCAGTATAAGTCTAAAATTCTGTGTGTCCCTGTTTTAGTCATCTATTTCGCTGTTGTGACTGAAAAAGATCTGACCAGCCCAATTATAGAGGAGGAAAAGTTTATTCAAGGGCTCACAGTTTCAGAGGTCTTAGTTCATAGAAAGCTGTCTCCATTCCCCGGGGCTCCGGGCAAGGCAGGATATCATGGCAGAAGAGCGTGGCAGAGGGAAACAGCTCATGTTTTGATCAGGAAGCAGAGCGAGAGGTCTCCACTTGCCAGATACAAATACATACCCAAATCCACGCCCCAATTCCCACCTCCTCCAGCCACACTCTACCACTCCATTTACCACTCAGTTAATCCCTATCAGGGAATTAAAACACTAATTGGGTTAAGACTCTTATAACTCAATCATTTCTCCTCTGAACCTTCTTGCATTGTCTCACACATGAACTTCACACCTCACATTCAAACCTTAACAGTCCCTTAGTAAATGCTCAAGTGTTTATAACTGAAATTACTTTTTCTAGGTTCCTTTGGATGGCTGATGATGAATCAGAATGCATATCTCATCACAGTAGGTAGGTAAAGAGTTCCACACCTCCCATCTCCCTGGAAGAGTCTAGCATTATCCTCCTTAGAGGCGAAAGAATGGCCTCCCGAATTCTTTTCTAGCCTGTGGAAGATCAGTGACAAGTGGTTTACTCTGCATCCTTCCAGCTCTAAGAACACTAGAGTAAAATGAACAACCCCTATTTGCCCTTTTGATTTGCTCCTGAGCCTCATGAAACTCTGCCAAGTTGCCCTGCCCTGACCTCTCGGTCTCCAATCTGAATCTCCATTAGTTTAAAACCATGATTATTCTCTATGTTTGGCCTACCATCACCACCTCCAGGATTCATTCTCTGACCTTCTTCATTTCACTCCGTTCCCTGAGGTGCTGAATCTATAGATTTCATCTCCAGATTCCTTTTCCATCTGGCTCCAGTTGGATTCAGCCATCAGGAGGCACCTTGGAGAGGTAGGAGTGAGGCAAGAGGTGTACAGAAGTATTTCTTCCCAGTTCCCTCTCTACTTCAGGGCTGGGGCTGGGTTCTGGTATTGACAGTATCCTGCCCTCTAGGTGGCCCTTCCCTAGTGGCCTCAGTTCTCACCAGGTTCTGATAACACTCTTCACTCTCCTCCTTAGTTCATGGCAAGACTAGTAATGGCTTACAGCAGTTTCTCACCCTGCATACCTCCACACCACCCTCATTGGTTCCCTTAGCCCTGCCCACACCCTGTAGGTAATCACTTCATGAAATCTCATTCAAAATCCCATCTGAGTGTACCTTATTCTATGCCAGGAACTGGCTCCCCAAGCATACCCTAGCTTCCCTAGAATCCCTGGGTAGTATTTTTCTTATGTTCTTCCTGGACTGAGTGAGGCTTCATCAAAGGTTCAGATGTCCTGTTTATTTCTACAACTGCACTAACATATCTTGTACATTCAAGAATTAATCTTCTCTGATACAAAAACCAATGCTTCTCCTTTATAATTTGATTGCTTGAGTTTTGAGAGATGAGAAAAGAATAGGAGATAAGGGCCCACGGATAGCAAGGTCTCAGGTTAATTGGGTCTAAAACTAAATACATTAAAGACTGCTTCCCCAAAGACTCATCCTACTCCAGAGGGGAAAGGTTTGAATATGGAGTCCAGATCTAATAAACACCAGATAAACATAGAGTAAACTCAGAATAAACCCTTTTCTACCATGTTTGTGTTCCTGAAGGGATGAGAAAACAGGAGCCTCCAGTCTCTCCACAGGAGAGACATCATAGGAACTCAACTATAAGCCTGCAGAGGGCAGAGGCCAGATACGAGATTTTCTGTTCTCCGTCTTCCCTTTCTTCTTCCCTTTCTCGGTTCCCTCTCTCCCTCTACTTCTAGACTCCCTCTTCTCCCCTCCTGTACCTTTCTTTTCATTTCTCCCTTCCTCTTTTCTTCCTGCAGTACAGGGGAGATAGCGGAAGGAACATCACTAAAGCTCTTGCACATTTTTTTTCACATGCAGATCAATAAATATGGATTTGATAGTGATCAGTTTGAGGTCAGTACTATCTTACTCCCTGAGGTTAGCTGATCACAGTTTGCCTAAAAGTTTCAAGAATTACTTTTTGGTCTGGTTTCCATTTCTGTGTTTGGGCCAAATTTAAAAACCTGGAAACTCACTGTGGCTCATATTAACTCTGATACCTTTACCCTTTCCTTTCTGCCCCATTTCCCTGACCTGGACAGCAATTATTGCTTCATTGGAAGACTAGATCAGATATGGATGAAAGAAGCTAGTCTTCCCTTGGAAAGCAGAACACAAAAGGAAATGAATGATTCAATTTCTGTTTCCTTCAGGCATATTAAAGTAGACTATCATTGGAAAAATCTATGAGATATGTTGTTAAATTCAAAAAAGATGTAATTGCAGAATAATACACATGATAGGCAACTCCATTTATGTATGTATATGCAGGTACTTATTCTTATATGTGCATATAATTATGTAATAAGAGACTAAGAAGGTCAGTAATGGTTACCTCCAGGAGTAGATTTGGGGTGAGAAGGGATATAAAAAGACATTTTCATTTTACTCAATATTCTTCTATAATATTCGATTTTTTTTTTAAAAAAAAGTGTCTCTTTTGGTTTTTGCTTACATAAGTAATATATGAATTCCATCACTAGTAGTGAATTCCTTAACAATTTTTTTAGGTCTTTTCTTGTCTGTATGTTCTCCAAAGAAAAACAAAATTATTCAAAAAGAAAGTTTAAAAATTAAGATTTCTTCGCTTGAAATACATTCTCTGTCATTTTGGGGTGTCATTGTGCTTCCTGATCGTGATTTAAAATAGATAGTAATGAATCATCTTCCACAGCAAGTTTGACTCAGTCAAGTAAAAATGGTTCAAAAAAAATCAAAATTGGGAATTAATCTTCTCTATTACCACATGATGCCTTTCCTATTAGGTTTTATTGCTTGTGTTTGGGAAGGTGAAACATGAGGTGGAGAATAAGAGGGCAAAGTGTTTCAGGGTCTCAAATTTAGCTGGAACAAAGATTAGACTTGACTCCTGTTCCTTCCTGCTCCAGAGGCCAGGGTGAGGCCTGTCCTCAAGCTGTTCTGTCCAACTGGCCCACAGCAAATGGTTCCCTTTTCAAAATATCTGCATTGCTGAATCACTCTCAGCTTCCCTCGAAAGCTTATACTGCTGTCCTCTACATGTCCCAAGACCACAACAGTTCCCTTGAGGACAGAATGTGTTTCTTTTTCATTTTTGTGTTGCCAGTACCTACATATAATGCCTGGCACAAACCAGGTGCTCAATAATAGGATGAACACTTGAATGAATGCATAACTGTCTGACTGAATCAAACAATGCCTCCATTCTGTGTCCTCAACTGGATTAAAAGGGACTTGAGGATGGGACCTATGTGTCTTAAAACTCCTGCATCCCTGCACTATAGGGGTACAGTGCCTTAAGAAAGCAAACATTCAACAAATGCATATTGAGCAATTTCACCCATGTGAACAGATGATTAAAAATGTTCACAGAGATTTGGATCTTGATTTGTTTACCATCCTAATGACGAGCAAGTCAAGGAAGGGTATGTTCTTTTCCTCATTTTGCAGGTATTTCCAATGAGGCTCAGAAAAGTAAGAAGTTTGACAGCACAGGAAAATGGCAGTTCTCCTGATCATTTCTGGCTCCTTCTCAGCAACTTTGCAGCCCCCTCAAAAGCCAATATTTCCTTACTGTGTCCTTTTTTCCTTCCTTCAGGGGCAAGCCAAAGCTCAGTGGAGAGTCATTGCTAGGTGATCTCTGAATTTCAGGTAGTTAAAGTATAAAGTGGCACTTCTTAATTAGATAGTAATAGCATAATTATTTGAAGGTGCCTTGTAATTACATCCTTCCTCCCCAAGCTCCTTTTGCTGTTTCGCCTGGGATCCCCAGTTCTCGTCCCCTTCCTGTCCTGTGTCAGCCCAATGACACTGGGCCAATGTTAAGCATTTATCAGTGATGGTTGTTTCTTAACAAGAGAGGAGCCCACCAATGGATTCTCTCCCAAAATCTCAGAACTTGCAGTTGATTGTTGCTACAACATGGCAAACTTTACTTTAAGTCATTTTGACCATGGTGCCTGATGCATGAGATGGGAAATTGAGAGGTCACTGTGGAGCCACTTAAACTGGGAGCCTCTTGAATGTTTATCTCAAAGGGACTCTGTGACCTCAGTAGACCATTCTGAGGATTCCCCTTACAGCCATATGCAATTATTCTTTATTTTCTACTTTCAATCCCTTGTAAAAACAGGCTTCCTACTGGTTCAGCCTTAGAAGGAAGGAAAAATCACTACCCACCCCCAGCGCCACACAAAAACTCTGTACGTTTTTTTCCTGCTTTGAAGTGTAATATATCTCTAAACTGACAGCAAGCAACACACCCCAATATAAGGGCAGATGGTGAAAGAAATTGGCTCAGGTGGGAATAACATGGGAGCTTTCAGTCAATAGCATACATACCCCTCTTTGAAAAACAGCTGGTTGAATGAATGCCCCATCTCAAGGAAGGAAGGGCCAAGGGAGTCATTAATGAAAGCAAGAAACTCAGTTTTACATCTCATTCAAAAGATGGATTCACTATATTCCTCCTGATCCAGGTGGGTGAGTTAGTTTAGTGTGGAATTTGTCTGCCCTCACTGAAAACTCCAGTTAGGCAATGAATTATTCCAAGTAAATTAAGTGTATTGATCCCCTCCCCTTTCTGACACTTTGCAGATATTGCTATCAAATCATGCTCCATGCAAGTGTCAGCTTTTGCCACAGACATCAGAAGAGGAGAACAAATATTCACTTGAGTTTCTCAGCATCTAATAAGTACTCGTGGGGTATAGAAGGACTTGGGGAGACCAGGCAACAGCAGAATCCTATGCTGAGACAAACAGTCTACCTTAGAGACTTTAGCACAATCAGCTGATGAAAACAGGGTGGTGGGTTGAATCCTATATTCTTCAGGAAATATCAGATCAAGGCCATGATGTGGGGTCTTAATTTCAGCCAATATTCATACAAATGCAAATGGATCGGAACAAAGATGAGGCAGAGGATTATGGATATAAACTGTAAATCTATCACAATTCCAGAAAACAACCATATTGCATACCCTTTGAATAGGAGGTAGCAAAATACCTTTCTTAACTGTAAGGAGTTGGTCTCTTTTAAGGAGAATATTACATCATTTCATCAGGTCCTCGGTTGGGACTTACTTCTTTGATTTG
Source organism: Callospermophilus lateralis (assembly GCF_048772815.1). Taxonomy (NCBI): domain Eukaryota; kingdom Metazoa; phylum Chordata; class Mammalia; order Rodentia; family Sciuridae; genus Callospermophilus; species Callospermophilus lateralis. The sequence goes on from NC_135306.1 coordinate 100,540,507, forward strand.
CATTTACTCCTTGCCCAACTGACAAAATTCCTCTGTTGAAATCCTAAACCCCAGTGGATGGTATTATGAGGTAGGACCTTTCCTTTGGGAGGTGATTAGGTCATGAAGGTGACCTGGAGGGGATTAGTACCCTCATAAGAAAATAAAAGAGAGCTTCCTCTTTGTTCTTTGTCATGTAAGGATACTATGAGAAGGTGTTCATCTGAAAACTAGGAAGTGGGCCCTCACCAGACACCAGATCTGCCAGGACCTTTATTTTGGACTTCCCAGCCTCCAGAACTATAAGAAATAAACTTCTCTTGTTTAAGCATCCAGTCTATAGCATTCTGTTATAGCAGCCCAAACCGACTGAGATATGTATCATAATGATCAGATTCATCCATTTCTAAATATTAAATTCTTATCCTCAAGAAAAAAGACTCTGTCTAGGTGAGTTCTTTTCAGATCAAAAGCTATCCTATTAAGGCTCTTGAATATATTCTAAGAATGAATTGTCTGAGGATGAAGGGTCCAAAGATGAACGGCCTGGCCCAGATATTTAACAAATGTATGCTATAAAGTATTATTTTATTCTTATTAAAAGCCCTTAGCACATATGAAAATACTTATGGATGAAAGAGAAGATATCTGAATTTGCTTCAAAATTATCTGGTGAGATGGGAGGAAGCAAGGAAGATAAATGAAAGTCTTAGCCATAATGTGAGAATTGGGTGTTGATGTAGCAGGGTTCTAACAGTGGTTCTGAAACATGAACATGCATCAAAATTATCTTGAAGTTTGGTAAAACACACCTCAGAGATTCTAATACAAGAGGCCTGGGGGGAGGCATTGCAACAAGTTCTTAGGCAATACTGCTGCTGCTGGCCCAGGGTTTCATGTTGAGAACCACTGTATTATATTTACCCTTTACACTTACATGATCAAGGGTTGGGTATGTAGCTCAGTGGTAGAGCACTTGCCTGGCATATGCAAGGCCCTAGGTTCAATCCTCAGTAATGCAAAAACAAAGTAAAAATATTTTTATATGCTCAAAAAATAAAAGTAAAATGGAGCTGTACTCAGTGGGCACAACACAACAAGATATAAGAGGAAGAGTCTCTGTTTCTTCCTACTTCTAATCTCAGACATTTGGCAGCTCAAAAAGATGAAGACACACAGACCCCAGAAAAACAATGAGCCATCAACTCAATTCAAATTGGACCTAGCATGGGAAAAATTAATGTTGGTTTTCCTCATTTACTTTGAACCTATGTCTGCATAATTGTTATAGAGTGTGATAGCTTCTCAGCTGGTTTGGGACTGTGCAGTTAAACAATATGAATAACTGGGGTTTTCACTTTTTTTTTTTTTTGATGCAAGAACTAGACTTAGGTGGTGATTTATACAGATTGATGGCACCACCTCCCACATTTGCCTGCAATTCTGGTTGGATTCAAAATGTATAGTGTATAGTCAGAAATCTTTCTCTCTATCCCTTCAGATGCATCTGTTTCAAGAAAATCAACATGAAGTTTCCTGGATCTAGTTGGGTCAAAAGGCATCAGATGATGGAGAAAAAAACTTTTGAGCTTGAGACTAGATGGGTACAGGAAAGATACTAGGAGTTTCAACTGAATTTTTACTTCCTTCAAATACCACTTAGCAAACAATTAGTATGTTCTAGGCATTGAGTTTTATAGACTCTGAGATATGCAAATTTAAATTCCAAAAAGATGGACCTTGGCCTTGAAGCTCTCACATCTAGTTTAGATGGGAAACAGGTAAATTGTTATAATATTAACAAATAAATAACAAGAGATTATAAGAATGCTGTGAAACCCTAGATGAGTAAATTACTCATTTTAGACTGAGTGGAAGAAGAGTGACGCAAACTCCTCCTGGATGGCATTGGCTATGTTTTGGGTAAGTGTCTTCCACATGCTCATGTGTTAAAGGTTTGGTCTGGGTCCATGGTGCTATCGGGAAGTGGAAGAACCTTTGAGAAGTAAGTTCTTGTGGGAGGATCTCAGGGCATTGGGGATATAGTTTTGAAGGGAATTGTGAGCACCCCCCTCTTCCTCTTTGCTCCCTGACACACGAGGTGACTATGTTTGCTCTGTCCGTGTTTCTGTCATGGTGTGCTGCCTCACCACAGGCAGTACAATATAGGGTCAATTGATCACAGACTGGAACCTCCAAAACTGTGAGCTAAAATAAACCTTTTGCCTTTATAAGTTGATCTCAGGTATTAGTTACAGTAAAAGAAATTTGACTAACTGGACTTTCGTACTGATTCTTGAAATAAGCACCCATTTGTTAGACAAACAGATAGCGAAGTATTGAACATATGCTAGGAAGAAGAAATGGAATAAGAAAGAAATGAAAAAGTAAACGTGACTGCTGTCTCTAATCAGTAGAGTCATTTGATAAGACTAAGAATTTGGACAGCTGCCAATATAGGAAAGGAATGTTGGTTTGATCAACCCCTTTATCAGGATAAAAGAATACGCTCTATCTTGGGAATGGCTATGGACTGAACTATATCCCCCTCAAATGTATATACTAAATCCCAATGCCTTATGTGACTGAATATGGAGACCAAGCATTTAGGAAGTAATTTAGGTTAAATGGGGTCATTACAGATGAGATCCAAGTCCAAGAGGGTTGGCGGCCTTAGAAGAGAGTGATGTCCTACACCCAAGGAAAGGCCATGTGAGTACTTAAGAGAAGTGACTATCTACGGTCCAGGAAGGAAACCATCACCAGAACATGATGTACTGGCACCATGATCTTGGACTTGTAGCCTCCAGAAATGTGAGAAAACAGTGTTCTATTATACAAGCCATCAGTATATGGTATTTTGTTATGACAGCCTAAGCAGACTAACACAGAGATCATCTGCATTTTTAAATATGGGAAAGATATTACAGAACTGAATTTCAAACACATCTTTCTGGTAGAACAGTTAGGCTAGACAGTGGAAGGGGCCTTATTAGCCTGGATACCAGGCAAAGAGTTGAGGATGCATGAGTTCAAGCGGACATAATTAAAAAACCTGGTCTAGGATCAAAGAGTTTGGAATATTTGAGTAGGAGACAGATTTGCTAGCTTACTAATGAAAAGTTTTATGTATGTGTGTAAAATGTTTTGTGTATATATAAATTTATAGAACTTCATATGTTATAACTTTGTGTCTATTTAGGTGAATATATATAAGTATATTATATGAAAAGAATATTTTGTATAATATACAGAAATGAGAAAGGGAAATTTGTCATCAAGGAAGAATACTTACAGGGACTTCAAGTGAGATGCACCTGCTCCCTTGGATGCTATAAAATTTTACTGATTTATAACACAGGAGTAATGTGTGGGAGGGGCAGTGGGGAGGACATGGAAAAGAATAATAGAGGAAAAAAATAAATGTCATATAATTCTCTTACTTTGAATACTACAAATGAGTCATATAACTGGAATTTCAATTTGTCTTCCAATATTTTCCACAGAATTAGCCTGTTCATAAACACAAAAAGAGCACATGGTGCCTTCCAAAATGACAGTAGACTGTTCCAAACACTGAAGAGGGATCCTGAGGCTTATTTTCGATGCCATTCCTGAAGTTTGAATGCAGGTTCTGGCCTGTGCACTTGGCCACCAATGAAAAAAGGCACAGGGGCACTGCTACCTCCTTTCACATCATTTCTCAGATCTTTTATTCCCTGTAAAGTGTCTGCTCTTTAGGTCTTTCCCAAGTGAGATAATACCACTCCCATATGAACTGAATACCCAGTGCCCTGCACATGTGATTGTGTTAAGGCTAAACAGGGTATTGTTCTTAAAGAGTACTGCCAGAGAATCGTATCCTTGTGCAGAATGATGCTGAGAGATAAAAATATCTTTCATTTCTATAATGCCATGCATCTTAAAGTGTGTTCCACATTTTGCAAACTATATATAGTCTCAATTCATTACGCATCCCCATAAAATACAGCCAGAGCAGTGGCAAGCACATGCCAGATGTTTGACAATGGTTTAATAACAGTGCGAAGAATAAGTTAAATTGAATTCAGAAAACAGGAAGTGGGATATGGGGCACTAGGTAAAGCTTTGGTATTTTTTCAACAGTGTGTGTTGGCGGTCTTCTGCCAACCAGAGTGAGATCTGGGGACACAGGTGAACTAGGGAGATACTCTTCCTGTCCTCATGGAGCTGCCGGGGTATTATAGAAGATACATGACTGTATTACAGTAAAATGTGGTTCACACCAAGATGGAGAAAGTACCAAGTACCATGATATTCACCTCCTTTAATAGAAGCCCTTTCTAATTAGCCACACTGGCTTCACCATTTCCGCCCACTAATAGAAGTTTTCATCCAACACTATGAGAGCATGTAAATTGAAGAAAATCTATTCTGGAACCCAGACCCCAGGTTGAATATGAGTATGATGCTAGGAAAAATAAAAAGAGAAGGGAAACACACAAGTTGCGTAAGTTAGGGAAAGATTTAGGACATCCAGAGAAGAAAGAAAATGAAAAACAGCTTGGAGAGAAGTTGGAACCCAGAAGAGCACAGAGGCCCATACAAATATCAGCATCATTACTTGTTTCCTTGGAGGTAGGAACTGATCAATCAAAATAATCTGCCTGTAACACGGATGGCATTGGAGAAGCTCTTCCAAATCTGACTGTGCTGAAAGCTGTGGACTCTGGAAAAGGCATAATAGGATTTTAGGGTTGAGAGGGATTGCAAAGATCCACTGGCTCAAACCAGTCATTTTATAGATAAAGAAAGATGGGCCTAGGTTCATTAAATGACTATCACAGTCTTGGCCAGGCCAGAGCTAGGTCCAAAGGCTCACTATGATTCCCTCAGTCAAGCCTAGTCTTGCATGAATCAGTGAGGTGGACATCTTGCTCTTTGGAGGATGCTTCAAAAAAGTTGAATACCTGGATCTTTGGGCCCTTTCCGCTGGCAATAGAGAGAGACCAACCACGGTGAACAGGGGTTAAGGTCTTGTAATCCACCTACAAGGATGTGAGCAAGAAATCTGGTTCAGAGAAATGAAAAAGAAATAGGCTGGAAGATTGTGACTGCCCAGGTCAGGTAGCTGCCACCCAGAGAGGACCTCTAAAGACCATTTGGTCTTTGGATGTGTATGTAGCTTCAAGCCTTTATTAACTTACCCAGGACTAGAGAGGCAGGTTACCCTGAATTCCCACTAGGGACCTGTTCAAAATGTGTTAAATCTCTGGGCAAGGAGGTTATATCCAGTACAGGCAGGATGTATAAAAAACAAAAAGAGAATGTGGTTTATAATGTATCTGTGCAACAAATATTGCAAAGAAGCATTAAGCAGGAAATTCTCTGTTGGTGATTACTGCCTGTCTCACAAAAGAACCACTCCCTCTCCTTATCTGTGGTGATAGTACACATGAATACTTCCAGACAGTTAAAGGGAGCTAGGCCCAACATGAGCAGTAGAGAAAGAGTAGACATACTGGGCTAATGGTCAGGGCCCTGAACTGGCATCTGAGCCCTGCAGGTTCCTGAAAAGCCTCAGGAAAGTCCACCCAGAAGGAGCCATCTAGAAAGAAAGGGTCCTGACAGAAGACCTTTAGGGCAACTTCTGTCTTATTAAAAAGCCAATAATATGCCTTATATTTTCCCCCCACATATGTACCTTTGTATCCTCCCCAAGTAAAGGACAAACTTTTCAAGAACAGGAATTTATGCATTCATCCCACACATCTTTAAGTACTCTAAACAGGGCTTTGCCCAAATCAACGGAATAGTAAATGTTATTGATATTGAACTGACAGCCCCCAAGGTCACAGAAGACGAACACGAGCTGCGTCTTTATAGAGTCTGAACGTTAGACAGTTTAAGGCACTGAACAACAGTACCCATCAATCCTGCCCCAGGATCCAGGACTTTGTGCTTCACTCTTTCCCAGATCTCAGACACATGAGGCTGGGGGTGGGGGCACCCTTGCTGCTAGGAGAGCAGGACTTGGAAGCTGTCCCAGCCTTGCCCTTCGGTAACTTCTTGGCCAGCTAGTAGCAGAATCTGGAGCCACCCCGCATTCTCTGTGGGCTCCAACTTCCTCACTGCTTTCCGCAATCCCACTCCTGCTGGTCCCCTGGGACGGGAGGCGCGGGGTGCAGACGGGGCTTGGGGGAGGGTCAAAGGACACAGCACTTGGAACTGAAGGCCTGGAGGGGGACTGGCGACGGATGAAGTCGACCTCCTGGGCTACAAGCCTGTAGAAGAAACGCTGGAGAGGATGCCACCTGCTGGTGAGGGACCCTGGCTTGCATGGTGGGCGCAACAGAGACCTGGAGCCTGGATGCACAGAAAATCAGAATTGGGGCGGCTTTCCAAGTTGATGGTTTTCGGCTGTCTCTTTGGGCTGTTAGCTCCACCGATTGTGCGCAGAGACCCGGTCCCCCGCGCGCCATCCCACAGACGCGGAGGTTTCCAGCGGAGACCGTGGTCTCCCTCCTTGCTTCCCCTCGCAGCGCACTCCAAGGTCTAAGGACTCTCCACCGCTTCTCCATCAGGTGGAGCCGTCCGCTCCTCGCCGCCTCCCCCTCCCTCCTCGAGAGCGAACTGCGCGCAGGCCACCTTGCAGCGCCAGGAGGTTAACCGAGCCCCCGGAGGAGGTGAGGCCACGAGCTGGCCGGGCGGAGATGGCGGGGCCGCCGTCGGGGCTGGCGCCAGAGCCCGGCCAGCTGTGGGTCCTGCAGGTACCGCTCCCGTTCTCTGCCCCCACGTGGTGGCCACTGAAGATTGCCGGGGGTTTTCCGGCACTCAGGGTTGAAACGCCTCCTGGTCCTTTTAGAGGCGGGCAGCTCATCACTTAATCCAAGCTTTTTCCCTTTCTGCCTGAGACCGGAGGCTGCGGGGATGGGGCGGAGGGGGCGCGGAAAAGGGAACAGGCCCAGGTGGCTGTTGGGGTGCGGGGGGGGGGGGATCCGGAACCAGTTTGGGAATCTTGAGGCTAGGCTCGGGACCAGTGGGAGAGCGAAACAAAATCCTTCCAACCTCGGACTCCCACTCCCCACTCTTCTCCTTTCCAAGAGAGGATATGATGTGCGAGTGTGGTGCGAATATGCTTGTTCGTGTGCCTGATTACCAGACATTGCACAGTTCACTAGCCTCCTGACCCTGGGTTTGCAGTATTTCCCTTGGGGGTTGAATTAAAGCAAATCTGGGCCCCGGGCCATTTAGGAATTAGCAACCAAAATTAAACAACAGCTTAAAGGATAAATCTTTAGTTAAAACATCAATTATTGCTCAGGCAGGTACCATCTACATTCTGATACTAGTTGGACTCATTGTAAGATTTAGCCTTAGGAGTTGTTCCCAGACCTTTTATTCCCCCCAAACCCCCACAGATTTAGTAGAAAGCTACTATTTACCATTACATGCCATATTTTCATATTTCCAGTCTTAATATGTTATTTTTCATATGTTGTTTGAAATTATTATTCATCTTTTGTGTGTGTTTCTGATTTGCCTCTTGTATTTCATTGCATTATCTGTCATACCAAGCTAATGGGCTAAGGCTGTGCTGACAGGGTTACTTCTCTACCTTGTTTGTTAATTTAGCTGATGGGTTGCCTCTTTTGTGTCCTCTTAGTTTCTGCTGCTCAGCATCCACCTCCACCACACACACTCCCACCCCAAAGCTTGCTTACAAATTCTCCTTTGATATGTTTAACAGGCTCTAAGGAATACAGTTTAATAAACTATTAAGTTGAAAAGTCAACAAAGCAGACACCTACTAATTGGTAGATCTTGGATGTCAACTACCAGGTGTCAGCTCCTACCAACATATCCTTTTACCTGTGCCCATGCTTTCTTTCTTTTTTTTTTTTTTTTTTTTTTCTTGTTCATAAATACCAAGGGTAATTTTTTGAAGTTAAGATCTGGATGAAAACTCCAAGTCGTAATGTACCTTGCAGTTAGTAAAGACCCTCAATTTGTGATACTGATGGAGAAAAGGCTAAGAGGCTCCCAAAAGACCTTCCTAAGGTCCAGGGACTGAGGAAAGTAATGATTGTTTTATAATTGAATGTTGAATGGTATACTTCCAGAGAGCATATTTCAGTTTTCTCTCATCTCTCTTTACCCCCCTTGGTCTACTTCATATAATGCTGCATATTTTTAAACGTTGCTTTGTAATATCCTTGTAGTTTGTGTCTAGTGTGTATACTCTGCTTGCACTCTATAGATTATGGGCTCCTGAAGGCATGGTCTGTGCTTACTATTTTATTTCCCCCTGTGGCCTGCTTATTCCAGGCATGCCTAAATGTCTATCAAATAAATGGACCTAGATAAATTCATGTTGATATCCTGGAGGAAATCGAGTTTGATTTAAGTGTGAATTTCATGACAGGTAAAAGACCTGAAGGTTCTTAGGAGGTGGTTGCCTATGACCTTGGCCTCTCCTTCGAAATCAGACTCACAGCACCTTTTGGAGAAAAGATGCTCAGAGTGACAGAGTGCTCATTAGTGCAGAAGTTCCAAATACAAAGACAGCCTGCTCTCCTGTTCTTGTTAGGAAATGCACAGACCAGGATAATAATAATAAATGGGTATGTGTCATAAACCTACTTGTTTTCTCTCCCATTCCAGCATTTGATTTTCTCAGAGCAAGGCAAAGCAAACTAATATCCAAACCTTCAGATTTTATTACCTACCCCTGTTGGAAAGTCTCAAAAATGCAAAGCATGCTTATCCTCTTCAACTCCCTAGCCTCCCGCTGCTCACATTGGCCAAGTCCTTGCTGGAGAAAGATCCCCCCCACCACCACCCACTCACCCTACCCCGTGCCCCTGTTCCCTTCCCAAGCTCCTTCTCAGCCCAGTTTCTAGTTTCTTATGCAAAGGCAAGGCATGCACATTTTAATACGTTTGCATGCATATAGTCATCTTTAACTTCACTTCCCTTAAACAACATTACATCGTGTGGACAAAAAGTCACAGCTCTGCTCCGCGTTCACGATTTTTTAAAAAAATCAATAATGGTGACAAAAGCTGAGTATTCCTCCTATTTAGGGAAAAGAAGGAAAGAACACAGCCTTTCCCCCAGCCTCCGTTTTGCAAAGATCTCCTTTTCCCAAGTATTTCCTCTTTAATTATGACCTGTTTCCCCTCCCTCTCCCCCCCTCCCCAGCTTCTGTGAAAGGAGCCCTTCTGTCACTCGTCACTCGTTCGCTCGCTCGCTGTGGGAGGAGCCCGCCGGAGGAAGCCGTGTGCCTGGGATGCCAAGAGCCAGAGAATGGATCTGCTCCGAGTGGGGACATTGCTGAGGATCCCGGCTTCCCGAGGCGGTTAAAAACAGACAATTTGTCTCAGCTGGCTGCAGAAACCCGGAGACACAAAGAGACCGAAACCACCCGAAGGGACCGACGGGCGGACAGACAGATGGTCGGCACGAATCGGAGAGGACCGGCGTTGGAGGCTGAGCACCGCGAGCCGCCGAGGAAGAGAAACTAACTACACCCCCAAGTTGCCCGCCGGCTCTCCCTTGCTGTGCTGAGGAATGAAACCTTTCCAGCTCGATTTGCTCTTCCTCTGCTTCTTCCTTTTCAGTCAAGGTAGGACCGGCGCACTGCTGGAGTTGGAGCAAAGTCGGCGGGGTTGTTAGGGCGCGGGAGGCAGAGGGTAGGAATGTGGGCAGACTCGGAAACTCGCACTGATTGATGGTTCCCTCGGTGCCGGACCGAGATGCTCTAGAGTTGCCTTTTTGCCTTTGCAAACGCAACAGAATGCTACTGTTTATTTTCCTTTGGAAGGAAGGGACTGAGAGGGTGGTGGTGGGGGAGCGACTTTCTGCTCTCACTTGTCAACATCCAACTCAAACTCTCTGATGCAAATGAGTTCTTTATTCTCCTGGTGTGTTAATTGGGTAGTATGTATGTGGCCATGCCATTTGGAACTTCAGGGCGCCTTTTCTCCACACCCAGGTTGGGGAAAGAGAGGGGCAGAAAAGGAAGCCTTTCTTAAATGGATATTTCAGTTCCAATAAGGTCTATCTTGCATGAGTGTATTCAAAAGCCAACGTGTGCAGTTTGCAAGGGTTGTAGAAGGGGTTGCAATTACAGAATGTACTATGGGGGTAATATGCATTGGCTGGGGAAAGCTTGTAAAGAGTTTCATTGAATGTCGAGTTTCCTAAATAAGACTGAATTCTAAATCCTACCCAGCACTGGATTCAGGGCATAAAATGGAATTTCACCCCTGGTGCTGATTGTTTGCTTTCTGCAGCCTGGCAGGGGCAGAGAAGCCGGTGGACTCTCGGGAAAGAACTTTGCCGCCCCTGGGCTCCCTGCCACTAGGAGCCATGGGGCTGAGGGTGGTAAAGGGAGAAGAGAGAAATTCCTGAGAGGGACTGTGAGTGCTTACTTAGCTATTGGCATCAAAAGTCACCTGTGGAATTGAGTTTGAAGGGGACAAGTAAATGGGTTCTTTCCCACTCTTTTGGAATGCCAATGCCGCCTCTGCCATCTGAGGCAGCATTTGTGCCAGCCAGCACAGCTCTTACAGGGACAGGACTCTCAGAAAAATCCACAACAGAGCACGTCCATCTGTTGATTAAATGAAGGGTAAAAGTTTTTGAGAAAGCAGAGCATCACCATGGGTGACTGCTTCTGCAAGCAAACAGCATGCATTCGTTGCTTCCTCTCTCAGGAAGAAGCAAAATATAAGCAAAAACCTGCGTCCTTTCTCCGCTTTTTTTACTGTCCTTGTGGTCCCTGCAGATTTGCTCCTTATCTGTGCAGTTCAAACTTTGCTATTGACCTTACTGATTAAACTTGAACCACACCCCCCCCCCCACGAGAGTATGTATAGACCCATTTTCGTGCATAATTATAATGTGTACACACACACACACATGTATTCATATGGCTGTATGCATCTCACCAGGACTCCCTACAGCAGCAGGAAGATAAATTGCCTTCTCCAGAGTTTTCAGGCTGAATGAATAAGAACTATCCTAGAACAGTGTTACAGAAACAGATTCAGTTATATTACCATTTTGTGAGATTACCCTCTTCCTTGGAAGTGCATGTGCTTGCTTATGGGTGCGTGCACATACACGTGCGCACACACACGTATATGCACCCTGACTTCTATTCTTCTCTGACTCTTACCAGTTCACTCAGGAAGTTGCATTTGAATCCCTGAGAGGAAGAGGGAATCTTCCAACCATTCCGTTCACCTCTGCCTCATACACACATTTGCATGGGACTAGTGCAAATTTTAACCAGTCTTTTGTATTTTTAGAGGCTTGATCTGCTATTCTCTAGATTGGCATAAGAAGCCTATAGGTGTTTAAATGCCTCTCTTCCTGTCTGAATAATTACAGTGTGCATCCTCTACTTTGCTTCCTCCTTTCTCAATACCAAGCTATTCCTTGACTGCCTCATATGATGAACCTTTAAATATTTACCTATAGAGGTGTAATGCTCTACTTCATCTACCCTTAGCCCTCAGGAAACTGGGAAGAAACCACAGCATCATACAGTTCAAAATGCCTTTTATTCCTGAGTGTTCTGAGCTTGGCTAGCACTACCCATCCCTCCAAGTGGTAAATACACAAGAAACTAAAACAGGTCTCAAGAAAGACTCAGAAATTAAAGTGGACATAGCCAGTCAGAATGGCCTCACTCACTGGACACTGTAGGGATCTTGAATGGAGAACATCTGACTAACAGCAATTAAGGGTAATGAGAAAAGATGTTTGATGGACTTCACTGGTATGCTGGGGATACCTTTGATTTGATCCATGGACATTTTGAAAAACATGGATGTTGTTTGGAGTACTGTGAATTCTTCAGAGGATTCTGTGACCCTCTTTGCATAACTCATATATGGTACCCCACCCCACCCAGTACCCTACCAGTTATGGGATTCATCCAGTTATGGGATAGGGTATATCCACAGGAAGACGAGCCCAAGTGAATATAGATGGTCCCCACTATTGTCCCCCTGACTGAGGAATGAGGGTGCAACCCCACCTGACCACTCCTATCTCATACATGCACACAAAATCACTTGCCTGCCCCCACGCTGTTCCTTTACGGATGCATTTACAAGGAAATATGCAGAGACTCAGGATGTCCCTCTCTACTCAGAGAGAACAAGCGTCCAGGGTTATATTTAGGGCCTTATCTGGCACTCTAGTGAAATGGCCATCTGCTACCCAACACCTCTCACAGTGGAATCCTGCAAGTCATTTTGGAGTTTCTGGGAACATAGTCCAAGACCTCTGCTCCCAAGGTCTTCATTCCTAAGCAAAGCAAGAGCTCCAACAATGCTCTGAAGACTTTAAGAGCAAAAGTGCAAGTGAATTTTTAAAGTTTATTTCAACCATCCTTTCTCTCCTAATTTGTTGAATATATTTATTCACCTTTACTTTCTTCCATCCCTCCCTTTAGAGAGGGAGCAGAAATTAATGTATAATTAATGTCACTAGTATGCTACGTCTTTACTCTTTTAAAGTTTGAGTTTTTCATGTAGATATGATTCTTTCTTTATCTTTCTTAAGGTGGCTGTAGAAAGGCTAAATTACATTCCTCCATTCCGGCTCCTGCCAATGTCCCTGAGTTTGGCTCCCAACAAGAAAATGGAGAGCTGCCAGTGTGTGCTGTTTGTGGGTTTCTCTCTTGCTGGGGATGCCTCTTCCCTCAGCTGTCAGGATGGTCGTGCTTTGTATAGAGAGGGATAATGTCACAGCACAATTTGCCTCCTGCAGAGAAACGGCATGTTCTGCCCCTGGGTGAAGAAGAATCGATTCTCTTGTCATCCATAAACTTAGAACTTGCTATATTTTTTTCCCCTTATCATTTCAGCTCGCTCCCAACTATTTCTTTCTATGTCCTTCTTAATCTTCAAGCATCATCCCAAGCAGCCTGTGCATGCACATCTAGGTAGCTTTGGAAAAATAATGCCTCCGCAGGACTGATGGCTCCCTGCTTCCATCACATCGCAAGTTCTAAGATAGTTTGGGGGATACGCAGTGGTGCAGACTTGGTGGACTTTACTTCAGTCACTCTAAGAACCATTATTTCCCCAGTCTCTGACAGATTTTTCTGGCATTGCCAGAGCCTCCTGTCCTGCCCAGTGACTTTGAGGTTCAGAAAGTTCTATTTCTGCTGAACCCAGACGTCTGATTGACTTTGCACATGCACCTTGCTACTCTAAACATATGAGGGTGAAAGTAAAAACTTGCATTTGCCTGTTAATGGCATATCTGAGCTGAGAATTAATTTGGGACACCATATCCCTGTTGGGAAAACTCTAAGCAGCCCACTTGCTCTCTCCATTGGCAGGAAACATCAAAAAGGGAAATCAGGATGGCAGAGGTTTAGGGCATCCTGAATCTCCAAGAGAATAAGAGAACATCGAGTAGACAAAAGGGTAAGTCAGAGTGGGTGAAGAGAACCAGCTAGGGTGAAGGGAGCCACTGGGTGACAAGAAGCATGGAAGGAGAAGACACTGCAAGAAGCTTGAACTTGTCAGGAGCTTCCTGGGGGAGAGAAAAGAAGGGGACAGAGCATCAGAAGACAGCAAAAGCGCATCAGAGATGGCCCAGAGGATGAAAGGGAGGGGAGGAGGATCGGGCAGGAAAAGATCAGAACAGGAAACTTGGAATGAGCAGCAACCTTGGAAGCACTTAACCTACCCAGAAATGCCAAATAACAAAAGATGAGGCCAGTAATCAGTGTGATTCCCCCCCCCCCCCACTGGCACTGGCGCCCCAAGCGCTATGACATCTTGTCTTGGGGAGGAAGAAACACTTCCTTTATCCTGGAAGGTCAGCACGCAACTGCCAAGGGTGTGGAACCAGTTCTTTAACAAATCTTCCGGGTGGAGAACCAGAACATGCTGTTTGTTGGGTGTGGGGGCAGTCACAGTGTCTGCTGCCCAACAGGGAGCACTCTGTTGTCACCAGACCTATTGAGGATGGAAAAGAAACTCCCCAGGGGGATCAGAGGGTGTGGGCGTGGTCAACGCCTTCCCATTGCTCAGAGTGGATACCATGGCCCCCCTTGGGTGTACGAAGGAGGATCTGGCTTGGAACATGGCAGCAGTGAGCTAGGCATGGTACCAAGGATCAGCCCCGCTGGTGTGTGCCTGTGTTGGTACAAGCCAGGGCCAGCAGGAGACGGGTGGAGCAGGGGATTAGGCCTGAAGATGCAATTTTTCTTTTTTGTTCAACCCAGTGGGGGTGACTTAGGCAGTATTATATTGCAGACCCAAAAAAAGCACATGAATAATCCAGAGTGAATTCAAGAGATTTCAATAGAGAAATAATAACAATACTAATGATACCTTTGATTTGCCGAGTACTTTTCTTCCAAGGAGATAAAAAGATAAACTGTTTTGGAAACATGAATGAGGAAAAGAAAATTGCCTGCGATAGACGAGTGGGGAGAAGGGCCCAGAGCCCTTGTTTTAGGGTCTTGATGCAGATGGGGTTGTGGGGGAGATGGGTATAGATGTTATTTTTCAACTACAGTCAGTCTTTATTCTTGTCAGACGTCAAAATGACTTTCATGTAAAAAAAACAGGGCAAGCATTTTTATAGGGGTCATTCAAGCAACTGAGAGGCCCCGAACTGAATGCATCCTCTGCCTGGGAACAAGGATATTCTAGCAGAACAGGAGACCTGTAGATGTGAGCATGCTGGAACACACACTTGACTGTCACCACCAATGGGATCCTGACTTTTATTGTGGTTCTTGCAGCTAAGCAGTTGGAGCCCCAGTTTTTCCTCAAAGCCAGTGGACACCCCAGAATTCATGGAGCAGGAGCAGGATTCAGCCAGAGCTGCCACTCTGAGAGCTGTCTGTTCCCTGGGGTGTCACATCCCATCACTGTTAGCCACAAAGGTGTGAGGAACACAGTCAGCCAGGATTCTGTGCCCTCGTTGTCATAGATTCTCCCTGTGTTTCAAGCAGAGTGGGATTTTATTTCCAGTTAGGGGAAAGAGGCAAGAATCGACTGCATTGAGACCCAGTGCTGTTCCATTTGTCATCAGGTGTCATTTTGTTCTCCCAGGGGAAAGCCAGAATTTACCCAGTTAGGTGTACATGTCAAGTGAGAATATAGAAACCTTCTAGATCATTGAATATCCTCACTCAGGCAAGCAAGGAATGTTCTGCCCTGCTTTATTATTAAGCAGGAGAGGGCTTCAACCTCCACCCTGTCTAACACCCACTGTGTGCCATAGAATTAAGGATCGCAGGGAGGCGATGGGTCTTTGCTGTACCTCTGATTCATTGAATGTTAAATTTTATCCATTTTCTGCTTTTAACTCACTGATGGATCTAAGTATCAAACACTAGGCTTCCCCCCCTTTCCTCTTCTCCTAATGGTAAAAATGAGTATTCTGGCTATATACTTCTGGAAGTCAGTAAATGTCAATATTAGATAAGTGTTTCCTTTATATCACTGCAATTTAGCATAAGCTGCTTGGAAACAAATGTCTTCCATAAGCATACAGTGTTTCAGTGAGTACACAGTCAACACCACTATGAGGATTAAATAAATGTCAGCTTTCCCTGGGTACACTTGGTAACAAGCGAAGACCTTGGAAATGGTGGCCAGCATGGGTGGATCCTGCTTCTTGCAGAGTTCTTCTGTTGCAGCCCCCGATGGGCTGTGGGGCGTGGGAAGTGGACAATCATTCATCTCCTTCCCGGGAACAACCGCCAAGCAAGTGTCTCAACACACACACCGCCTGCGTCGTCTAGGGAGGTTCTTATGGCAGCCTAGAAGCCTTTCCACACCCTCCTTATCCCCACTGCATACACACACACATGCACACACCACTTGCTGTTAAAGTGCAGTGATATCTTCAGGACCGTGAGTCAGTCAACAAGGTCCCTCAAATGGGAAGAATATACTCACCCTCATTCCTTATTTCTCTGTGTCCTTAAATAAGGCAAAACCAACCAGATTTACCTGAGGCTGGTTTTTGGATCATTGAAACTAAAACTCCCAGGGCTCACATGCATGCCAGTGTTAGAAAAGATGTGCTCACATAGAGCTGACATGCTCGCATGATTCCCTGGGCCTGCATGCACTGGATGGTGGTTGCAATTTCGGACTCTTTCCAACTTCTGCCTGCAGGACAGAAATTTGAAATCTGATGCTGAGAGACTTGATACTTCAACTAAGGTTACAATGTGATGGGTTCCAAAGTGTCACAGTGCCCTAGTAACAGCTGGAACAGCCCAGAGCATCAGAAAGGCTGCACAGCAGAGGTGACATTGACACTTGGTTTTAGGGGATGCCTAGGATTTCTCCAGACGATGCTTGAAAGGAGTGTTCCAGGCTTTACCTGAGAGTGAGTGCAAACTCAAGAAGGTAGAAGGGAGTGTGAGTTGTTCAGAAGCAGTGGGAACTGTGGGTGGCTGGAGTGTTGGTGTGTTAAGGAGGCAGGAGAGGAAACTTGGGAAGGGTAGGGTCAGCTTACGAATGATCATGAATACCACAATACATCTTTTGAGGATGGGTTGACAGAATTAAGTCAATGCTTTAAAAAATATATTACTAGTAACTCAGGGGATTGTATTTTTCTCAGTGTCATGGAGTTTGGGGATGTGCATGTTAGTTATTCTTCTTAATATTTTCTGTTTCGCATGGGCTGAAAAAATGTAGAATTGATTGGAAATATACTTACCTTTTCTAGCATATCTTCCTCCATCACATGTATATAAAGGGACAGAGAAGTGAGTAAGAGAATAATAATAGGGAACTGACCTTCACTGTTGCTCTGCACTCCAGAGGGGAAGCAGTGAAAGAGAATAGGTAGATGAATGTTGGAGTGGTCCCTTAGATAAAGAATGTGGACTCGGATGCAGAGCACAGGGAAGCAGGGATTTCTGAGAACAAACTAGAGCATAGGAGAGGGGAGAGCATGGAGAAATGGGATTTGTTTCTGGGGCCCCTGGAAGGCTACAAAGATGGAGCAGCCTGAGGATAAGTGGTAAACCAGAAAGGGAGACAAGGACAGCAAAGAGGAAAGCAAGAAAATACCTAGGGACATTTTGCTGATGATGTCTTTCTTGTTCTCCAGAGGAAACTAAGCTGTAGTGACTTTGGGGAAAGCAAGGTTACAAGTTAAATGATTCTACGCAGAAGATGTTAGAAATGCTTTACAAGTCTCCAGTGCCAAGTAACCTTTGATTCAAGGGGAGACAGTGTCAGCAGATCTACCTGTGTGTTCTGAGCTGTGGCCTATTTTCTTCATCAATTGTGGGGGGACCGGCAGGACAAACTCAATGGGGAAACAAAAACCCCAGTTGTTCTATAAGAAAGGACAGTGACATTTCAAAGTCTAGCTATCTAAAACTCATGTCTAAAGCTGGCCCATTGAGCAATCTCCCATAGCTGAATGTGTTCTAAGAGTAGATTTGGGTCATCAGAAATGTAAGTCAATGCCTGAGCAGTAGGTTGAGGTGGGCCAGAGGACATCCAAACTCTCCAGTTGTGCAATTCCATGAGTGTTATCTCTTAGCAACAACATATTTATTTTGGATAACACATTCCTAGAAGGTCTTGGAACTCTTTGCCAGCACATTTTCTTGTAGGTTCCTGGCAAATGTCTTTGGTTATTCGTGGTGGCAGTGGTAACAATTGTGTTTTCATCATGATGACTATGATGATAATTAACATTTGTAAAATGCTTCACAAGTTGCAGAGTACAATTTCCACAAGCAAATACTTTGTTTTGTCACTGTGATAGCAGGGAGATGCAAGCATGATGCTGTCACACCTCTAAAAGTTACCTTGCTTAACCGAAGTCCTTCCAATCTGTTTCACTTTGGCATGTGCCTTGATGCTTCTCAGGGTACTGGTAACTCCCGCTGCTCCAAACCATTCACACTAACAGTACACAAAAGAATGCTGGGCTGTGGCCTAAGACAAGCCATATTCTTATGATCTGTGGTAATCTTCAGTGTCCAGGCATATAAGAGTATTTTAGGGGTTCCCTATGAAGATTGGGGAGCTGAATCCCAGAGCTAACTTTCAAGCAGTAACCCAGCATGATAGCTCTATTTTTTTTTTTTTTTAATTTCAGACTCTGAGTTCGTAATTATGGCTTCTGGCTTTATTTGTAGGACTTTGTAGGAAGGTGGCAGGCCAGCCTTTTGGGATGATAAGTAACCAAAGAAATGGTTCTTGGGTAGCTCTTTTTGTACCTCCTCTCTACCCCCCCCCCACCTCATATGCACAAAAAGGTAGAAAGGAAGCAAGGGACTTTTCTTCTCTTAATTGATTGATTAAAATATCTGTCATTTATCATTGCCAGAGCCTAGCACACTACTGGACACATAAAATGGTATGAATAAATGTTGAGATATTGGAAAAAAGTGTGAGGGATAATGAAAGAAAGAGAGGAAACAAACATGTATTATCAGCAGTGATGTTGAGAGGGCCCCAGCCAGTGGCAGAGCAAAGAACCCAACTATTTAAAGTTCAGCCTTTCCCTGTAGGAAGTTGTTCCTCTCTGCAGAAAGCCTTGAATGCCCATCAGGTCACCAGGGACACTGCCAAGAGAAACATCCTCTGGCAAGCAACCTACTCCTGGGCTTCAGTAAGAAACCATTGCACCCTTCTGTTCTTTAATGCATGTCAGTGCCCATTTCTGTCAGTCACCTGCAAATGTCACAGGTGACTCCATTCTGGTGCAGTGTGACAGTCCACCTGTCACCCTTGGCAATGCTGGAAGCTATGTACAGCTTCGAAGTCACATCGGGCCCAGTTGGCTCATTGTGCAGGCGTTCAGGGGACAGAACATTAGAGCATGCATCCGGGTGCTGTTCAAGAACAGAATTCCATCCTTTTCTGCCTCATTGCCCTAGTGGCTAAGAAAGAGAAACTGCCAATTAATCTAGTGGCTTTGTTCCCATATTCTGGGACCTGCACTTGTCCGTGCATCATTTGTGGACAATACATGGAGTTGCATTTGTTCAGGGAGCTGGCTCTGAAAGCTTTTCTTACAAAAGATATTGCACCTGTGTGAAGGACAACTGCAGAGGAAAGGTCCAGCTTTTTTCTTGTGACTGGGAAATGTTTGGGAATCAGATGCCCTGTGAAGACTGCAGTTCCCAAGTCAGCCTGATGGTGGCAGCAGCAGCGCTTGCAACACCCAGGAGTGAGCCCAGAGCTGGCTGCTGGGGGAGGCCCAATAGTATTTATGTGGAGCAGGGCTGCCAGAAACTGAGGCAGGAGAAGCCTGGAGAGAGGCAGGGGGCATGGACCCGGGGGAGACATGGATGGGCTCTTGTCATCTGCGTCTGTGTGATGAAGGGGGTGTTTCAGATGGCAGCAGCTCTCCTGGAAGGCTAGGTTCCTCCCTCTTGATTCTGCTTGGGGGTGAGGGCCAAGTGTTAAGGGGAATCCCTATAAAGAATGGCAAGAGCTAGGTGTGTACAATTAAAAATGATCAAAGGGGCTTGAGAGAGCTACAAATAAAGGGAGTGAGAAACTTCAGCTCACTGTGTCGGTTTCCCTGCAGTGAAGGGTGATGTTTCTCCTGTGTGTGCTGAATATCGTCATCCCCAGGTTGGGGCTCGCAGCCAGGAGCCCCACCTCTCCACAGCCAGAAGCCCCCACACCTGCGCCCACTGCCCCTCTCCCCGGTGTCTGCCCTCTTCACCATCTGGGAGCCAGTACTGCTGCTATTGCCGTGTCCCTCACATCCTGAAAAAGCAAAACAGCCTCAATGGGGTTCATTGTTCCTGATCTCTCAAGCAGGCTGTTGATGTGCTACTCTGTTCTCACCTCTGGACAGGATCACTTTCTCTAATGGCACCATTAGGAAAAAATCTCCATGAAACACAACCGTTTAAAAGTGCATCCTTCCACATACAGTAACCAGATCCTGGTGGCAGGTGCAGGGAGCTATTGTCCTGTGTTCTGCCGGAGGGATAGTGGAAGAGTCCTGGGTCTCAAGAACCCCTTGCCACTGTGCTTCCCTTAATCTCCAAGGACATGGCAGTTAGACTTTTTTTTTTAACCTTTTAGGAATTACAATTGAGATGTATCTTAGACCTCAGAGTTGACCCATACACAGCATCAACTAAAGCCATGGAGATTGAATGAGGGAAGGATGAGGTCACCATTGGAGTGGCCCATTCCTTTGCCTGGTCTACGTGGCCTGAGTTGCTAGCACTGGTCACTTATCTTGCCTGCAGTCATCAGATGTCATCTGACCTTTCTGTAGTTGGGTGGCCTGTGGGTTTTTCTGTGAGGTTTGCCTAGACCCAAGAAGCACCCTTCACCTAACACCATGAGAGTACCTTGCTGCTTTCTTTGAAGCAAGGTGAGCTGCTGTCTGCCTGATTTGTCCTCTCACTATTTGTTTTGGTGGAGGTCGGGGGAGATCAACTTGAGGGGAAGGTAGGATTGCTCTCTTCATTTCACTGATAGTTCTACTGGCAAGTGCCAAGGGACCTCTGAGCATCTCATGTCAGAGAAGAAAACTTTTTCATAAGGTTTGCAAAACCTTATTACAAACTGCAGATTTGATGCTATGTGGGTCAGAGAGGAATTGTAGAGCTGCATAGTTTGGAAACTTGATGAAAAGGATGGGGACTGAGTTCCTTCTTGAACTAAATGATGCTGTACCAACGAGGTCTTTGACCTTGATCTGCTTTGCTCCTGGCCCCTTGACTTACCTGCCTACTCTCCTTTCTCCTTCACACGTGAGACTTCACATAGTGTTTTGGGATCCTTTAATGGAATTTTGAATTAGGGATGTAAGGGAGTGTTGAGAAAAAAAAATCATTACCTGCAATGGCCTCAAAACTCTGGGTGGTTCGTGTTTGTTTCTCAACTCTGAAGCCTGTGATTGCTGAATTGGGACTAGCTGTGTGGAGGTGTCACTGAGGGCTATCTATGAATGTGTCCCCTGCTGAGCTTTGTGTGCATTCTCTTACTTACTCTTTTTAGAAATCAAATAAAGCAGATATTGTTATACCCATTTTCCATGAAAACTACTGAGGTTTAGATACATTCCATTCCTTGCCCAAAGGTCACGAAACTAGTAAGTGACAAAGTCACCCATCAAGCATGTGTGTTCAGACCCCAGAGCTCTTGCTGCGAGTCCCTTTGTGAAGAATTCTAGTCACAATGGTACCTTGGCAGTTGTGTGACTCAGTGAGCCACAGAAGCCCTCTGGCCTGGTCTGAGGTTCTCCTCTATAGCTTGTAGGTGTTGTGAAGAAGAGCTGGCAAAAATGGGAGACACCCCCCCCCACGCCACCCCAATGCAAAAGGCCAAGTAAGAATTTGAGATTTCCTGCGTGGCTAGTGACTGCTCTTTACTGCCACACCTAGTTCCAGTTTAAGTGAACATTTTGAAAGCCAAAACGTAATTTTTTTTTTAAACAAACAAAAAAATCCATTTCTACTTCACTTCCCTTCAGTGGATTTTTTTTTAAATTAAACACCATTCTGTTTAGGGAGAGGGTAGTTTTATGGTAGCTGTGTGTTGTAAGACTGAAGCTATTTTACATAAAAAGCCTTTCCAGAACATCAAAACCCCACTTTTCCTTCAGTCTAGAATAGTAAAAATGTCAGGATAGTCCATGGTTTTGAAATGATTAATAATGGTCGTTAGAAAGAAATAAAAAAGACTCCTGGGATGCAGGAGAGCCTGCATGTCGTTCAGCCTGCGATTCTCCTCACTTTGGCTTCGGCAGGTATGACTTACCTTGTGTCAGAAATCATTTCAGAAGATGGCACATATCTGCCTAGGCCATGCTTGAAATCACAGTATTGGCTTAAGATAGATACTTATGATAAGCTAGCAAAACATGAAAGTTCTTTGAAATTTTAAAAGCCCCTTTTGATGGAATCAGAGAAATATAGAGGAAGAATGCAAGGCAGATCTTGGCATGGAAGACATCAAATTCCTTCCTTTTATTCCACAACCTGAGCCCTTCTGTGGACCCCACACCTAATGCCAATGGTGTACTGTCAGCTCGTGCCAGGGCTCCAAATCCATATGGATACTCCTTTCTCCAGGCACAAGCTTTGCTTTGGGTTTTCTCTTCATCCAACTAAGGCAGACAGAAATTCATGCTTTATAGGCAAAAATAACTGAACGCTGAAGCTGGTCAGAATCAAGAAATACCATCTAAAAATGTATTACTATCCTCCTCTTTTGTTCTGCTAAAATAATAAGAAACCTGTGTTTCTTTCTCATATCACTGAACACACACACACACAGAAAAACACACACACCCCATAAACTTTCTTAGTTTAATTGTCTTAGTCTTCTTATGTTGTTAATTTTAGACATAATGTAAAAATCTACTCATTACTGTGGGGAAAGAATCTTAGGGCATCAATATATCTCCCTACTTATAAGTGTGGACTTCATTTGTGTATTCTTGACAGGTAAAACGGGCATATCAAGGAAATGCTGGGGCCTTACTATGGTTCTTGGATCCTCAAGAACAGTGGTCCTCCAGGTGTAATCTGTAGGTCACCCATTTCAGCAGTACCAATATCACACAGGAATCTGTTAGAAGTCTGTTTTCTTAGGTCCCAGCCCAGACCTGCTGTGACACGGAGACTCTGGGACTCATCCCAGAAACCTGTGCATTTTAACAAACTTCCAGCTGATTTTGAGGCATGCTGAACGTTGAGAGTGCTGCTCTCTCTCACACGGGCCTCATTGCTGCCCCTTTTTCCCTCATCCCATGAACCCTGCTGACATGAAGCCTACAGGGTTTGAGAGTACTTTCCAACCAGGTAATGGGAGGTGACTCCCAGGAACTGCCCCTAATGGTTTTCATATTACATTGTTCAGGATGACTTGCACCAACAATGAGAATGAAACCAGGGCTCGTGCTCCATCCTGATATAGAATAGAGGATTTGGCACATGATGGTTTTGCCAATCTGTCACTGATCGTTGCCTTACTCACAACTGGGAAGAAGCTGAGAGCCCTTCCTTTCAGTGACTTGTGGCCCTGTCCCACCTCAGTGGAACCCAGAGAGCAGCGTGAGGATCTCTGTTGACAGGGAAGAATGCAGCTCTGCATGGTCATAGATTTCCTTCCACCTGCTCTTTGGAATGATTGGGAAGTTGACATTGCACACCAGAGATGCTCATGTTCACAAAGGATAGCTTTTCTGCATTGTACAGTGAAGTGGTTCTGAATGTCTATCCTAGTGCACCCCTGAGAATTATTGTTCTTTTCTTCTTCTTTTTTTTAATCTTCAAGGTCAATACAACCATAGACATTGATAATCACTTCATTGTGAACTGGGATCTTCTAGTTTCTTACCATCATTTTCTTTTTCAATTCATAAAACAAGATGTTCTCATCACTAGGCCTCTGGGCCTCTTTTTTCAACCCAAATCACCAAAGGGAAACCAAATGCACAAGGTGATGAATACATCCACCAAGAAGAGGGAGAGGAAAGCCAGCATCAGACTTAAAGGCACCCCTTCCCTCAGTCTGTAATTTGGACCTTGAGTGCCCCTCAAAAGTCCGTGTGTTAAATTCTGGTCCCCAGGGTGGCACTATTAGGAGGTGGTGAACCCTTTAAGAAGTGAGGAGTAGTGGGAGGTCTTTATGTCATTAGGAGTGTGCCCTTGAGGGGGATTGTGGAACCATGGCCCCTTCCTCACTCTCTTTCCCTCCCTGGCCACAAGATGAGCAGTTTGGCTCTGTCATGCACTCCCCATCATGATGTGTGGCCTCACCACAGTCTCAAAAGCAATTGGCCCCCCCAACCATGGGTCACAATCTCCACCACCATGATCTAAAGTCTTTTATAAGTTGATTTTCTCAGGTTATAGTGATGGAAAGCAGATCGACAACCCACAGTGACCCCTGTGCCTTCCCAGTGCACATTCCAGATGTCTGAGGGGTGTAGGGAAGGTAGAAAGGCACTTGGGGTGGGTTGTGTTGCTAGGGAGGAGATACGGGTGGACAGAGAGACACCTGAGCTGACTTTTGTGAGAGACACACAGTATGGTCTCAAGATTACTGGGGTCCTGACTTGACCTCTCCCCATTCCAGACAGGGACCATGAAAGGGCACTCCTTCTATTCCAGAAAGTTTCAAAGTTTCCATTCATCCAGGGGATAGTTCAGTAGCTCAGCCATGGCACTGCCAGATGTGCGGGTCATGGAGGCACAGAGGTCTCTACTGGAGGTCTCTTTGACAGCACCAAACACCTTCTGGGTAAAGGTATTCAGGAGAGAGCTCTGGCCTCCCCACTCGGCCATCTTATGCCCCCTCCACTCCAGCCACACTGAGTGACCAAAGTCCTCAACCCCCTCATGCCTTCTGTCCTTCTTCCCCTCTGGAATGACTGTGCCCTCTCTCCATATTGGTCCAACTAACTGTCTTGCCCCGAGGACCCAGCTCTTTCTGCCTCCAGGTGGAAGTTTCCTTCACCTCCCTCTCCTTAAGCTCATGGAAGTGTCTCTCCTCCTCCTCCCACAGCCCTCTGTGAAACCCCCTGGTGATTCTTGCTAGAATATATTGAAGATATATCCAAGTGACTTGTTTCCTGTTTGCCTTCTCTGGAAGGCCAGGGCTGTGTCCCCTTGATCTTCTTAGGCAGTGTCTTTCATGAACTTGGGTACACAGTGGACACTGACCCAGTATTTCTTAAGCAGGGAAGGAATATCATTATGTGTCACTGATTCTGGATAACTTCTTCCTTTCTGTCCCGGTGTTTTACTTGCCAACCTGTAGAAGAGCTTTATCAGAGACTCTGCTCTATTTATCATTATTATTGCCTTTTACACCAGGAGTACCTGTGAGCACCAAGCACTCCTTGGGGAAAAGGTGATAATAATTTAATTTCTCCTTGCATTTATGTAGTCCTTTACAGTTTCCAGAATGCTTTCACATTTACTAGGATCTTCCTCCCCAAATCGACTTGTACCCTTGCTTTAAAAATAGGGGAAATGACCAAGTTATATAAACTGGCATCTCTAAAGTCACACAGGTAGTAAGTGTGACAGTTAATGAGAAAACCCAGGGGTATCAGATCCAAGATATGTGATCCCTCTGACCCCCCTCCTCCAGGTCCTCTTCCTGGGTTCCTGCCCCAGGCAGGAGTGCTCACTTGAAGGTGCTTGAGCAGAGTTTCCTGGATGTTTCCAGCTGAGTGCCTTGCTGAGAGGTAGGACAGCAACTCATTCCTGGTGCTTGGGCAAGGTTCTTGGTTCTATAATGATGTCTGATGCACAGTGGTCTCTGCACAGAGGCTGGGGAAACCCATTCTTGACTGATGCTGCCTTGTATATGAGGCATAAAAACATAATAGTTTCACTGTAGTCAGGACTTAATGGCAGTACCAAGTGAGAAGGGCCGCGGGCCATGGTCCTTCTCACTTGCACCTGCCTTGGAGTGTCACCTTGTCACTTGAGGAAGAACTTGATTGAGGGTCCAGAACAGCCACCACAACTCCAAACATGTGACACAGGCCCTAGACCTGGGGCCAGGAGGCCTGGTGCATGGCTCTAGCCATGGCCCTCATACGTAAACGGAAACATGTTTTCTCTTTTTCTTGCCTCATCAAGTTGTTGCGGATCTCCTGAGAGAATACTTCTTGGGGAGTGCTTTGAAACACTGTGAAGAGCAATTTTCAGAGCCAAAGTATTTACCATCCTCTGGTCCTGTGTTCCCAGATGTGTTGAGCTAGTGCTCAAGGTCAGAATAGATCTGCTCAGCATCCTTATTCTCTTTTCAAGGCAAGATACCATGTGGCTTTCCATGGGAGCAAGGACTTAAGAGAAAGGTGAAGCCTTGCAACCTTTCTCAGTGGGGTTTGTCAAGGGAATTAACTTCTAATGACCTGAAAGGTTTCCATGGTTATGTAATGAATGAGGTTATTTCCTATGCATCTAAATGGCACTAATTATATATGATCCTCAGGAGAAGTGAAAAAATAATATTGAGTACCAGGGCTCCCTGGTTCAAAAAGGAACCCCAGCAGAGAAAGACTATGTAGGGACTAGGTTATATTTCTGTTACTTGCTGCTATAGCAAATTACCACAAACTTACTGACTTAAAGCAACATATGTTTTATCTTATAGTTCTGAAGCATGAAAGTCTGCATGGGGTTTCATAGGAATGGTGTCTAGGTGCTGACAAAGCTGGAACTTTCTGGAGGCTTTAGGGAAAATCCTTCCTTTGACTTTTCTGATTCCAGAAGCAGACTGCCTGCACTCCTTGGATGGTAGCCCTTCCTCCCATCTTCTACCCTCCTGCTTCCAGTCTCACATAACTAATTCCCAGCTGCTCTTCCTGTCACCTTGTATTAGGAACCTTAAGATTGTATCAGGCCCAAGAGGATAGTTCAGGATATCCCCCATCTCAAAATCCTTAATCAATCTACAAAATCCTTTTTGCCAGGTAAAGGAACCGGTTCAGGAGTTAGAACATGGGCATTTTTGAGGAATGTTATTCTTTCTCCTACAGGGACCAAAGCAAAGCTAAAGGTCTCTTCCCTTTCAGGAAAAATGTAAGCTTTCCTATCCGACCTGTCTTTGTGAGAATCCCATGCCTCATTCTCCCTATCTGTAGTTAGAGAAAACGATCCCCCGCCATACCACCATTTATATCTATAAAATACTTAGGGATTATTAAATAAAGAATGCTTAGTATGACATAGTTATTATACTATTATTCTATGACTTGGCATGAGTCTCTGGAGCTGCTAGTAGATACAGCTATCATTGAGTTCTGTAAGGGAGAGATTAGGGGGCGCATCTATTAGATTCTGTAGTTAAACCTCACTAAATGATTCTTAATAGCAATTTACTTTGGCTTCATTAGCATAGAATATGAGAACTCTCCTTTAAAATACCCTGCACCCAGGCCTCCTCCTGTCTTTGGAGTAATTGAAAAGAAATAGAGATCAACAACTATATCAAGCGCGTGAAAGAAAGGACAAATGGGCACTGTGTTTTTCTATATTTGATTTGTTGCAGGGCAGGAGGTTTAGTGCCTGCACTTAGGTTTTTCTCTCCTTGCCAACATTCATGGTTGAACTTCTGGCTTTTGACTGAGGATCTGGGAAGGAGAGAGTCCTGTTGGCCCTGAGGATGGGGGCAGCAGAAGTGGAGGAGTGAGTGGGCGGGCACTGGGTGCATGGAAGTGAGGGCGGGCTGTTGGAGGATGAGTTTTTTGCCAAAGCAAAGCAGATTGTATACCACTGTAGTTTTAGACATTACTTTGGATCATTTAGGTCTTCAGATTCAGTTAACATACTTTAAAGCTTTTGTGGTGTCTCCTGCACATTAGAGACTTTTTTTAAAATGTGAGAGTTTAGCTCCTCCCCTCCCACATAACCACCAGGTACATTAAGACTCCACAAGTCTGGGGCTGTGAGATGCCTTCCCTGGGACCCTGAAGGCCAGTGCTGCACGGCCAAGGACCCAGATAGGACCCTGAGTCTGCCTCCAACCCCATACCCACCTACAGTCCTCTGCAACTCCACCAGAAGAACCAGGGAGAGAAACAATCAGGGCATAATGGCAATATCTTTAAATAGGTTTATAAAATGTTCAGCCCTCAAGAACCTTTGTCCAGGAGAGGTTATATTATTGCCAAACAGTCCCAGGAAGCAGTATCAAGACTGACTCCAGGCCTCAGGGCTCTGAGGAATTAAAAGAGAGAGAGAGAGAGAGAGAGGCCCTGAGAATGATTATAATCCCATTATGCAGAGCTCCCCCTATTTATTTCTTCATATGGATGAATTTGTATATATTTGCATTTTGTTCTATCTGATAATATGCATAGAATTCAAATTGAAATGACTTGAATAGATTTGAATATTAATGAGGCGTTTAAAGGCTGCCATCCCTGGCAGAGTCCCCCAGCAAGGGAGTTTGCTGTGCAGCAGCTCAGATCTCTCCTCCGGGCACTGCCATCGGAGGCCCAGCGGGTGCAGAGCTAGGGGCACCCTGGAGGAGAGCTGCCCTCTGAGATAGAGCTGGAGGCCATCCCCCAGCTCCCAAGCCCAGGGGCCCACTGCACTGAGGTGCATTGAGAAGAGATCTCCTGAGCATTCATGACTTGAGGCCTCCTTAGACCTTCAGACACATGGGTTTAGCAATGCTATCCAAGGTGACATGTTTATTCCGATTAAGAAAAGCCTCATTGCCTTTCTCTCATAGAGTTGAGTGGTAGGGGCAGGGTCTGTTTCAGGAAGATAGGGACAAATGTATTTAGCTCTTCCTCAGTGACCCAGGAAGGTGCTTCTCTCTTTTGCTTGAAATCCCACAACCAGAACACATTTAATATCTCCTAGTCATTTCCCTGCAGAATAATGGCAATTGGGCAGTGCTCTGTGTGTGTCTGAAGGCTGGCAGCCTCCTCTTGGAAGCTTTCATAGGAAGTCACATGATATGTGTGCTGTCACTGTAGCGCATTAGCATTAACATCAGTAGACTGCGTAGGCCCTGGGCTAAACCATAAGAATAAGAAAGATAGACTAGCAAGTAAAACTAAGAAGGCCTCCTGAGGTTTAGCTGGCCATCTTTTCCTTCCTTTGTCTAGACATCTGGGTAACAGCTGTCCCAAGAGGTAGCCTGTGGGACCAGGCTTCAAATATTTAAAACTCAGCATTGAAATATTTAGGCCATTCATGAAAGAATTATACTGCATAGCAATTTACATAGGATTAATGGTGGTCCACTGTATAAAGATCTAACTATATGGTCAGTCATTGCTAAAGTACCAGGAAATCAAAACTTCTGTGACCCCCAAATGATTTAATTTATTTTTTACCATCTAAATTTGGTTAGTCTCAAGTTTGTACTCCTAGCACCATTCTGGTGGCTAATTGTAAGAGTGGTAGTGGAAAATCTGCCTGTAGGCTATTTAGTTTACTACCCATGATGATCTCATGTGTGTGTGTGTGTGTGTGTGTGTGTGTGTGTGTAGATAGATAGATAGATAGATGGATAGATAGATGGATGGATAGATATCCCATGATCTCTTTCATTACAACATTCTGAAAACTACATTCATGACTTCATTCCCCACTGTGGTTCTATCATGGTAAAGAGCATCACGTATTCCCAGTACTGTGTTCTGGAATCTGAGTCACCTGCCCCTTCTCATCTCTCCTATCCAGTTAGTTCTCTTGTTATGACGCGTTCTTACCTATACTGCCTTTTCGTTTTCTCTTCCCTACATGTCCTCCTCATCTTCTCCCAAACTGTTACAGCGTCAACCTCCTCACTTTTTGCCAAAAGCATGTATCCTCATCACTGTTTCCCTACTTGTGTCTTCATAGGATCCAACTCACATTTGCTTTTCCCTCCTCAGCAAGTCCACTGCTTCCCTTTGCCTACCAAGCACAGCACACACCCGGAGTCCAGGATGACCCCTTCACCCCACACTGAAGTCCTCCCCATCTGCCACCAACTCTTTCCAGCACTATCTTCTTCCTCCCCACCCTCTTTGCTCTCCAAGCTCCAGCAAAAATAAATAAATAAAAAAGTAATAAATTCAATATTCCCTAGCTATAACATGCCTTCGTGTCTTTGCTTATACAGTTCCCACAGCCTAAAATACCTTTTCCCTCATCATTTATTGAAGTACTGTTCATATTTCAAGGCTTGGTTCAACTGTCATCTTTTTCCATGAAGTTATTTCCTGTTTTCCACTCAGGTTTGCCATTCTTTCTTCTTCCTCACCACGATGTGCATATTCTCTCGCATCATGTATTCAGTCCTGTCCTGCTTATTTACCTGATGTCCCTCCAGCTCGACTGCCAGTGAAACTGTCTTTTAACCCTTTCTTTTTGCATCATCCCATCGTCTCTGACAGTGATCAACAAAGTTTTAATGAGTGACTAGAGGGTCAAGGAAGAAATACAGTGCTGTGCACAGCTCCTCCTGTTCTGCGGCATCCTTCCTGTTCCACCCGGCCCCCTCAAGCAGCTGGCTGCCATGAAAAGACACTGGCATTTCTTAAACCCCTGCTACACATGCCAGGTACCTTCCCATGATCTCATTTAATGCCTCACGGAAGCACCAGGATGAAAATATTCTTAATTCCATTTTACGGTGGAGGAAACTGAGTCTCAGTGAGTTTAAGAAATTTGCCCCAGCTTTGAATAATAGAGTCAAAATTAAAGCGTGAGCCTTCAGTCTTCAAGCCTAGATCTCTCCCGAGCTGCTGTGAGCCAGCCAAGGAACAGCCAGAGTCTCCCTTCCCCAGACTCCGTGTCAGGCTTCAGTGCTCCAGGAGAATGAACTTCCTGCAAATCAATCCTGGATACAGTTATTATTTTATAGGGATGTTGTAAGTTGATAAGGTAGCTGTTATATGCTAATAGCTATTGTAATGTTGTTCTTAAGGCCTATTACTTGTGCTGGTTTGTATTTTAATGTGTGCAAAGGTGATTACAACTTTAATATGAATGTTAAACAGATTAGCTGATTTATATGTAAAATAAATAAATAAAGCGAAACTCATACTCTCATTTCTATTCATTTCTCTCTGCCTTTCTCTCTTCCCCCTCTGTCCATAGGCAGATGTGGTCTGTGGGGCACTGACAATGGAACAGAAAGAGAGTGTTTGCTGGGTGATAAATAATGGTTATAGACAGGTCTTTTGTTCTCGTTGAATTCGGACTCTGGGTCCTTAATTGCTGCTTGTCTGGGTTTGTGCTTTTGACTATATTGGGGAGTTTGGTTTTGCTTGCGCTTCTGCGTTCCCCACTCCCCCTCCTTTGAAATCCTGCCTGCCACCTCTTGTAATATTCTGTTGTATTCCTAAGCACACCTTGGAAAGTTTGCCAAACTTCCAGAAAGGCAAGTACACCATGATGTGTCCAGAAGCGTGGGGCATAGAAGGGAATCCAGATAAGAAAACAAGCAATTAAAGGCAGATGGGGACTAAGGGGAGATGTGTATAGAGTTGATTCTGCTGGAATAGACAGTAGGGATGCCTGGCCTGCCTTGGGGGGAGAGCGCTCAGGGAAAGCCTTTTCACTGGGCAAGGCTCCAAAGATAAGCTGAAGTTAGCTAAGAAAGTGGGCAGGGAGTGGGGCTGGCTGGGGGGGTGGGAGCAGAGGGAATCGCCTGTGCTCAAGCCTGGAAGCAGGGGAGAAGAGGGAGAGAGTGTAGTCCATTCCCACTGCATGGACCTGGTAGGGCCTGAACCCAGGGGTCCTGAGGTCACTGGGATCACCAGAGGTTTAATGTGTTGCACACAGAACCAGAAGTCAGGAAGCTTCCTGGTCAAGCAACATAAGTATTATATTGAATAGAAAAAGAACTAATCCATGTGAAGTTGCCAGAGTGCTTCTCTTTAGGGTATGGTTGCTGCAAAGGCCCCAGGGGAAGGAAAGAAAGAATGCAGGCTGGTTACAGAGATTATGTGCAGAAGGGTGGAGGAAGCCTCACTGGTGGTATTTTCACCTGGAGTTTGAACAGGAGGTTGAAAAACACGCCCACCTTAGAGGACAACAGCTATGACACAGGGCAAATTTTAGTGGAGAACAAGAAACTTAGTACACTTTCAAAGAAAGGGACAGGAGGGGGTCAGAAGCAAGACTGAAAGCACTGCATAATTCTTTAAAATTTATTTTTGAATAATAGGGTCCTTGAAGATCCAACCCAGCACCTTGCACATGCTAGGCGAGCACTCTACTGCTGAGCCACAACCCCAGCCCCCAAGAATGGCATGATTTTTTAACCTAAACACCTTTAATAAGAAATTAAGTAGTATGAAAATCTAACTCCCTAAAGTGTTTGCAGAGGTCCCCAGGATTAATGTCACAGGCTCGAGAGGAGGTGCTTTTGGGGATCCCAGTGTGGGCAAAGATGCTGGTCCATAGAGTGGATCTCAGGGAAGCATCTTCATGGTGCAGAAACTCGCGCTCTGAGGCAGGTGCATGGTGGACAGAGGCTGAGTGGGAAGACAAAGGAAAAAAGAAAGGAAAGTGATTTCTCTCTGACGGTCTCTCAGATAGGTTATGGTCCCTCTCTCCTAATCCAAAGCTTCAGCTGGGCAAGGAAATCCGTCACAGCCCGGGAGAAGGCCATCAGCTCTTTCTGACTGGAAGGCTTGTTCTGCTAACAGAGGGTTCTTGACATATTTTTTAATTGCCTTACAGGCAGCTTGATGGCTTAGAAAGTTGGGGGCGGGGGAATCAATGAGAGACTCTGCTACTCTGGGCTCAAATCTAACTGATTTTCACTTTTTCAACAAATATTTATCGAACACCCAACATGTGCCAGGCATGGTGCCAACAAGGCCTAAACCTGTCAGTGGAGTCGACAGGCTCACAATAGGCCTTCCCTGAATGTTTGTGGAAGGATGCAGGAATGAATGAGTGAATATAAGGGACCCTTGAAAGAAAAGTGGGCACTAATCTTAGGAATTTGTAATGAAAACAAGATACCAGGCATGGTCAGCTACCTGTCCTGGGGCTTGGGACTATCACTGAATCCATGGAAAAGAACAATATATAAAAAGATGGGCAACTAAAAAGAAAAGGTGCCTCAAGCAATATGGCAGCTTCAGAAAATAAGATGCTTTTGACGGCACCAGTGCAGAAGGGAAGGGCAGTGGCCACTGAAGAAACCACCCTGGCTGCACAAGCAACTCTCCCAGGAGCTCAGGTTTAAAAAGACACACACAAAGGATGGAAGGCGATGGAAGGTGAGGCAGCCTGGCAAAGGATGAGGACAAAAGAGAAGCAGGGACCTGCAACAAAGATACCTGGTGACATAAAGACCCAGTGTGAGCCAAGGCCAGCAGAATCAGAAAAAAAAAAATGGAAAGGAAAACCTTAAGAAGAATGAAGTGGAGATCTTTAGGTTCCAAGAAGGAAAGGGGAAAGAGGACAGTTCTCCTTGGAAATGCAGCATGATGCTAATCAGTGACAAAGGACTTCTCAACTTGTGTTTTGGTATTATCTTTTCTATCATGCTTTTCATATCTGAAGGAGAATAAGCTTGATTGGGGAAGAATTGAAACCTGAGATAGGGGATGTGATGGTAGGAGATTATAGAAGGGAGTGGTTTGGGGTCACCCAGGCCAAGGATTAAGTGGGAGCTCTGCCATGCAGTAATCATCTTATGTTAGTAGGAACCTCGCCTGGATCTGTTTATCCTTCTGTAAAATAGAGATAACAAGAGTATATGTATGTCATAGATTTGTCGTGTAGATTAAAAGATACGTTGCAGGTAAAATGCTTAATATCTGACATGTAGAGACATTCAATAAGTGTTAACTATCATCATCCATGTGGTGGTGGTGACGATGATGATGATGTGTTTAAAACAAATCTGATTTCTAGGTCCCCTGGAATCAACCTCACAAGATACTGAAGTAATTTGAATATATGATCCTGAAACCATTCTGAGTGAACAATTGTCAAGCAATACTGGGACAGAGGAGAGTCTGGAAAAATACTATGCTTTTTTTTTTTTTTTCAGGTAGAGAAATAAATGACAGTAGATTCTGAAAATAGTAAGCAGGCATACTTCATATAGATCTTCAGGGGAAAAAAAAGTGTATAAAAGAGTAACTTGATGGTTCTTAAACAGTCAGAAAATCAGCCACGGTGGCAGGAAGCTCCGTGGAGCTAAAAGCAAATACCTCACTGAAGGAAAAAAAAAATCATAATGTTATAATCTATCTCTTGTTTGTGGTGGGCTATTCAGAAATTTGATAAACAAATTTGTGGGATATATTCCAGAGTCCTAATTGACTCAGTATTATTCTGTTGCAGTCTCAACCAGAGCCAACCGTGTGGCATGGTTACGAATAATGCTTTCATACTGAACATGCCAACAAGACGTGGTACCCTCTGCAGAGGTGACCACATCTAGAATGGGTGTGCTCCACTCTGAGAGTCACATCTTAGAGAGTCATTTACAAACTAGGGCTTTGGAGAATGTGGAAAAGTAGGAATTATATAATATGAGGAAGAGTGGAGGAATTTAGCATTGTGTAGGAAGGGAAGACAAGCCTTGAGGGCTTTTCAACTTAGTGGATGAGAATCACTTGGATGCTTGTTCAAATTGCAGATCCAGTGATTGCAATCCAGAGGTCTGTGGGGTCTGACTCATTAATCCCAGGGAAAGCCCAGGAAATTGTAATTAAAGAAATAATCACAGGTGATTCTCACTCCACTGGTCCGAGGACTACACTTTAAGAAACATTGGGTTGGTAATGAACAACTTATTGGTCCTTGGATGTAAGTGATTAGATCTCCCGTATGTTTGAGAGGACAGAATTGTAACCTACAGGTCCTCAACTTGACTGCCAGCTACTGGGAGGTTGGAACCCTGCATTCTGACTCCTCTGTCCCTGGTTGTGAATATGGTATATGGCCCACAGTAGGTGATCAGCAATTACATGTCCAATGAAATTACAAGAAGGAAGGAGAAGGGACCTTGAAAAAATGAAAGTTCCCTAAAAATGAAGCAGGTGGCCTTGGTAGGTAGCCATCCTCCCCTCTATGCCATGCATCTTCATGGGCTGATTGGGTAATGAGGTGTTGGAGATGGCAGAAAGGAAACTGATGAACCAGAAGACAGGTTCAAGGAAGGTGACCTCCAGGACTTTCTGCATTCTTAAAACTCAATAGAAAACATAATATATTGGGAAAAAATTCAATTTTATCATGGAGGTAATAGAATCAGAGAGGTATAGATAAAGAAGGAAAGATGGTGGGAAGTACCACAGAGAGGAGAAAGAAGCAATTATTTGAAACATGAAAAGATAATCAAATGTGAAGAAGCACTTAGCATAAAGCACTTTATATTCCTTTACCTGTGGATATAGGAGCTGTAGGGTTTTACTTCGTGCATAACTTGATCCAGTCATGCACATGCATTGCACACAAATTGGAAGCAAGTCAGACATGGTCACTATCCCCAAGTAACTCACAGGATGACTGAAAAGATCATGAGCCCTAGTTTCTCCTCCAGAATCTCAGAACATGAATCTCACTCTTTTAGTGGAGAGAGAAAATATGAGAGTCCCACAAGCAAAGAACATTATCTGTCAAGTATTTCTGTATTCCCCACACTATGTATGGAACTTGGCACAGTAGGAGTGTCAATAAACATTTGATGAATTAATTAATTAATTAATTAATGGGTGAGTGAAACTAGCATTCATTGAGTCATGCATTGCATACTTTGTGCATATCATTCCTCTAATTCTAAATTCTATGCAAAATATTATCATCCTTGTTTTACACATGTCAAAATAGAAGTGCTATTGAGTTACTTGGTCAAAGTCATAAAGCTCATAACCAATAGAGCTAAAGTTCTTGAACTTGAATTATGTAGCTTCTACATTCAAGCTGTTTCTACCACACCATGCCAGAGTAATAGCTTGGTTTTCAGACAAGTAAATTCCGACCAGAGAAGTGAAATGACTTCCCAAGGGTCACCGTGATAGTTTGTAACAGAACTGGGTCTAGACCCAAGCCTTGAACGGTGATTTAAACAGCAGCCGGGACTTTTCTTCACATTGAAATAGCTGACCTTGTCCATCTACTGACTTGTTTCTGCTGACCCCTGCAAACTCTTTGCCCTCACATAGAGAAGAGCATATGCCCTGGCCAGCTCTCTGGGCAACTGAGCGGCAACCTCTGAGGCTAAGTCAACATTGGTTAGGTCAGGTTGAACTTGGCGATGTAAGGCTTATAATCTTAATGACACAGAAGCCCTGAGAAGACCCCTCCACCATAAAAATGAGCAGAATTGTATGCCAGGAGACATTGGGGCTGTTATTCAAAAGCCCGTGACTAACATACTCATGCAGATTGGCCTCAGGATTCAATTTCTCTCCTCTCCTCTTTTTAAAAAAACTCAATATTGGCAGTGGAATCAGTTGTATGCTAAATTGTTCTCCAGTCTCTCTGGGTTCAGTAATGCCCTTCGTTATACAAATATAATTCCCATTGACTTTGGCTAGCATCCTGCTTGAGGGAAAGGGCAAGTGGAATTTAAGGCTATCAACTCAATCAGAGAAGTGTATTGTTTCTTCTTTTCTGTCACTTTTTATGTGGATGATGGAGGAAAATGAAAAGAGGAGAGTTTTTTTCACTCCCCTGCAGTATTCTTTAGCTAGTTGCAAGATAACATTGTTCAAAGTAAGAAAATACAGATATGACATATGAGAAGAGAAGGTGTGTGCCCATGCATGTGGCATTCCTGCATACACATGTGGCACAGTGTCAGTCAGGGTCCTTAGTGGCAAGCGACAGAAGCCATCTGGCTGATATAAATGGAAAAGAATATTGGGCAAGTCACAGAATTGCCAGAAGAGCTGAGGAGCCAGACTCTGAGGTGGTCTAACTAATATCCCAAACAATCATCAGAATGACTGCTCCTGCCAGCAAACACAGCTGACCCCTACATCGATCTTGTCACAGCTGCTGGCCCTGCTAGAAGGGATGCTCTGCTTACCCTCTCTTCTCAGCATTGCTAATTCCCATGGCTGGGTCTGGGAAGTGGGTCAGATTAACAGTGACTAGGTCACGGGTCTATGCTCTAGCTGCAAGGGAGGCTAGGAAAACCAGGATCTGGAGTTTTTCAGCTTCTATATAGAATGGGAGAGATCTTATTTTCCACCAAGATTCATAGAGGGAAGAATTTTCCACAAATGTAGGAAAGGTTTCTGCAGTAGGGCCACCAAGAGGAATAACAAGTATCCACCCCCAGTACCCCCAGAGGTCTTTAACTATTATTCTTAGAGATTTCAGATGTGCAGGAATAGACATTCTCCCTCTGTACAACTCCCAGGTCTAGCGATAATGTACAAATTGATTATAGCCTGGGATAATTTTTAGTGACAAAGTCATGTCTACCAACACAGCTAGAGTTCTTAACTTTCCAAATGAGATAACAGAGAAGCTTCTGTGTCACTTCTGCAGCAGTGGGTAGTAGTCATGAACTGCAGGAAAGGCCATGTAAATTCACTACCTTTAACCTGTCCATCCTGAACTGATCAGATCTTCAGATGGTGGGTGCTCTTCCCTTGTTGAGTTCAGTGGCTGGTTATCTTGTGTGTACTGTGTCCTGACCCCAAGTCACTTAGAAAAGGCATATTTGGAAAGTTGCTGCAAGTAAATCATTAGAGTCCTTTGAAAGAAACAGCAAGACTTTCCTGCCTCTTCCCTGCAAGCTTTGAAGGATGAACTATAGGAAGATACAGAGGACTATCTTGCTAACTTTTGTATTTTCTGGTTAGGGGTGTTGATTTGTGACAAGTGTCTTTCCTTACAAGACCACAGGTCAAGCTCAAAGCACAGAATCAGACTGAGGAAATGTTTACATTTCCATGCTTCCTTTCTAAGTTCTTATTATAGTGACTCTTCATGCTTGGACTACTGAATTAAAGCAATGAAGTCTTATTTTTATAAGAAAGAGATGGTAAAGTTCAAAAGACATTGTGAGAAGACAGCACCTGGAACAGAACACAAAGTCCTGTCCGGCTCCCTGCAGTTTCTACATCTTTCACACCTAGTTGTTACCACTTGAGAATTTCCAAGCAATTTGTAATGATTGCAATCTGTTAGGTAATGATCATTATTCTGAGGTTGTAGCTGGGAAAACAGGGACACTGAATGAGTTACCTGTGCACCACCTTTCCATTCAAAAATCAGATGCGTTCCTTGATGGTTTTCCAATAACAGCTTAAGTGCCAAAACATTGCACTTTTCCCAATGTTTACTCAGTTCTGTTTCTGTTATGTTATTAGAAATGTGGATAACAGTTTCTACTCATAAATAGTCAAAAAAAAATAAATGAAAATCTGCTTCTTAGAGGGAGATGTCGATAGGGGATCTTGAGGAAAACAAAGCTGTTTTGTTGGGTGGGGTTGACAATAAATAAAAGGAAAATTGAAAAGCAATATTTACTTAATATATCAGATCCTGAAACTACCTGATCCCTTCACAGCCACTGTGAGGGAGATAAGTTGACTGGAAGCCAGGGTAAAGACCACACAGCTCTGTGGTTCCACTGCCACGTAATCACCTGGTGGCAAGGGGGCCTCATCAGACACTAACTTGCAAATGTTTCTGCAGTTTCTTACATGTCACTTATTTGTAACTCAGAAAGCTTTGTTTTCACAGAAGCAATGTTCTCAATTAAACTGGGTTCAGAAAATTTTATATAACTAGGGATTTGGTTGAAATGTTTTAAGTTTATCATTTTACATATAATAGAAAACAATCCTGTCACAGTATCAGTAAACTCATTAGAAATTCAATAATTGAATGAACCAAGGAAAAATCAAAACTGTTCTTTAGTTAGATACTTGATAAAAATCATATTTCTTCAGATGACAATATGTGGGTACTGTATCAAACTTTCTGGGGTTGACCCGGTCCTTTTTTTTTTTTTTTTTTTTTTTGACAGCACTGGGTATTGAACCCAGGGGCACTCTACCACTGAGCTACATCCCCAGCTCTTTTTATTTATAGTCAAGACAGGATATTGCTAAGTTGCAAAGTCTGGCCTGTTCCTCCTGCCTCAGCCTCCTGAGTTGCTGGAATTATAGGTGTGCCACCCAACCTGGCAACTTTTAGGGGTTTAAAGATTGTGGTGCTGGTTGCTTTATGTCTGATTTTTCTTTAGTCTATGGTTTTCTGTTTACTTATTATAGCTATATTACTTAGTTTCATACTGAGCTGTAGTTGTTAGAGTACTATTTAATAAAGACAATGTGAGAGAATTGGAGATAACTCAATTAAGAAAAATAAAAAGAGAGTCAAAGGAAATGGGCACAATCCTAGAAAACAATGTGTTTTCAGTGACATTGACTAAGATGTTGAATAGAGAAAAAACAGGAGCCAAAATAATTTTGCAAATGGATAAGACCTCCTAAAAGGGGGCAGTGGAGAGACTGCTTTTCCTGATTCCACCTCTAGGCGGCAGTGTCAACTGCCACCCTGAGGGCAGCTTGGCTGTTCTGTGATGCAAGTAAAAGGATAATTTCATCCAAGTTTTTATTTGTATTATGTTGTCTTAACTCGGGTAGAGTCTTACGTTAATCGCATTAACATGAAACTTTCTTTAGTGTTTGCACAGTATAGAGAAGAAAGTAGAAGAGAAGAAATTACTGAAAGATTTTACTTCTCTCTCTTTTCTCCACCCAACAAGATAATTCTGGAAGGCACCCATCTTCAGCTTTAGGAGGTCCTCAGAAGCGAGCCCTCAACAGAGACCACAGGTCCTACAGCTAAGTTACTCAAATTAGCCTTGTGCCGTCCGTGCATGGATGAGCACCATGGCTTCCGTCACAATTCATGGAGCCTCTTTTGCTACTTAAAGGTCTTTCCTCCTTGGGTCACTTGGGTAGAAAGTGCACATGTCTTGTGCTCTGCTTTTGCTCAACCTGCCCTGAGCACACATGGCCCCTCATCCTGTGCCCACAGCCCCCCACCCCGACAGGACCTTCTCACTCCCTCTTTCCCCAGCCACACCTGCTCACTCTTCCAGACTCTTCCTGGCTGCCACCTCCTCATCAGCCTCCTTTGGCTCTCTTGGCATTCTCACAACACCTGGTGTTCACCTCTCCCTGGTATGTGCACAGAATCGCCCATTGTCCCCAGTAGACAGCCACTTCTCCCTGGAAGACAGGTACCCCTAAACGACAAAAATCTGTCTTCTCTCTTCATTCCCTGTGGTCATAGGGGCCCTCAGTAAGTGCTGGGTACATGTATGAAACATACCTTTACCACAGTGATACCTCAGACCCTTTTGATCCAGTCTTTGCCTCTCGGTGTTGAAGGGGCTCAGTTGGCACCTGAGCAACCTCCTCTGTCTGAGTAGAAGATGACTTATGTAGTAAGCCTGGTTCTCTGATATGGGGACCACAGACACCACAGCCTGACCTATTTCTCCCTTCTGAGACCTATTCAAGAGTAAGCAGGATTTCTATATCTGACGAGAATGTCAGAAACACCTCTAAACATAACCTATAAGAGCTAAAGGGGAATTAGAGATTGTGTACTCTTTACAGATGAATTGTGACTCAGAGAGGTGTAGTCCCTTTCCTAGAGTCACACAGTAAACCTGGCAGCAGATCTGGGACTGGAACTTTCATCTTTCACCCCCTGCCCCATTTCCACTGCAAAGTCCCTGTTGTGTACAAGTCCTGATTTAAGGGCTCCTCAGAGAGCCCATTGCTGGAATAAGTGACAAAAAGGGGTGCAGTCTTATAAATGGTCCAAATAAATAAATAGTGCTGTTTACCCATCTTAGAGCAGCATTCTTCAGGAGGAGCTTTGCACATTTAATAGGGTGCTTGTAAACAGGAGCAATTTGAATAGATTCTCTGGCACACTGTTAACATTTATATGTGCCCCATTTCATCTGTAATCTGCTTTTACAAGGCGCTGGTGAGCTTTTGATGGCAGCGATGAATGACCCAGACGGCTTCATCCCAAATGTTCAAACTGAGCTGAAAATTTGGGAGAATCCAAGGTATTCATCTCCGTTAAAAAAAAAAAAAAAAAAAAAGAAATCCAAACACATTGACTAAAATTGCTATTCTCCATCCAGATATGTTAACTTTTCCTTTCCTTCTTCTTCTTTCCCCTTTCTCTCCTTTGCATTTGCCATTACCATGTTCTGGTTATCGCCCACATCTGGAGCACGGCAGCTGTCCTTGTAATGCGCAAGCTGCGGTATGTAATTCGGAGAACTTGAATACAAATATCTGTTAATTAAAAAAAATACAGAAGCATGTTTGTCAGCTTGTAATTATGGAAAGAAGAACACCAACTCCCAAACTAATTTAAAAAGCAAAAATGAAAATAACTTTACCAGCAGCTTTATAAAAACCCAGCAACTCTACATTTAGCTATTAACTTTTTTCAGACTATCCCAAAGTCCTTTGAAAATGCCTGCAAAGTTTCTATGGGGGGAAACAGGTTGGCCAGTAGGATAGACAAGAAAACAGATGGGGATGACAGTCAGGTGGCTGTAGTCTCTTCTTGCTCCCTTTTTGATAGTTTTAACACAGGTTTTCTCACTCTTAGCACTATGGATATTTTGGGCAGGACAATTCTTTGTCATGAAGGGCTGTCTTGTCCACGGTAGGATTTTAGCAGCATCTTTGGCCTCTACCCACTGGATGCCGGTAGCAAATACCTCCTCCCCATTGTAACTAACAAAAATGTTGTGACTAACAAAAATGTCCCTTGACAGGACATGGGGCTAAATTGCCTCCAGATGAAAAGCACTGTCGTTTTCATTCACTGTGTAATATGCGCAAAAGAGCTCAAGGCTTGGCCTCTGAAGACTTGGGTTTAAGTGGACATTTCTTCACTTGAAATTCGTGATCACAGATGAATCCTGGTCTTTCTCTATGCCTGCCTCCACCTTGCTGGGATGGATGTAAAAGTCCAACCATGGTATTTCACAGGGTTGCTGCAAAGATCAAACGTGATGAGGAAGGTTTTCAAGTGCAGGAACGGGCATTAGAAAGGTTAGGTTTTATCATGGTTGTGATTATTGCAAGATGGTTCCTGAAATGAAAGGTTGTAGGTTGGTGGTCAGAGAGTAGTTCTAACTCATGGCAAGCCACTCCCCCATGGGAAGCAGTCTGTTGA
The DNA here is from genome assembly GCF_048772815.1 of Callospermophilus lateralis. Lineage (NCBI taxonomy): Eukaryota > Metazoa > Chordata > Mammalia > Rodentia > Sciuridae > Callospermophilus > Callospermophilus lateralis. The sequence continues at coordinate 100,582,103 of NC_135306.1, forward strand.
CTTTGACCTTGTTTGTACAGTGCCCTCTTGCCCTTTAAGGTTTGAGGGGCAAGTAGAACTTGCCCTTTCAGAAATTTGGGAGGCATGGTGAAAGAGCACCAAGGAAAGGAAAATTGCTAAGGAAAGGCTAATAGAGAAGGAATAGTTTTACATGCACAAGAGAGAGCCCAGGAGGGGGGCTCTAGGCCCCTGGCATTGAAGGGACCTCATCTACTCACACTGCTGCTGACTGTGTAAAGTCTGAACTCCAGGTCAGAGCAAGCTTTATAATATGTTCTAACCTTTAAGTTGTAGTGACATATTATATTATGCCTCATAAATATATACAATTATTTTTTGAACTAAAAATAAAACTTAAAGAAGAGTAAAGAGATTGTTAACTATCCGGGGTCTTCAAGGGAAGGCATGTGGATGGAGGAGATAAACTCTCAAGGGCTTTCCATCCCAAGATTTCTGGGATACTGGGTGCAAGGCCAATGACTCTGCATTCTAGAGCCTAACCTTAATTAATCCCTGGATTTCTGTGCATGGCTTTCATTAATAACAGCAGCGGTCCCCATCAAGGACAACTCTGGACCAGAAGGTGTGCTGGTTTTATTAGGCTTATTGTCTCATTTAATCTTTCTGACTGTTCTGTAAGGTAGGTGTTATTCCCATTTTACAGATGAGAAAAATGAGGCACATATCAGCTAAGTAACTTGCCCCAGAGCAAGTTTGTCAGTGTCTCAGCAAAATGAATAAAGAGAAGTGACTGTGGGCTTCCTCTCAGACTCAAAGCACCCTGGCATGTGGGGAACCAGCCCATGTGTGTGCCCTGGAGGATCATGGCTGCACTGCCACTCGCAGGCAGAGTTGCCTGTCGGCACACCCCGGGGTCTCCTCCTGTGGCCTAAAGTGTCAAGGCCAAGTGTTATGTGAAGGTTTAGGAGGATGCCATGATGTCGAAAATAAAAAATAAAATAAAGACAGGAGGGAGAAGCTGACAGCTTGAGTGGTACACACACAATCAATACACCCAAGATAACAATTTCTGCAGAACAGCGCCTCGCTTATTCAAGTCCCCAGGAGACGCCTGCCACTCTGACAATCGGGCAAAAATCCTGACTTGATACAGATCTTTTCATCTCCAGCCTGCTTTTGCTGACTTTTTCATTTGACGTGATTAAATATTAAATCCTGTAAACACTTTCATTTGTCTGTATCATATTGTCAGTCAAATTACCCTGCATAACTGTATCGAGTCATATCGGCATCACTTACTTCCCTGGGCAACAACCGCAATTCCAAAATCCTACCACAAGATAAAGCAAGATGGTACCTAGGCAGCTTGGGGTCAGCACTCCTAAATTCTTTTTCTCAGATCCTGGCATCCACTGCTCTGCATTTATCTCTCTTCAAGTCAAATTGTTTCCTTTGTAAGTGAACTGAACCGTCGTGTTATTAAGACGCTTCTCCTTCCCTCCATCAGATTTAAAGTAGATTGAAATAACTTTGAAAATTTAAAATTGTTAAAGTTGAGCCCTGTCCACTCTAGTGCCTGTCTGTGGATTTCATAGAGCACCCATCAAGGGTCCTGCCTTATTGCCCAGCATGCATTAAATTCTGTCGCCTCTTTCACTCCCTCTCTCCCTGACTCTCATTTGCTGGTTCTTTTGGAATTGCTCGTTATTTCCTAATGTTAAATATGTAGAGAAAAACATAATGAGGCCAGCATGATACATGGGAAAATAATGTATTCCAAAGTCAGAAAGAAATAAGATCATTGAGTTGGCTGATGTTTTGATTATCCATGGCTCTATCCTCTCCATTAGCAAAGATAACCAAAACTTTATAATACTTAAAATTCAGTTTTGAGATAATACAAAAGAAAATATAATTGGATTCATGCAGTCAAATGGGAATTACTTATATGTTAGGACTTTATGGTGTTCCTCTGTATCAGTATCCTAGGTACCCACTGTGAAAGCCAGGGGATTCCTGAGATTGGAATCTGAAGCCAAACTATTGTATAAGCAGAATAACTAACTTGTTCCCTCCTGGTGACCACTAATGTATTCACTTCTTAAGAGTTTGGTAACAGGATTCAAAGGTAAAACTTTTGTGTGAATACCCCCAAATCATCCCTGTAAGTAAGCAACACAATTGACTAGTCCATGCAGGTTTGTCAATAGTGAGAGATACATGAGCTAAATCAAAGTAATTCAATCAAGTGGGACTATAATTTTACCAGGAACTTTAATTAAGGCACTGTCCTGTGATCTTTGTTAGCTCCCCAGAGCTCTGAACTCACTCCTTATTCCAAATTCATGTTTCTGTCTTTGTGTGGCTTTTTTCTGTGGCCTAGGTAAAATGACTTAACCTTTTCTTAGCTTTCATGACCCATCTGTTGAGTTGGGAGGACACACTTTTACACATCTGGCAGAGGGTGGGTGCACTTTAATGAATGTTTGGAAAGTACTTGGAACATGAAGTGTTTATATTAATATTGCTTTCCAATGCCCTAGACAACATAACGAAATGGTATCTTAATCCATGTCGCAGCTAATTCATTTTGGAACTGAGTCTACTATATACACAGATTTCAGTGCAGGGGGTCACTGGGAAGATTTATTTGTCTTGGGGCAAATATTGACCTCCTGAGCCTCCATCAATATTTACGTCTTGGGTCAATAAATCTCAGTGTTGACCTTGATGAAAAGTCAACATCTCTACACAAGATCAGAGTCTTCTTCATCTGTGCAGCCTCAGTTTTGCGTCTGTCACTTGACTTTGTTCTAATAAATCCTTATTTGCAGGAGTTTATAACACAGCTGTTGGCATGCCTTCAGGGGTGAAGTTGCTGGGTGCATTGCTAGGCATTTGTGTAGAAATGCTGAAGTGAGATTATCACAGTGCTTCTAGGAGAATTCCTGATCATATGTTCTCATGCAGGTAGGGGCTTTCTAAAAGGATCTACCCAACACAGAATAAAGTACATACCATGCCAACTCTTAATAGAATCTGTCAATCTGGGCAATTACATTCACTAAAGAACTGAAAAATATCTATTTGGGAGAAGGGAATGTTGCCCACATACTTGCTAGTCCATGTCCATAGACATTGGACATTTGACCCAAATCTGGCCATGCTAACTGTGATTGATAATAAGTTTCAGTGACAAAGCCAACCATGTAGCTTTCACTCCAAACCAAGAATGTGCCTTGAATCATCTTATCGGCCAGATGGGTTCTATGCTTGAGAGGTGAAGATTTAGTTTTCAGGAGTTATCTATCAATTATTGACTATTTGTTAAGAAACTAGTGTGCCAGCCCTTTGCACAAATGATGTGTGTTCATTCTCTCTCTCTCTCTCTCTCTCTCTCTCTCTCTCTCTCTCTCTCTCTCTCTCTCTCCCATAATCACCCACCACTTGCTAGGGGTTGAGAAGGCAAAAGAATCAATAGACAGGGTACTTTCCCTGAGGGAACATTCAGTCAAATATGAACACAGTTGAGTGACTTCCTCATCTCTCCTGTATCTCTCCTCACTCAAATCTCAGACACATGCCATTTCCATTAGGAACAAGTGCAGACTGGGAGATGGCACATCTGTACATACTTAGCATTGGAATCATAGCCTGACCTCCATACTGAAGGTCATTTGCTCCAGGGACAGTTTTTCTAACCCCCTTCACATGTGTTATCAGTAGTGCATCATTTGTAGTCTTCAGGGAATCTTCAGAGTATTTGTGTTGGTTGAAGACATGAGAAATGTGTTCCATGAGAGTGGGAGATGTCTGCCTTTGGGGGTGTATGGAGAAGCTGATATTCAGAAGGGAGAAGGTTGGCAGTGAAATGCCAGATCAATAACATGGCTGCTGTGTTCATCACGCTTTGTCTTTGGGGTTTGAATTTAATTGCTTTCCAGATAGATTCAAGTAGAAAGAATGGTTCATCACAAAGCATTTTGCTCAGAAATGTTGCACAGATAAACAGATTTCTAGAATAAATGTATGTAAAACTCAAAACCCTGTCCAACACGTCTGATGATAAATGAGACTTTTTTATGCATTTCCCATTGATTTATCTGCTTTTAATGGGCCCATTTGCAAGCAGCAGTGCTTCCAAACTTTCAAGAATGTTGTGTGTGTGCGCACGCGTGTGTGTTTCTGTTTGGTGAAGGATGATGAGAGGGAAGGCTAGCACTTTATTATTTCAGAAAGCTAAGTGTTAGAAGGCTGGGTCTGTCCTACAACTGCTCTCTTCCCCATTATTTTATCAGCCCTACCAGCAATTTAATCTATAAAAGCCTACTTTTCATTTGCCCAGAGTTTTCCAAGCAGTTCAGAAAAACACATTAATAAGTGATGAAAGGGAGGGAGAGGCTTTGGAGTTATTTGCAGTTGGGTCCATGTAGACTGAACTGTTAGCTTAATTGTCAGTTTTCTGTCCTGCATTTTGCTGGATATTCTGGGCCATGTTGTTTCCAACCAGCAACTTGTTCAGAAGTCTGGGCTCTGGACTGTTAGCAGCTGCCTGGAACCACAATTCAAATCATATCCATCTTGATGAGTTAGATTAATTGAGCTTCAGGAGTTTTGCTCTGTGCTGGTTGTTTGAATCAAAGCCTTAAGATCCCAAGCAGTGACCAGGCAGTGAATGTTGGAGAACTTTAAATACACACTAGGGCCTCCTTAGGAAGATTGGGTTGGTCTAGATTTCTGTAAATGGCGAACAAAACCAAAACGAACCAAATAAACAAACAAGAACCTCTCATGGCGGAGGTTTGTCCTAGCCCACAGGGGGCACTTAGGATGTTAGCTACCCTGCTCTTAAGATAACTGCTTGTTTCTGTTTTTCTCGTTTCAAATTTAATCAAGGAGAATTTGCATTGTATTTATTTCTGGCAAACACATTAACTTCCCTTTCTGTTTCTTGTCTCCCCAGTCAGGCCAAGATTTTAGCATATGCTCTGCTTTGTTCCCAATGCCCCATGGACTTACAGGGGAAGTCATTCATTCATTAAATCATTTATTCAGAAAGCAGGCATTTATGAAATATCAGCTATTTGCCAAGTGCAAGTGCATCGCTAGGAACTGAGAGATTTTAAAAAATGGATCAGGGGCTAGAGATGTAGCTCAGTGGTAGAGTGCTTGTGTAGCATACATGAGGCCCCAAGTTCAGTCTCCAGTGCTAAAAGAAAAAAAAATGGATTGGTCAGGATTTATGCTCAGACACAGAATCTAGCATAGAAAGACATGAGCAATAAACATTTACAAGAGACCATGAAGAATGACCTAAATCAGTGCTAGTGGACATAAAGGGGGAGGTTAAGGTATGAAAGAAGTCAGAGAGGTAGAGTCAATTGCCCTTGAGCCCCTTGGAGTGCAGGAGGTACGGTCCCAAGACTGGGTGTAAGGCGGAGCATTCTCTCCCCAGTGAAGAAAAGGCAGGGGCATGGATGGTGCTACTAACTTCTTTGGACAGGCTGAGTGTGGAAGACATGGGAGAAGTCCAATCAGGGATAGCAAGATGATGGTTAATTGTATGGAATTGGAGCTTGGCATTCAGGAGGGATTTGGATTCATGAGAAAGTTTTGGGATTTTATGACATTAATGTAGTGGTTGGAGCCATAGGGATAGGTGAGATTAATTTAAGGGCAACCTGCAGAGGGAGAGCAAATTCTAAGACAAAGTCCTGATAAAAACTAACATTTATAGGTATATCAGGATTCTCTAGAGAAATTGAACCAATATAATATGTATGTAATGTGTGTGTGTGTGTGTGTGAGAGAGAGAGAGAGAGAGAGAGAGAGAGAGAGAGAGAGAGAGACACTAGGCAGATAGTAGATAGATAGTACATAACTACAGAGCCAATAGACAGATAGCTAGGGATTGTTTCACTGACTATGGAAGCTGAAAAGTCCCCAGATCTATAGATGGCAGGCTTGAGACCCAGGAGAGCCCATGTTTCAGTTTTAGCCCAAAGGCAGGGTTCAAAGGTAGAGCTGGCTTCCCTGCTCAAGGCAGTTAGACACGAGGAGTTCCATCTGATCCAAGACAGGCAGCCTGTTTATTTCATTCAGAACTTATATTGATTGGATGAGGTCCCCCCCCACTGGGGCGGGCAGTCTTCTTCACACAGTCTGCTGATTCAAATATTAATCTCATCCAAAATAAATAATAATAATAATAATCCTTCCAGACACAGCGAGAATACATTTGCCCAGATATCTGTGTCTTAGTCAAGTTGATACGTAAAAGTAACCATCACAGGGAACATGAAGAAGAGAAAGAAGGAGCACAGGAGTGTGAGAAGGGGAAATAAAAGATAGGACAAAAGAAAAGAGAAATGCTATCATTTGTATGACTAATCCCCCAAACTGTCTTAATCACCCTTTGCTAAGGAAGTTTTGCACAAGTATATTTGTGTGCACATGTTGACTCGATTGATCATAAAAACTACATGTGAAGGCATTGTACAAGACACTGTAGGTGAGTTTACAGACAAAACCAATTCCTATTATCAAATTTAGGGAAACAGGTAGCATGCCCTTGGATGAAGTGGAAGAGCTTGTGAACATGCCCATAGAGTAGGGATGGGGACCCATGCAAGTCCGAGTGTCGCTAAATATCAGGCTGGCAAGCCTCAGGATCCTAAATGTGGGTCCCTAATAAATGCCATAATTACTGTGGCCAATGGGAGAGAGGTTCCAGGAGCAGAGGATGCAGGGTGGGCTCATGTGGAGGAATCTCTTGCAGACGCTTGCTTGGAGTCAGATGGAGGCTATTTCCATGCAGCACCGGCCATGTAAACTCATTTAGGATCTGGGCTCTTCTGGGGATATCCCCATGTTTTCAGCATTCTGTCTTTGTGCTTGGTGAATGGTCACAATCATACAATTATTCTGTCATAGTCACACTCCCAGATGTCCTTTTATTTCATTATTTTTTAAATTCTAAGCTGCAGTTACTGGAAGGAGTAAGTTAATTTGTTGAGTGCTAGGCATTGTGCTCTATAGACATTATCTCCTTTAACTCTTGTATTAGTTCTTTGAGATGGTTCAACAAAGCCAAAGTGTCAGTCCACATGACATTGTAAGAAGCTGCAAGGCTTTGGAGACTATAGAGGATTCCCATTCTTCATTGTGCCTTGTGACCTGCAAAGCAGCATACAATTGGACAGTCTTATTATGGAATGATGTGGCAGCCTTTGAGATAGATGATTGCCTCCCCATTTGGCAGAGAAGGAAACCTAAGTTCCTTGTGATGATTTACTGATTGGTGATAGTGCCATTACCAGACCCAGGTCTCCACACATCCTGGTCTGTTGATATGTACTTACCCCCACCTGCCTGTGAAGGCAGAGGTCATACTGACTAAGCAGGCAACCTCTTATCTATAACAGGGCCAACTCTATTCCCTGCTCTTTAGAAACTTGTCCTATCCAAGAACACTAGATTGTGGTGGTCCAACCTTTCTTTGCAACCTGTGCTCTGATCTTTAGACTCAGCAATTTCAATCTGGCTGGGCTAAAGGCTCTTTTCTTAAATTTGCTGAAAATCAGGTAAGATGGGTCTGAGCACTCACCTTCCCCTGGCAACCTTTGACAAGCGTTTGCAATAAAAAAATTAAATATTAATACTTGACAATTAATCTCTGACTTGAAAGAGCCATATATACCATATGTGTAACCCCTGTACATTTCCATTTCCAATCTGTGCAAAATGAAATGTAATCATCAATTAGCAATGTTCCTTGGGACAGATGGATCTGCAGTAGTGAGCAGTTTTCACAACCTGAGCAATGGATGATTCTAAGGGAGCAGCGGGACAATCAGAGGGAGAAGAAAGATGAGCCTTCAAGCCTGGTGATAAGTAGCAGAGGATGAAAGTTGGAGGCCAGTTTCTATGAAGCCCAAGGGAGCTCTGTCCTCATGGGACTCAGCTCTGTGGATTCCTCAGTCTGCAGCAGCCATAGGCTTGAGGACATTGGGGTCAACTGAGGCATAGTGAGACGAGGACACAGAAACAGACACTGGCTCCTCCACTGAAGTCTTTGAGATCGTGTGGCACCATCAGATCACAGGCATGTGAAGTGGTTACACCCCCCCCAAGAGGAACACACACACAATGTTACAAACGAATACAGGGATATGTGGTCCTGGTCTCTGCTCTCCTGTCTCTGTGTCACCAAGGGTGGCAACTAGAACTGCTTGGCAGCAATTGCAAAAAAGTGCTTGTAGATCCTTGGCAAGGAGTCATCAGACCAGAACAGTGCTTTGTGATTTCTTATTATATTTAATGGAAAATTGAAGCACTTGGATATTTCCAAAGTGTAATTTGTTCTGATGGGTAGGCCGACAGTAGATCGGGCTGCTTCACTAGGGAAGAGGCAAAAAAATAAATTAAACAAATTAATGACTGTGACGCATTCCAGGGGAAAGAAAATGCAGTTGCTAATCCACCCCCAACTCCCATCCCTAACAAACAAACAACAACAACAACAAAAAATCATCATTTTTATTGCAGTCACATCTCCTTGGGCTGCTGCTTCTTGTGGGTATTTTTAAAGAAAACTTCCCCTCCAGTCGTTTTCTTTAGCCCAATAAGCACAGTTGCTAATTTTCTCTCATTTGGAGATTTCCCCCCTGGAACCATATGCCATTAAAATGCTTAGACATGTGGAAATGGACTGATGGAGATATGAGGAGACAGGGAGTTTCAGACGAGGAGAGAGTGTGTCAGATGGAATGACTCTGACATCAGATTCCCTAACCAAAAGAGAAAGATTCTGCCACAGGAAGAGTGAGGAGGAGAGCTGTGTCCAGGCTCCAGGCAACAGCAAAGGGAGGGAGGGGGGCTTTGTTCCTGGGCAAAGCTCAGTGCTTGGCCTTTAGCAGGTGCTCATGGATTGAATGAGTGAATAAATGAATGAATGAGTGAGTGAACAAGATGGACGAGAGACGGAAACAGAGAGGCTGACAGAATTGGAAAGCTGGTAGCAACAGGACACCAGACTTGCAAGCAAGTGGGTGTATGCAGCTCTCCCAATAGAACACAAACGTGAAGGTACAGCAAATGGACTTTGGCACTTATCCCTAGTGACAGTATGGCCCCATAGTTCCATGTCATTTTCTTTATGAGCCATTTTATAATTTCATTTATTTGTGCAATTACTTAATTCATGCTTCCATGGTGATATTCAAAATATTTCATTATTTTCATTATTTCATCAGTGGTTCTGACTAATCAGAACAGATATGATCAGAATGGAGTCTAGTGGAAAAATCCTAGTGTCCCTGTTCAGAATATCATCACTGAATGCATCTCTTTCAGTAGAGCTAAGTGTTCCGAGGATGCAAATCATCTTTGTTTTTACACTCCATTAAAGCACTTAGCTCAAAGTTTTTGGTTTAAATATAGTTTCTCAGTTTAGACACTGTGCCTGATATCTATGTCTGGTAGCCACTCAATAAATAAGTCAGTGGATTATGTGGATTCACATGGATTCAACCAACCACAGATTGAAAATATTCAGGGTAAAAAAGCTGCATCTGAGCAGGCACAATGGTACATGTCTGTAATTCCAGCTACATAGGAGGCTGAGGCAGGAGGATATCAAGTTTGAAGACAGCCTTGGCAACATTAGCTCAAAATAAAAAATAAAAAAGTTTTTGAGATGCTGGGTTCAATTTCCAGTAAAACACACACACACACACACACACACACACACACACACACACAAAACACATACATTGCATCTGTACTTCACATATATAGATATTTTTGTCATTATTCCCTAAACACCACAGTATGACAAATACTTTCTTAGAATTTTTATTGTATTGCATTATAGGTAATCTAGAGCCGATTTAAAGTATGTTGGAAGATGTGCATATATAACATGCAAATACTATGCCATTTTTTTATAATTAAACATCCTCAGATTTTGATACTTGTGGTGGAGTGGTGGATCCTAGAGCTTATCTCCTTTGGGTACCTAGGGATAACTTTAGGTATGAATGAATGACATCAGGAAGGAGTTGATTTGAGTGAAGTGGAATGAAATGTATCAGGGAAATCTCTCTGGCCCACCCCAACTGTGGGATAACGCGTCCTCTCCCTGGGACCCACACGGGTCATCCCTATGGCCTTGACATGCAAGGAAGACAAGGCCAACACAGACACAGGCCCACAAGGCAGCCAGGACATTTCCTCCAGAATGCTCTCCTGGGCTCGGGTAAGTAAATCTGTTAATGCTCTCCAACTTCTTCCCTTTGTTAGAGAGCCCAGTGTATTAATTAAAAACTGCGGGCAGCTGTAAGTATCTCCAGAACAAGGATTAAGCCAGCTTTCTGTCAATTGGTTTCAAAGCTATTGCTATTTGCTAGAGAAATGCTTTCTTTAGGGGTTAAAGCAACTTGCTTTTCACTTTTCCATCTCTTCCATTACCCTGCTGGCCCCGTCCCCTAATTCATGCTTTCAAACCAACTATGATAGAAAGACCATGTGGAAACAGCGCGTGCCTACAGCAGCACAAGCCTCAGACAGACATGGGTCTTTGAAAATTCATTAGAGCAAAGCCAGCATAGGAGAGGACCAAACCCTCTATTTTTACTAACCTCTCAGCTTCACTTCATTAAGGCACAAGTAATATTTTGATATTAATCACTGCTGAGGTGTGCCAGTGAGAGAGAAAGCAAGCCAGAGCTATTGCCTATGTGACGTTTCAATGCTCTTCTTTTTGCTTCTGTGACTTAAGAGTTTCTTGCTCTAAGACAGTAAGTGAGCAATTCCAGAAGAGAAATGTGTGCCTGACATGAGAAGAAACTTTCCAATAGAGTTGTTCAAGGGTAAGTTGGACCGTCTGCGAAGATGAAGTCTATGGTGGTTGGCACTCAATATATGACTACTGTTAAGACGAACTGCCTCTGGGATCCAACTGAGTGACCTTTAAGGGCCTTCCTAGGCTGAAATACAGTGTTGTGAATCAAACCATCCTGCAAGGTTTGGGGAAACTGGCTTGCCTCCCCCGCCGACGGGCAGGTATGGGCCTTTTCTTCTCTTCCTTGCCTGTATAAAGAGCTAGAGAAGTACAGGTTAGGGGAGGGGGACAGAGAGACAGAATACAAGAAAGGCAGGGCATAATTAAGCACTTCTGAGCCCCCAGACAATTTGTAATTTACAGATCTTTCATGTTATCAGCAATGAATATTAAGTAAATCAATAAATTCTCCATTGAAATGATAAACAATCAATCAGCTATAATAGCACAAAGTAAGTCTGAACTCAACTTTAATGTGTCTATAAAATAAAATGTCAAATTGGAGCAGCCTTTTTTTTCTTTCTTTCTTTTCTTTTCTTTTCTTTCTTTTTTTTTTTTTTAGAGGCCTGATGTGAATTACCCAGAATTCCCCTCTAATCCTAACTTGGGTCCAGGCAGCGGCTGACTGTATCCTCCAGTGCCTAGAGCAATGCCCTCAGTATCTCAAAACACCATCACTGGGAAACCTCATCACATGGACATTATATGTTCACAGTCCCCTGATAAATCAAATTCTACATGTCCACATGCATGCATACTCATGTGCTCACTCGCGCACACACACACATGTGCACATCTCCACAGACATGCATCTTGTTGGTATGCCACTCGACAGATTGCACTGTGAAACCCAGCCTCGGCAAAGAAGTAAAAGGGAAAAGAAAAGATCTAAATCAGGATAACATAAATAAGCCTGTGGCAGGCAGAGAAAAACCCAAACAACTAATAGCACTGGGGAAAAGTCGCTGCAGAATTTATATAAAAACAGTATATCAGAAAAGCTGTTTGAGAGACCTCAGAGAGGCAGAAATCATGAAAAAAACTCTTGCTTGCTAGTCTGTGGCTTAAACATGTAAGAATTACTCTTTTGTGAAAAATTGGAGACCGATTTGATTATTTCTGGCAGCAATCAGCTCTTTTGTCTTGCCATCATACTTTGATGTTTCTCTCTCTTTCAATATGAGTGTGCATATGGTATATTTGACCCCCACTTACATCTTTAATCTTCTTTTTTCAGGTTTTTCTCTTTGGACTGTCAACATGCTTAAGTCATAAAAAAGGCTTATTTATTCTTAAATCAATTTTCCTTTATCTCCTATCTTTTTTTCAACCTTTGCCAGGACAGATACATAGGATAAATAGATATATGTTTGTCCTCAGTCCTCACTAATTTTGATACTTTCGTTTTGAGGCATGATTTCAATTCTTTCTTCCCTTTTCCTTAGTCAATTACTTATTTCCTCGTGATGAGCTCATTACTCCAGATTCAATATTCATGTGGCAAGGATGTCCAGGGAGCATTTGGTCAATTCCCCTGCCTCCTTGCAAGACTGGTTGGATTAATAGATTTGTGCTCCTGCCTTTCCTTCCATTCCTCAGTGGCTTGCTTCTCTTTCTGGTTGCTTTGGCTCTAGTGCCTCTTGTGCCAACAAAATGATGGGCACAGCTGTCTTCACATAAAGCCTGACTCTCGAAGGCAAGTCATTCTCTGATGATGGGGAGGACACAGGCATGCCTTGTTCATTGGGCCCTCTGCTTCACATTCCAGTCCCCCTGACAAGATGAAATCTTGCTCCAGATTGTCTGCTACTCTGTCTCATTCCTAAGCAGAATCTACTAACCAGTAGCATTTGCGGCTATAACTTGCTCCTGATGCCCGGCACTCACATTGATCAGTAAGACATCCCTGAGCATCTATTCTGTGTCCTTCAATGAGCCAGATGCAACGGACAATAAACTGAAAAATGTAAAACATGGTTTCTGCCCTTCTGAAGCTTATGTTCTAATTAGAGAAAATTCAAAAATATGAAAGTCTATTATCAAACAACCAGAGCTTCTCTGTTGATGTACCCATCTTTCTTTTCAATCTCAGATCTCTTCTCTAGGTTGTAAATATTTTCTATTTCTTCTGTTTTGTCTTAAAGCAAAAGGTGCGAATAGTTCCTCCCCTCCAAAGCAATCCTCACCATGTGCTTTTTACCTCTTGCAATAGGCAGCCCACCAATGGCTCCCAAAGATGTCCATATCTTAATCTGCAGAGTCTGTGAATATGTTTCTTTTTTTGCAGGGGCGGAGGGTTACCAGAAGTGAACTCAGGGGCACTCAACCACTGAGCCACATCCCCAACTCTATTTTGTATTTTATTTAGAGATAAGGTCTCACTGAGTTGCTTAGCACTTCGCTTTTGCTGAAGCTAGCTTTGAACTCATGGTCCTCCTGCCTCAGCTTTGCGAGTCACTGTGATTACAAGTATGTACCACCAAGCTTGGCTGTGAATATGCTTCTTTCCACAATGTGATAGTTTGGATTCTAAATGTCTCCCAAAGGCCCATGTATTAAAATTTCAGTCCTTGGGAAATGCATGTTTGTTAGATGGCAGAACCTTTAAGAGGTGGGGCCTAGTGGGAGGTCTTTAGTTCCCTGGAGATGTGCCTTTGGGGGAAATTGTGGTACCCTCAACCCCCTTCCCACTCTTTTTTGATTCCTATCAGTGTAATGTTATGTGGTCCCTGTCATTGCTACCCAGCACCCCCATCAGAGTCCTAAAAGCAGTGAGTCTATTCATGAACTGGAACCTCTTAAACTGTTTCAAAATAAACATATTTTTTCAGTTACTTATTTCAGGTATTTTGTTATAGCAAAGGAAAGCTGACTAACACACAAAAAAGGAACTTTGCCAATATGATTAGGTTCAGAACCTGGGACCATTTCATGCCATCCACATTCAGAAACTCTTTTCTGAACAGAACACATATCTTTTAACTTTCTTCTACCTCTAAGTAAGTTCTCTGCTCTCGAGGAGCAAGAATCAGCTGGGCTGATCTTGGCAACTCCCCTTTGTTTGGTAGGGTCCATCTTTGTCCCCCAGGAGACCTGACTTTCAGTCTAGATCTGTTCCATGACTTTTTCTACTGAGGAGTTTAAATGCAAATAGGACTCCTCCTATGCCACCCCAATATCTCAGATCAGGGCTAACTAACCAACGCATCCCCAACTGTACCTTAGAAAATGAAACATCTTTTTACATGGAGGGGGACCTGATGGAAGAAACAAAAATGAGTTATGAGAAAAAGGTGATCAGATACAGGAGGCTTCCCACCCACCAGCAGGATGAAAACCTACTGACTGAGCTGGAATTAGGTAAGTGGGGCCAGATTCCAAAAGATCTTAACCACCAGCCAATAGAGATGAGCTTGGTGTTGTGGGCATTGGGCATCCTTGTATACTTTAAAGCTGGAAAGTGATCTAACAGGAGAAGAAAAAAGTGGCCAAATGTCTTAGATTACTCTCGGGCCCATTGCCTGATTTATCTTGGACCCCAAACACACTGACATGTGCAGATTTTCTTAAGATTATTTATTTCAGTTTTAACGTACACAGTGGAGAACTCGATGTGAGCTTGGCTGGATGCTTTAGAGGAAAGGGCTGTGTTGTGCATGCATCTGTTGATGCAACTAGTATCCAGACCATCTGTGGGTGGTTCCTGCCATTCTTAGCAACCCTCCTCTCTTGGAGAATGAAGGCTCCTGCTCTGAGTCACTTGGTGGCTACTGAATTTTATTTTAGGGATGTGTCCTAGATACAGGAGGCTTCCCACCCACCAGGCAGAGGAGAGTGCTCCTCTAGGAGAGGATCCCTATTTGTTGAACGACAGCATGCTGCTCAGGCAGTCTCTCTCTTTTGTCAGAGGCTGGATGAAGAGATGCTCAGCCTTTGATCTCCACCAGCGAGAGCATCCAGAGAGAAAGCTAAGCAGGCCGTTAAGCTTCCAGTCTGAAATGCACCTTCATGTCACTCCATGGAAAGGTGCACGTGCAGATTGTTTCAGTGTTTCAGAAGAATCAGAATCGTAAAATTTAAGAACTAGAAGGGATCTGAGAATCTAACTGCCTACAAATCACATAAATTCCCTTTACAGCTGTTCCAATAAAAGGTCATTCTGCTGCTTCTTGCTAGTGTCCCCTGGCAGAAGACTCTACCTCACAAGGATTTCTAATTCATGGTACCCAGTGAGCTCATATACTGCTATGTGCAGTACTTCTAGAGAGATCGAGTTGTAAATCTAAAACCTTGACAAAAATTGTACCTGTAGATCCAGCAAATTCATGTCGGCGAGTGTATCTAGGAAAATCAATGGATGAATAAACAAATTTATTAGTATTCTTTTCTGTATCCAGTAGTAAGGGGATTATTTGAGTGAATTTATATACGTGTTGTAAGAATGATAAATATTAATATAAAAAACTATAATAGCTAACATTTGCAACACTTACTGTGTGCTGGGCTCTTTCATGAGAGATTTACATATATTATTTCATGTATTCTCCCCTCAGCCCTGTGGGTTTGGTGATATGCCAGTATATCTGAGTGTGTTTTGGAGGCAGAGAGAGTTGGGGGTGGTGTGAACACTTCAATGATTGGAGGACCAGCTAGAAGCATCTCCTCCCACATCTGTCTGGCTTCTGTATTGCTCTTCCTCGCCAGCTGTCTGCCTCCCTGGAGTTGAACAAACCTTGCTCACCCTATCCGTGAGCACTATTACTTTTACTCCCTTCCTGTCAAGGTAGACTCCTGAGAAGGTGGGGATTAGAGGAGGCCTTGGAGGAAAAGGTGAAGGAGCACTAAGAAAAGTTCTGAAGAGGAAAACTGAGTCCTGTAGGTCTTGCAAATGCATAGTCATGTTTCAGTTTTTCGTGTTCCTTGGAAGCTGTAACTCCCACTGGGTTTCTTGTTCTGTCCAGCCTGGAGAAAAGCTATACCATTTCTCAGGACCTTGCACTGTGAACCTCACGATGTCTCTAGTTCTATTCTACTGTCTTTCTAGATTTGAGCATAATAGCATTTGGCTTTCCTGGGACTTGGTTAATTTCTGATGGTTGGAACAGGATTGGAGCACTAAGTTCTCAGTTATACTGAGATCCCTCTGTAAAAGAGGACAGGTTCACACCAAAGAGGTTTTATTTATTTTTTTTCCTTTTAATGCAACTCTTGAAACTTGATCATTTTTTATTATCCAGTATTATTTCAGTAATATAGAATTGGGTTCTTAATAAATCAAAGGAGAAAGATATCAAGTGTGGTAGGTATTGTACTTTAAGTTGATTACAAAAAGCATTTATTGAGGGCTAATCACTAGGAAGTGGATGGAAAATCAATTACACGGTAGTTAAACATCCAATAATATGTGTTTTAGTGAACAATTCATATTAAACACCTCTTATGAAATAATCTGCTATGTTGGAGTTTT
Organism: Callospermophilus lateralis; assembly: GCF_048772815.1. NCBI lineage: Eukaryota > Metazoa > Chordata > Mammalia > Rodentia > Sciuridae > Callospermophilus > Callospermophilus lateralis. Next base: position 100,598,374 of record NC_135306.1, read on the forward strand.
CAGGTAGCCACGCTGCATTGGGAGATCTGAGTTAACTCTCAAGGAGCCTGCTGTCCTGTTTTATCAAATAGAATCTGTGGGCCTCATGGGGCTGCTATCCAAGGGTTGGTTTGCTTCTCATGCCAGTACCACGCCTCATGACAGCATAAACACCCACACAGCTTCTCAGAGCTACCATCTAGACTGGGGTCAAAGGCTGTACTGATGTCAGATTAGTCCAAAAGAGCAATTCAGACCAACTGAAGAACTCACTCAGGTGATGATGTGCATTATGATGTTAAAACCTCCAGGTATCCTAGCTACATGAAAAACCATGGGATAGTTTTTAATTCAATTCCAGTCTGTAACAGCAAGAGAGGCCCATCTCTCTTGGCTATATCATCTCCCACATGATACATGAGAAGCAAACACAGAGCTCTTATTTTGAAGCTGTTTGTACATACTATGCGCATGTGAAACTCAGCTCAGCTACTGTTCAGACTTTTCCTTTCAGAGACACTGTCAAATCAAATGTAATTTCAAGGCTGGGAGTATAGCTCAATGGTGGAGCCCTAGCCTATCATACCCAAGGCCCTGGGTTTCATCCCCAGTACAGTAAAAAGAAAGATGTAAATGAATAAATAAACAAACAAACAAATAAAATAAAGGTCTACCAACAACTAAAGAAAAATAAACTAGCCTTAAAAAAGAAAAAGAAAAAAGGAAGGAGTCGCCAGTTTAAAAACCTGCCAAGACACCCCCGTTTCCAACTTTATTAAAAGTTGATCTTAAATTTCCCAACTTTACTTTTGTTCCTGGCTCTATAATTGTATAGCTAATATTTTCCCAGGGGTTCAGTCTACTCCTCTCAAATTAAGCCATGTTAGAGTCCTTCAGTTTAGCCAATTTGCAGATATTTTGCAGTGTTACAGGAGACGTAAAGGAGAGAGCGGAGAGTGGAAGACAAGAAGAAAATAGCAGTGTTCTGATGGCAATTGAAAATGAGGACCGGTGGAGCACAGAGAATACAAAATGGCTATTTTGGAGGTAAAGAGACCTCTGTGGGGAAGGTCAGCCCACAATTGGGAGAAGCTGGGTGGGAAAAGGAGACCAGAAGGGAGTGAGTTATTGTTTCAGAAGATGAGTGCTTTGGCTGCCTTCATGAAGATCATGGAACCAAGCCTGGTAGGTATGAGAATTAGCAGATAGAAATTTGGAATCTAGCCCGGGCAGACTAGATTTCTGGTTCTTTCTGCCATGTGCTAGCTGTGTGTTTAGGAAGCTCTTTAACCCCTCTTCACCCAGAGATGTGATGTCTTAGTACCTATACCAGCTCCTAGGACAGAGCCCGCCCCACCCTCATTACATAATCAAAATGTATTGAACAAAGTATGTAAGTATGATGGCATTTACCTTGCATGGTCATTGTGTCAGGATATATTGCAAAAACCCATGTAGAACATTTAATGTGTTGCCTAGTACATAATCAGTACAGAATTAATAATAGCCGTCATTATTATTACCACTATTATTAGGACAGCCAATCATTTGATTTTCTGTAGCCATTTAATCTTATTATCTAAGTAATGTCCTTCCCATTATGGATATTGGCACCTATTTTATGATCTTTTATCACAGTAACTGACATAAAACATGTTCTCAAGGTGTGTTAAATAAATGAATCAATTAATTTATAGAATTTTAGAGTGGAGAGTAGCCTTACTGAACATCTAAGTCTGGCCTAGATTTTATGAGTAAAGTCTATCAATCCTTTTTGATCATGAACAACTAAATAAAGTATAATAACATTTTATTAATAGGAAAGGTGAGGCCAGACAGATTAGTGGTTTGAGTGAGATGACTCAGTGCATCTCAGTGCATGAGGGTCAAACCAGAATGACAGCCCAGGTCTTATAATTCCCAGTATGGTGGCATGTCCTATCACCCAAGTCTTCCGCTCTTGGGGAAAGCGTGAATGGCTACTGGCAAAGCCTCAAGAACACAGTCTTGGTCATAACCACTCATTCTGCAGATTTGGAAGTTTCAAGGTCATTTCTTGAGTTCCCATATCTAATCCTTGGGTCCTTGTTCTCAGAGGAGTTGAGAGCTCCTTCTAGAGTGCTGGGTTCTAATTTGACAATCTCTGTCATTCTGCCTGGGGCTTGAGACTATCTGAATTTCCCAATACCCAGCTCAGTGTCTGGGATACTGAGAGGCCCCAGCTTACAGCAGTCACCATAGGCTGTGGTGAGGGCTCATGAACAGTGCCAGGTGGACGGTGGAGGAGGGCAGTGCGTTTGGGGAGGAAAGCAGTGGCTCATCCATTGCTTGGGCAGTACCTTGGCTCACATGTTGGATTGGCCAAAGGAAGTATAGAAAGAGGAACCAGAGCAGAGGCAATTTGGTGGCTGTGGGGTCACTAGAAGCTAGTAAGGTGCCTGGGGACCTGTATCCAGGACAAACTGGGCATCATTTCCCTTCCATCCTCCTTTACTACAGGTCCACCCCTTCCAAAAGGTCTTGACACAGTGATGGATACTCAATGTGTATTTGATGAATGAATGAACAAACCCATGTAATGAACAAAATTTTACAACTAAATGGGACCCTAATGTACCTCAAGTAATGAATACAACCAATATCATTTCAGTCTTTAATTCCAACAAAGCAACTCATCTAGCACTGATAGAAGCTTGGAAACAGAATGTATCATCATCAACATGATTATTATTATCACCACCATCATGGTGGTCTACCTGGGATTTTACAGAAACCAGAAGGCTTAAATATAGGAGGCTGTGTGGAGGAAGAACATCTGTAGTGAGTCTAACAAGGCAATTAGGGTGGAGGTAGGTTAGCAGCTTCCCCTGAAGGCACCAAGAACCAGAGTTCTGTTTGCCCACTGCCTGAGGGGACATTTCTAAAGATTTGCTAAATTGCAAGTACAGATTAAAATGGTACTGGAATGGCCCCAGGCCACATTCTTCTAGGGACCTTGTGGAGAAAAGGGGAGGGAAGAATGGTTTCTTTGAAAAGAAGTAGATGTGCAGGGCCTGAAAAGGGGTAAGGAAAGAAACTTAGAAAACACTACACAGTCTCTCCAGGAATGAGGTGTTTTCCCTGACAGAGCCGTCAGAGCGACTCTTGTGGTTCAACGTTGCTGATATGCAGCTGAGAAGCTACAGATACTGGGACACCTGAGCAGGATTGAAATGGTTTTGTCATTACAAAAAATCACACTGGACAGGAGAGAGGTTTGGGGGTTGGGGGTTCCCCTGAGAACATGGGCCGAGAATCTGCAAACGTGTCAAAGCAGTTTTGTCATTGCCAAAGCAAACCAAAAGCGAAGCATAATGGAGAACTCGAGGCAGACAGAGTCTGTCAGTGAGATTTAATTTGTTTCAGAACAGAGAGAGTTGCGAGGGCCCTGGCTCTTGATTGGAGTGGACAGCAGAGAGGTAGAATCGCGCAGGGCTGGAGCGATTCATTCCAGATAGTACTCTGGTAAACCAATCAGATAAACCTCTTCATTAGGGTCTTGAATAAAAGGCAAGTGGAAAGAGGGCAGAGCACAGCCTGTAGATTAAATTTGGTCGGAGCCAATATCTGACAATCCCCCATGCTGTTATCCAAATGAAAGCTAATGCAACTATGAATTAGCAGCCCCAGGAGCAATGGAGGAGGGAATTCAATTCTCTCCGACTCAGCTCCAGCCCAGACTGAGAGAGGAGTAGGAGTCAAGGGAGACTGGTGTGGCTGTCTCTCCAGGCAGGCAGGTGTTGCGCAGGGGTGATGCGCCCCAAGTGGGCACGCCTTAGACTATGGACTGCATGCAGACTAGCCTGTCCTGGACTGGCCAGCTAAGACAGAAAGGCAGATTTTGATCTTGATGGTGACTGGAAGGTCCATGCTGAGTTCTAGAAGGTGTCAGTAAACAAGGACCCCCCCCCCCATTCTCTCACCTTCCTCCGGCCAAACTTGAGTATTATTCTTTCCTCACAGTGAGCCCTGAACAGTTTCTTGCCCTGCTGTTTGACATCTGACCTGAATCAAATGATAGTATGTGTCTCCCAAACCTTGAAATTGGCCACTTGATTATTTTGTTTTCATTTATTCAAATGGAATGTTACTGAAAGGAAGAGGACAAAGGGGAGTGTAGGTGTCGTTCCCTCACTTATGGAGATCGCCCTTTAATGCCTCCCTTGGAGGAAATGCCTGCCCTTTATCCCTAGCATCAGTCATTTTGGTACCGGTGATCCTGCAGCCCTGCCCTTTCCCCTGCCCTCCACTCCAGGTGACACTTACGCTGCAATCTATTCGATTTGAATGCATTACTCTTCATTTATCTTTCTGTCTGCTGATTTAATCTTGTCCTGGCTCGCCCTTCACCCATGCTCTGTGGCATGGTGTAAAGGGACTCACTACACTCCTGGGCAATTCTATTTGTACAACACAATATATAAAGGGGGCCTTCTTTGGATGATGTTGGTGATAACGATATCAGATTGTACCAAGGAGGGCAGAGAAAAGCTGTGATTCTTTCAGGAGTGAGGCATTGTGGTGGAGATGGAATCTCCCTCACCTGTCCCTGGAACAAGGCTTTAACTGTGAGTAGGCGGGTGAGAGGAGGGAACAGATGAATGTTTTACCATGGGAGCAACTTGAGGCCCAGAGGCACCAAAGACCAATCCTGAGACCCCAAAGAGAAGGGCCCAGCAAAGAAACCCCTGATGAGGACATTGGTCAGAGGTTGGTGCAAGTGAGTGTGCTGAAGCAGAGGCTTGTCCGGAGCAACTCTGCAGTGGGTGGGGATTTGAAGGGCTATGTCGGGTTAAAAGCTCATAACGTTTCTATTCATAGCAACATAGCATCCTTAGTGTAACAAATTGGAGCTCCTGCCTTACTTCCCGCTTGTCAACAAGCAGTGCCTTGGATCCCTGTATGTGTGTGGGGGAAAGGGGGAATCACCAAACAACTTGGCTCTGAGACACTGAGAGAAAAATGAGAGAGAAGGAATTATGAGATTGTGAGACTTCATCGACAGCAGCAACCCTGAAGGTGGAGGCTGCCCCTGCCAACCCCAGGCTTCCAGGGGAGCCCCCAGGGGAAGTGTCTGTGGAGTGGCCTTACAGAGAGAGCAGGGGAGAGGGCAAGTGCATTTAGATCTCTGAGACTGCATTACACTGAAGGACTTCATTCATTAAAATAATATACAAAACACCCTCCAGCACACACCACATGACTCCCAGGATGAATGCAAGTTGTAGTCTCAGGCTGCCTCTCCATGATGCTCCAGTAATGAGTGACTGTCTCCAGCTGGGAGAGGAGGCGAGGGCATGGACATGGCCTGGGGGCAGGGGGTTCCACAGAATGGGTGGAATCTGGGCTTATATCCTTGCCTGGATCCTTTGTGACCAGGCTGCTGAGATCACATCATTGCCTTGCCAGAGTGATACAGTGGTCAGTATGAATGGTGCCCTTTGCAACACTGGAGACCATACTTTTGTTGATGATGGTGATGAGAACAGTGACATTACTAATATTGTGTCAAATGTATTCAGTGCCTACTATGTGCCAGCCATCTTATTAGGGGTCTAAGATGAATTTATCATTTTATTCTTTACTCATCTGCATGATTGAGAATGCTATTATTCCAAATTATTAAAGAGAAAACTAAGACTCAGAGATTAATAACTTGATCACAGTTATAAAGTTCCTTAGTGATGTACAGTGCAAAAATATTAATCATTGGGAGAACACGTTCAGGACTCCATAGAGTATGCTAAGTTCCAGGATACTTGAACCCGAAGGGTATTTAGATATCATCTTCCCCCAGTCTTTCTTAAAAATTGAAGCTCAGAGAACTGAAAATTTTCTACAAGATTATGCCACTAGAAAATGAAAAAGCTGGTATTAAAGTCTAACCCTTCTGAATTCTTATCCTCTGTTCTTTTCCCCTTGACACATGCCTATAATCCCAGCTAACTTGGGAAGTCGAGGCAGGAGGATTGCCAGTTTGAGGACAGCCTTGGCAGCTTAGTGGGATCCTGTCTCAAAATAAAAAATAAAAAGGGTTGGGGATGTAGCTCAGTGTGACAGTGCCCTTCAATTTAATCCCCAGTGCCAGAAGAAAAATTTTTCAAAAAAGGGCTGGGATATTTTGTTCTGTCCCTGCAATCTTTGCTCACTCAGGTTCATGCCTAAAGTTTGAGAAAGGTTGGCGGGGAAAGAGTGGGAAAATGACCTAATAGGCCTTCATCATTCACCTGAGTAACCAATGTCCAGGCAGGAATAAAGTCCGGGCCAGTTGATGTGCCATGCAAGCTGTCTGCCTAAGAAATACCTGGAGAGTGATTTTTAAAATGCTGATTTTTAAGCCCCACGCCCAAAAATTCTGATCTGTAAGTTTTGATTAGGCTTCATTTATATACAGTTTTACATCACTTCCCAGGTGATTCTGATTATTGGCCAGGCTTGAAGCCACTTCTGAAGGCTCTAATATCATCAGACAAACACAGTGAAACTGAAGAGATTAGGAGGCTCTGTGGGCAGCTAAATGAAAGATGGTGTGGGGGCTGTTTGCTTGCTTGCTTGACTCTAACTCCTGGACCACTGCCCCAAAGGATGCTGAGGATGAATCCAACACCAAGGGACAAGAGAAAGTGAACAAGAAAAAGAAACGGGGGTGGGGTAGGCAAGAGAAAGTAGAATGTGTATGACCCATTATTTTCATGCAGATGAAATTTTTAGTAATTACAACTTCTGCACAAGCAAAGATTCAATTGAAATAGAATCTTGAACAATGTCTGAATAATCCAGATCAATTCCCCATGTAGGCATTGTCCTTGGGATCAATGTCCTTGGGATCAAGTTTCCTTCAATCCAGGTAATTTTCTGGATAAGTGAGGCCACTCCTATTAGCCAAAACCAATGAAAAGTAACCTAGTCATAAGTGAATTAACTGGGATAACTCAAGCTGATGTATCTGAAGGAGATGAGGGAACCAGAGCACAGTATCCAAATAGCTTCCTGACAGCCCTGGCCTTATCTGGTCCTATTGCCAGGCTCCTAAAGTGAACCAGGATGCGATCCATGGTTGGAAGGAATATGGCAAGTTCAATACTAAGAACATGGTCTTAGAATTTATAATGAATGTCTGGTCACTTTCTAGTATGGCAGAGGAAGGAGAATGAAACACACACACACACACACACACACACACACACACACACCCATAGACATGGAGAAAAGTTACTTCTCTCTGTTGTAAATTTAAATGAAGTCCAGAGTAGTGAAGGCCATTTGTAAGGTCTGCTGAGCTAATGGATTCATAATGACTTTTAAAGCTTCACTCGGGTAAGAAATACTGTTCATTTTTTAATTGCATATAATTATACTTTTTCATAATCTAGGGCGGCATAGCAAAAGTAAATCTACTAGCTTAATTATAAATCTTTTTATTATCTGGAACCCTGCTGAAATAAAAGGAACAAGAAACAACTATTGTTTTTCTAATCTAGGGGAAAAGATTTAAACAGTATAGACCCTCAATGTTAAATGAATTACGATGCTTTTGATGGGAGAACACTGGTCTGCCTCCCATTCTTCACCCCTCTGGGAAAGGCTGACTGGGGTACTCAGATCTGCCTGTGCTGCACACTGCCTCCTATCCTGGAGCATCTATCTGTTCAGTAAGCTAAAACAGTCCATTTTCACCCCATCGGTGGACTGTGGGTAAAGTTTAAGGCTTGAATGGGATGGAGGTTGGCAAGGGAGGGTGGAGGAGGGGAAGTTCCCTGGGGCCTAATCAGATTTTTCTTTTTAGTGCGTTTCTCCTAATTATTTCCCCCAGGCCCTTGTATGACACTGTGGCTCTCTCACGTCACCAGGAGTGACTCTGGGGAAGGAGACTTGTCTCTGAGGGGTGCAGGATGATAAGATTCAGTGCTCTCATGGTGATAAGATTTGCTGAAACCTCAGTTTCTTGTAAGGTAAATGCTGACTCAATCATACATGCAGAACTAGAACCATCTGGGAGGAGCAAGGACAAGTTTGGGGCTACACGGTAGTGACTGTGGGGAGAGAGTGATACATTTCTTATAAAGTTACCAGTGTGGACCCTCCAAGTCCAACTCTCCATTTTGTCTCCTCATCTCACAAAAGGGAGAGATTCTTGGGGCTTTCCAGAGGAATTCTCTAGGAGGCAGCAGCTGGGGTTGTCAGGAGAGGCTCTTCCTGTTGGAACCTGGGAAAATACGTTAGCCCCTAGGTGGCACCATCCAGAACCCTTGTGGAGAGCCACTGAGGTCTGTTTTCCTAGCTCAGAAATCCATGATCCCTTGCAAGGCTCCTCCATCAGTTCTGGATGCCCCTTGTTTAAGTGAATCAATTATTCAGTCATTGTTTGGTGGGGGGAGCCCAGAAAGAAAAACCAATTAAGCTCTTAAAGGTTGAACAACTCATTTGGGTCCAATGGAGATGAATGATGTTGCTGCCCATCTCAGAAGGGGGAGATGCGAAACGACAGCAGTTTGCAATTAACATCTCCAAATCCCTCTGCGCAGCTTTTTACCACCTTTCTGTAAGTCCAACCCAACAGGCACAGACTCCCGTGACAGCTCAAGTATGCTACACACTGCCAGTCCTGTCTGTAGATTAGCAGCAGCAGCTACCACTGGTTGCACTTATGTGTGCTCCTGGTGCTAAGTGCATTCTTCTCTCACGGAGGCCTTTGCCCCTGCAACCAGCTCTTCTGGTCTTTACTGGAGACATCTTTGTCCTCTTGCTTGTTCTGGGCCCAACTGTTTGGCCTGATGCTACTGTAAAGTGGTGTTTTAATATTTAACTCCTTCTCTAGAGAGAGGCAGATTCTCTCATCTTCAGTAGAAAGCTCCCCTAAGTTCCCCTACCAACCGTAGTCAGTGTGTGCTTCCTGGAAGAGGTAGACGTGGAGATACAAAGGTGTCAAAGGTGTCAAAACTTCCTTCCCACCGCAGTTTAAAGTATAAAGATCGCAGAGCACACACACAAACATTGGCTTGGTAGCCCAAATCCTACTAATGATCACCAAGGTCCATTTCCTAGTCTATGAGGGCTTTAACCAGTGGAGACAGACAGCTTATCACTTAATCCTAGAAAGCATGTTTTATCCCTTTAAACTTCCCCTCACAGCAGACAAGACACATGTTATCGGCTTACTACCTATGTGATCTTGAGCCATTTACTTGACCTTTCTTAGTCTCAGTATACTCATCCGTAAAATAGGGATAGCAATGCTTTACCTGCAGGGTTGCAAGAATTCGAGAACATAGGAAAGTCAAATGCCTAGTAAGGCCAGAGGCCTGGCACCTACTCAGTGCTCAGGAAGTAGTTTTTGTTTTGTTTTGTTTTTTTGCTACTATGATTCGATTCAGAAAACCTGCTCTTCTTGCCGGCAGTTTGACCTTGGATGGGTTGTAGTTTTTCCAAGACTTAGTTTTTGCCTCTATGAAGTGTGACTGACAATTTCTGCCTTGTTCAACAGGAAAGAATGCATTTGTCTCACTTAGCTCAACTTCCAGGGAGATGCTGCTAGAGTCGATTCCCCAGCGTTAACTGCACCAGGTCCAGCATCTCTGTGACTCTGTTGGGCCTGCTTGGCCTTTCCTACCCCGCTCTTCCCTCACCACACCAATGGGACCCCTGTTCTTTCAAAGCACATCCTGGTTCCGGGCATAGAGAAGTGGGGAGAGGAAGAGACTGAATATCTGCCTCTTTGTATCTGAAAAGCAAATGCTTTCCCCAAAGCTCCCCTCCCCACCCCAGCAAATTTATGCTCATGCCTCCTTGACCGGAACTTGGACAGCTACTAAGCCTGTCAGCCAGTGTCTGCCACTTCTAATGATGGAGTCACTATAAGAATAGACGTGCTAGTGTTATGTTAAAACACTATGTAAGTGCTCTACAAAAGTAAGTTGTTATCCCTGCCCAGGGCCTGGTACCAAGGAGAGGCCAGTCAAGTGGTAAGTGATAACTATATTGTTCAGGCCTTTTAACCCACAGTGAGATAAATGGAAGGTAGTGGAAAGGCGATGGTTGTTTTAGTCCTAGCTGACAGGTCATATCCTCTTTCTGGCTAAGCCGGAGGTTATCCTGTTTCATTCTGCCAGTGAGATGATGCTTGGATTGGACCTGTGGCTTCAATCGTCTCTGCTTGATATAAGCATGAGGCTATGTCCTAGATAAATACGGCGAATTTCTAGGAACAGCAGGAGGTATTCCTGAAAGACTCATTCACCAGTAATGGGATTATGTTAAATTAATGATAGGAAGTGTCCTTAATGTGTGCCTCCCCATTCATGTAGCCTCCTAACGTCCTTAATAAACATCTGCTATTTTTTTAACAGCTTTATTGAGGTATAATTTATGTACCATAAAATGCACTGTTTTAAGTTTGCAATTGATTGGATCTTAGTAAATTTACACAATTGTGCAACTATCACTACAATGCAGTTTTAGAACAGTCCCATATCCCTGGAAAGAACCTTCTTGCCAATTTGCAGACAGTCCGCATTCCCACCCCAGCTGCAGACAGTGATGATTCTACTTTCTGTCACTAAAGATTGTTTTTTCCTAGATATTTCATATCATTGAAGTTGTACAATACAATACATGGTGGTCTTTTGCATCTGATTTCTTTCACATAGCATGTTTTTGAGGCATATCCATGTGGTAGAGCAGTGGTGTGTTGTATTTGATTGCAGAACTATTCTGCTATATAGGTATACCACATTTTGCTTATCCTTTCACAAGCTGATAGGCATTCAGATTTTTTCCACTTATGGCTATTATAGATAATGCAGCTGTGACATCTATGTATGTGTCTTTGTGTGGACATATGTTTTCATATCTCTTGAATAGATATCTAGGAGTACAATTTCTCAGTGGTAAATTTATGTTAAATTTTTTGGAGGTAGGGGAACTAAACATTGAACCCAGGGATGCTTTACCACTGAGTTACACCTCCCCCCCATCCATTTATTTATTTTTGTTTGTTTGTTTGTTTTGAGATAGGGTTTTGTTAAGTTGCCCTGGCTGGCCTTGAACTTGGGATTTTCCTTCTTCAGCTTCCAAAGTTACTGGGATTACAGGTGTACATTATGCGCCCAGCTGTGTTTAACATTTTAAGAACGTGCCTGACAGTTTTCCAAAGTGGCTACAATATTTTACCTTCCTGCCAACAGTAGATGAATGAGGGTTCCAGTTCCTTCACACTGTCACCAACATCTGTTATTATTTGTCTTTTTCCACATTTTTATTTGTTTCTTTTAGATATATATGACAGTAGAGTGTATTTTGACATATTAAACATACATGGAATATACCTTCCCATTCTTGTGGTTGTACATGATGTGGAGTTACACTGGGCGTGTTTTCATATATGAACATAGGAAAGCTATGTCTGATTCATTCTACTGTCTTTCCATGGCCCCTCCCTTCCCTTCATTCCTCTTTGTCTAATCCAAAGAACTTCTATTCTTCCCCCCATTATTATGTGTTAGCTAGCATCTGCATATCAGAGAAAACATTCATCCTTTGGTTTGGGAGATTTGTTTACTTCACTTAGCATGATAGTTTCCAGTTCTATCCATTTACTGGCAAATGCCATAATTTCATTCTTCTTTATGGCTGAGTAATACTCCATTGTATATATATATATCACATTTTCTTTATCCATTCATCTGTTGAAGGGCACCTAGTCTTTTTGATTATAGCCATTCTAGTGAGTGTGAAGTAGTAACTCGTTGTAGTTTTAATTTTATTTCCCTAATGACTAATGATGTTAAGCATTTTTCCATGTACTTATTAGCTGTTGGCATATCTTACATGGTGAAATGTCTCTTCAAGACTGGTGTCCATTTTAAAAGTAGATTTTACTTTTTAGTGTAGCTTTAGATTCACACCAAAATTGAACAGAAAGTACAAAGTTGCCATATATGCTCTACCCCCATACAGACATAGCCTTCCCTACTAGCAGTATACCCCACCCCCACCCCAGAATGGTACATTTGTTTTACAAATGATGAAACTGCACTGACAATTGTTATCATCACATTGGGGTTCACTCTTATTGCTGTACATTTTCTGGGTTTGTAAAAACATTATGACAGGTATCCACCATTCCAGCACTACTATGGTATTTTCACCACCTTAAAAATCTTACTATTCTCTCTCCACCAACCCCTACAACCACTGATTTTTTTTTACTCTTTCCATAGTTTTGCCTTTTCTAGAATTTCATGGAGTTGGAATCATATAACATGTAGCCTTTTCAGATTGCCTTCTGTCACTCACTCACATACATTTAAATTTCCTCCATGTAGTTTTCATAATTTGATGGCTCACTTCTTTTAGCACTGAATGATATTCCATTGTCTAGGTGTATTGCAGTTGGTTATCATCCACCTACTAGAAGACATCTAAGTTGTTTCCAAGTGTTGGCAATCATGAACAAAATTGCTATGAACATCCATTTGTAGGTTTTGTATTTGGGTAAACACCAAGGAAGTTAATTACTGCAACTTACAGAAAGAATATGTTTAATTTTATCAGAAACTGACCAACTGCCTTTGAAATGACAGGACCATTGAATATCCAACAGCAATGAATGAGAGTTCATATTGCTCTATATGCTTGCCCGTATTTACCATTGTCAGTGTTAGACTTTGGCCATTTTAATAAATGTGTAGTGGTATCTCCTTGTTCAATATGAAATTCCTTCTTGACATCTGAGGCTGAGCATCTTTTCATTGTTTATATGCTGCCTATTAATCTTCTTTAGTGAGGTATCATATTAAGACCTGTGGCTCTTTTTTTTATTATTAGGTTGTTGGTGTTCTTATTGTCAAGTACTCAGAATTCTTTATATATTTTGGGAACAGTTCTTTATCAGATAGAACTTTGGCAAATATTTTCTCTCAGTCTGTGACTTATCTTCTCATTCTCTTGACTTTGTCTATTTTTGAAATATGTTGTTAGTTTTCTTATTATTGAGCTTTAAGAGTTCTTTATAAGCTCTGAATACAAGTTATTCGTCAAGTATATAATTTACAAAATGATCTCCCAGTGTGTGGCTTCTCTCTTCATTTTCTTAATAGTGTCTTTTTGAGAATGTGCAAAAGTTTTTAATTTTGATGAAGTCGAAATTCTGAATATTTTTCTATGACTTGTACTTTGAGTTTGTATTGAAACACCCAAGGTCACAAGGGTTCTCTTTTATGTTTTCATCTAATTGTTCTATTCTTTAGCTCTTCCATTTATATTAATATCAATTTTTGGTAGTTTATATGTATGCTTTGAGACTTGAGTCTAGATTCATATTTTTCTATGTGAGTAGCTGGTTGCCAGAACAATAATAGTTCTTGCTGAGAAAACTGTTCTCCCTTTGAATTAATTGTTTTGGTGCCTTCTTTAAAAAGATTAGTTGACCATAGGTGTAAGAATTTATTTCTGAACTTCATTTCTGCTCTCTTGACCTGTATGATTGTCATTATGTTAATACCACACCATGAGGATTGCTATAACTTTATAACGTGATTGAAAAACAGAAAGTATGAATCTTCCTACTTTCTTTTCTCCCAGTGTTTTTTTCTATTCTGGTCCTCTCTGTATTTTCATATAAATTTTGGGTTGGATTGTCAGTTTCTGAGGGAAAAAATAAAACTTGGTGAAATTTTGAAAGGACTTGTGTAGAATCCAAAGCTGATTTGGGAACAATTGCCATCTTAACATTTTTGAATTTTCCTAACCGTTAGGAAAATGTCTTTCCATGTTAGATCTTTAATTTCTCTCAGCAATGATTTTTCAAGTAAAAAGTGTGTAAATGTTTCACTTTGTTCAATTTATTTCTATTATTTTATTTTTCATGTTATTGTGAGTAGACTTTTTTCTTAATTTCATTTTTGGATCATTGCCTATATTCAGAAATGAAATTAATTATTGCATATTGATCTTGTGTCTTAAGACCTTGCTGAACTCATTTATTAATTCTAGTGTTTTTTCTTTTTTGGAAAAGAAAAAATACTTTGTTGTTGTTGTTTGTTTGTTTGTTTGTTTTACATAAAGGAACATCTATAAATAGAGACAATTTTCCTTCTTCCTTCCTCTCATCCTGGTTGCCATGTATCTGTTATTGAACTTGAGATTTATTTTATAAAACACTCAGAAAGAGTACAAAGGAGGTCCCCAGGGCAGGTAAGGTGATGAGTCGGGGGCGGGGGGTTGGTGACAGAGGGGTAGTGGTGATGGAGGCAGGGTGTTTCAAATTGGGCTGGGATGGTAGAAGGGACCAGAAAATACCAACCAGGCTGCAATGAGATCAGGCTCACTTGGTCATTTTCCAAAGATCCATAATAAAAGAACTGACACAGGAAAGACATGCTAAGGTTAGACCACATGCCAAGGTTAGACCGTAGGAGTTTGAAGATGAGACAGAAAACATGTGCTCATTGAGTCCATTTCAGAGAAGTTATATTTTCACTCTGTTCTGTGAAGAAATGCTTTGCTCCCTTCCCATTAATTTGGATATCCCTTTTACTTAATCAGACACTGGCTACCCCTTTCAAATGCAAACAGTGCAGTCATGACACAAGGTAGCCATTTGAAGAACCAAGAAGACCTTGTGTATTTGAGCTCATTTACCATCACACTAGCAAAATTCCTAGCACTACTAGCCACACCTTTTCTCAGCAAATCACCTTTTAAATAATCCCTCATTATTTAACAGGCAATGGCTATTATGGCTATGTGAGCTGTTATCTGTTTATGTTGACTATTAATAAATTATTAGACCATATTGTGTGGGTTTTAATAACTCCATAGGAAGAGGAGTGTGGCCAGGAGGTGAAATCTCAAGCAATTACACATTTGTAGTTTGAGTTTATTTTGTTCTAACACATAGAAGCTGTTCACTTACAAGCAAATTAAATACATAGGCCTTTTGCCCTCACTTAGGATTCTGGCCATGCGTGGGGAAGGAACTCAGAGCAGATGCACAATTCCTGGTGGGAATAGCCTGCTGGGGGTAGCCGTAGCCGGGACTGCCCAAGGCATGAGCGTGATGCTTGTGAGGTTGAATGCATTAAGTCTCGCCTTTTCTGCATGGGCAGAAAACCTCTATAAGGACAGAAATGTTGACGGTCATATTGGTGCGCAGCTAAGCGAGGCTTTAAAATGCATCATTCTCAATCAGCCTTGAAATAGCCCCCCCACACTCAATTGGACCGCTTGACTGCTTCCCAGATGAGACACAGGAAGCCACACTACACCCCTCACATATACGTCCTTGCTTGTTGGAGACAAACAGGGGAGATGCTGTTTAGAAACCAGGATGAGAGTGTCAGTGGGGGGAATTCTTGATGAACTCTGCTCTGGGAGGTCAGGCACAGGCAGAGAATACACCAGGCTTCAGCGGCAAAATGGAAATGGACTCAAATCATTTTTGTGTCAGCCAGGATTTTAAAATCAATACTGAGCCTCCTTGATACATTCTTATTCGTTTTCTTCTTTTCTTGCTGTCTACTGAGGGTGATGATAAATTTCCTTCTCCAGGTAGCTGTAGAAATAAAATCCTCATCCTCTCCTTGGTGCAAGTACACCTCCTCCATGCTCTGCCATCTAGGTGAGGATGCTCCTCATTCGTGGTGCACGGAGGGTGTCAAGGTGCCTTGCTTCTCTGCATCACTAGTCACCTTTTTTCCCCCATTGCTAGACGGGGAACAGATCTACTGTCCTTGCCTCATTGCTGCCATCTCGAAACAGGTGACCGTCTTTCCTAGGATGTTATAAGGGGGAATGGATACAGGTATCTGACTGCCTCTATTCTACTGAATTCTATTGAATTATTTAGCCAATACTACCCCTAAGGATCCCCATTCTTACACTTGCAGCTAGAAATCTAGAGTTGGACATAAAACAGCTTCTTTCTCTATTATAGCAATCCCAGAGGGTTGACTTAGGGCAGCGTTCAGAAAATAGCATTTAAGATTGTCCCAAAGTCAGAATTCCACAAAATGTGTTCCTGGAGAATGAGGAAGTCCTTCTTTGTATCTTTTTTCTCTTTCACATAACCAACAGTGAGTACTTGTGAAGTGATAGACAGGAAGGGAAGGAAGTGTGAAAAAGGAAAGGAAGAAAGGAGAAAGGAAGAGATGAAGGAACGAAGAAAGGAAGGAGAGAGGGAGGCAGGGAAAATGGAGGGAGAGAGGGCAGGTTCGTTCTAGATTCCTGTCTATTCATTCAGCCATTCACTTGATCAGTCAGTCACTCTTGCTTTCAACACATGTTCTGTGTCTGCAGTCTATAAAGGGTGGGCCCTGTGCTGGGTCCTGAAGACCCAGCAATGCCCATGGAAAGGCCTTTCCCTTGAGGAGCTTGTTGATGAGTTGGAGATGCAGGCATGAGTGGACAGACAGATGGGAACTGTGAGCTGTAGGCTGGGGGAAGCGCAGAGGGCAGTGGGAGCTTAACCCTCCAAAGCTGCCCTAGAGCTGTCTATACTCACCTTGTATAAGACTGGATTCAGGCAGAGAGAACAGATGTGCCAGGCCTGGAGAGAAATCACTATCTGGCGAGCCCAGGATGTCAGGATAGCTAGGAAAGAGCATGTGCAGAGGAGGCTGGTGGGCAATGAGGTGAAGGTGCTGCCCTGTCTGTGGCTCTTCAGAGCCTGCTAAACTCTGCAAAGGATTTGGGGCACAATTCTGAGAGCAAGGAGGAGTGCTGAGGGCAATGATGTAGGGAAGCAAAATGAGCAGATACGTAGAGTTTTAAGACCCCTGTGACTACAATGGACATGGAATGGGTTGGTGGGGCAGGGCAGAATGCAGGGAAGCCATTGTGAAGAAGACAGTGGCCTGGACTACGGTGGTGGTTTAGGGATGAAGAGAATCCAGTGGCCCACCCCTCCTCCACAGTGGGCTTCCTTAGCTCAGGCTCCAAGATTGATGTCAGGGAAGGGTGGAAGATTTTAATCAAGAGAATACATGTGTGATAAAAAAAAAAGGTTTTAAGTTTGGAGAAGACTTGAGGAGGGAAAGGAGCCCTCCTGCCACAGAGTCTTGGGGGCTTAGGAAAGGTGAGGAGGGATCAGCAGCCAACTCTGTGTTAGGGCAGGGAGGTAAGGGCATGAAGCAGGGAGTTGGACCCTCCTGGAGCAGCCCCATTCCAATGCACTGAACACAGGGCTCGAGGGGCAAGGGCGAGGCAAACATCATAAAGAATGGTGGAAGAGAGGGCTTTGGAGTGCACAATGAGGTTCATTCATGAACTTACCAAGTTGCTCCTGTTGCCACAGTAACACGTCAAGGATTTTGCAGATCTGGGAGAGAGAGAGAGGGGGAAAAAAAAAAAAAACAAACCAAAACAAAAAAACCCTGAGTTACAGTACTCAAAGCAAATTAGGTCACTGTTACGAGTTATTAATTTTAATGCATTAAGAAAAGTGTGCAGAGGGGAGTGAAGGTTTTTTTTTTTAACACAGCAAATGGGAAACAGCAAAAAGTACAACAATAATTATGCTGAAAGCAAAGTGAAGTGTTCCATAAAATGTAAGAAATGAACAAATTACATGCCCCTCCTTCCTCTTCCCTCAAGTGTAGTTAGGAGTTGGTGAGGTGGGGGTGGGGTGGCTCCCCACAGCCCCCTGATGCAATTACAAGCTCTCATCTCTCTTCTTTGTGTATGTCGCGTGGTGTTACTTAAGCCAGGCTGGAATTCAGCAATGGAAAGAAAGCACAGAGGGCCATTTTTCTGGGCTGAGTTATGTTTAGCACAGAATTGCTCTTAGGCAAATGTGCAGCCTGATGAGGGGAAATTGGAAGCCATGAATAGATTCTCCAGGAACTTTGGTACCCAAGGGGACTCCAGCAGCCTGGTGTTTTTGGTTTCTGGGCCCGTTGACTCACTGTAGCAGCCTACTTCCCCGATGGAGCGCTGGGTCTCCCTGCTGCAAAACTGGGTCATGCGTCGCTCTGATTTGGAGAGGCTTTGTTTGGTGTCATTCAGTCTCATTTTATTTAATTCTTTTGTTGTCTCATTTTTATTTGTTGGCTTTCTGTTTGGTTTTGCTTTGCATCTTTTTTTGAGGGGGGACAAGTCAGAAAATTTTGCATTCTACGTGGCATCCTGTGTGGAATTGACCTCCTTTATCCCATATGTCTGCCTCCCATCCAGACGCCATGTCCATCTTCCTGTGCACACCCTCATCTCCAATGCCCACATCTCACTCTTTGACTCCCTGTCTGGATGGTATTCAGCCATTGGGTGCATTTTGGATGGAGGAAGAGGTGCTGGGACTTAACCCCATGCTGTAGTCACATCACATCCCTGAATTTCTGGAGTATTAACCACCCTGTGGTCTTTAAAACCCCCTTCTTTGGCTTCTAATGTAATTTTTTTTTTCTCTTGTGCCTTTCTTCTCTTGCTGTCCATACTCAGCCTCAAAAACAGTTGGCTTTTAAACCCTTTCCCACTCTCTGAACCTAGACCCTTGTCCACATTTTTTCTTTTTTCTATTTTCTTTTCTCCCCCCCACCCCCCCATACCAGGGATGGAACAGGACTTTGCACATGTTATTGCAAGTGCTCTACCACTGAGCGGCATCCCCAGCTCCTCCTTGTCCACATTCTTAAAAGTTCCCATGGGACATGTACATTTGAACTTGACCTCTTTCTCTCTTTTCTCTCTCTCTTCTTTCTCTCTCTCTCCTCTCTCTTCTCTCTCTCTCCATTCTTCCTTTTTTTCTCTTCTCTTGTTCTCTCTCATTCCTTCTTCATGCCAACTTATTTGTTTTATTTATTGTCATAGTTTACAATTATAGATTTGCACATGAATCCCAAGTTCAAACTTTGCCCATAAACTTTTTTTTATTTTTATTTTTTATTTGTTTTAATTAGTTATACATGATAGTAGAATGTATTTTGACATAATGTACATATATGGAGTATAATTTCTTATTCTTCTGGTTGTACGTGATATAGAATTGCATTGGTTGTGTAATCATATATGCACATAGGATAGTAATGTCTGATTCATTCTACTGTTTTTCCTGTTCACATTCCTCCTCCCTTTACTTTATTCCCCTTTGTCTAATCCAAAGTACTTCCGTTCTTCCCGACCCCCATCACTTATTGTCAGTTAGCATCGGCATATCAGAGAAAACATTTGGCCTTTGGTTTTTTGGGTTTGGCTTATTTCACTTAACATTATATACCTAAGCTCGGAGAAACCTACTAGATATCACCAAACATGTAGCTTATAAGCACCCATTTGTTTAAAAACTAAATTTAACCTCTCCCTCTCCTCAGTGATCTCTTCCACTACCAACACAACGACAAAACGAACCAACATTAGAAAGAAAATTTTTATAAAAACTTGATTTCTCTGTTCCTATTGCCATTAAAACATAGCCTCTTCCAGCCAGTTGTACAGGTGAAGGCGCTTGAGTTGCGCAGACCTTGCCTTCCCCTGAGCGTGGAGAGCGCTTCTGAAGGAGCCCCCTGCTCCCTCTCTCCCTCACCATGCTGCTGGGCCCCCAGTCCTCCATCCTCTCACAGGAAGAGTGTCTGTCTGCAACACTTCCCTTCTCTAATCCATTCTCAGTTTCAGAGCTGTCTTTCCAAAATCCAGACCTTATCAGAGCATCCCCAGCCTATGGACTTTTGCTCTGGGAATAGAGTTCCATTGCCTAAAGGATGAAGTAGGAAGCATTTCAAGGCCCCATGAAATCTGACCTCTAGTCAACTTTCCCACCTCCCTTTCTGACCTTTCCTCCCCACCCTGTGATCTGCTTACACTGCTTCCCCTCTCTAAATGTTCTGCGAGTGGCCATAGGTCTGAGCTGTGGCTCCTGGTCTCCTCTCTGCTGGGAACCATCCCATCTCTTCTCTGCCTAGCAAACTCCTGTTCAGTCTCAAGGTCACTGATGCCCCCATGTGAAGCAAAGCTCCTTTCTCTGGCTCTATTGAAAACCACCTCTCCTGTAGCAGGCATCACAGTGTTCAGCTGTGCTCATTAGCATCCAAACCCCTTGAGAGGCACCATCTTTGAACTTCCATCCACCAAAAGGAAGTACAGGGGCTTTCCACAAATAGTTGTTTTATTCATTTCCTCACCTCAATTCTCCACTTAAAAATGGAAAAGCTCTAAGGCTTCATTATAACCCATTTAAAATTTTAGATCCCAAAGTGGCAACTCCTAAGTGAATTGTGAGGTTGGAGTGCTAGAAATCTTGCCCGGGCAGTCTTCTTGGATAATGCTTTCTCTTTCCAAGGTCATACATCCTCAAATGGCTACTCGATATTTCTAGAACACAGGAGAGCCCCAGCTCGATGACAATGCAAACTTGGCTCTTATGTGAATGTCACTGGAGGTTTGGGAGGTGGGATCAGGGAGAAGGTGGAAAATACATTTGAAATCCTGGTTTGTTTTCTACTCTGTTGTTAGGTGGCTGTAGTAAAGGTCATGTCCATCTTTTCCTGTAAAAAGTAGTTCAAAGGGGGAATGACTAAAGAAGACCTTTTTCATTTATTAAAATAATGTATTATTTTTATGATAGGAGAGAAAGAAAAAATGGAAGTCTGATACAACCTCATCACAGTCTGACAGATTTTGTGCATAGCATTGCAAAGTAGGAATGAATATGAAATGGTGTGTAGAAAACTGGGTAGCACATATAAATGTATGAGTGTGTACATATGCAATCATAAATTGAATCAACATTGATTAAGTCACCACTGTGTACCAAGTATGCAGTGTGCGTGCATGTGTGTGTGTGTGTGCGCATGCACACTGTAGTGGGAGCTTTTCGTTTCCGTCCTTTGGGTGACCCACCTCAGCTGTCTTTAGAACATTCCAGACACTGGAGGGAAAGGCAGGTATTTTTTTTCCAGAAGCTAATTTACCTGGTGAACAGAAAGCTCCATTCTAATTGATTTCTATCTTTCAAGATCCAAGTAACCTATAATCTCAGCTCAATTGTCAATATTTTGCCTGCATCATCCCTCAGCCTTTAGCATGCAGATGGGGCAGGCAGAGAACTGCTGTCATGGCGCAGGATGAAAAAGAAGAGCAGCTCAGGGTAATAATCCGCTTTTGATTTTTTTTTTTTCCCCTTCCTTTACCTACACCTTCTCTCAAATCCACTAAAACAGGGGAAAATTCACAGTGATTAGAAAAACTTCTGACTGAGACATCTTTCTCCCTTTTCTTTTCATTTTCTCCCCACCCTCTTTAGTATTCAGAAGCCAACTGAATATCAGAGGTTTCCATGATGCTTGGCTGTGCACAGCATCCCAACCACAGACTGGGAAAAGAAAATGCTCATTGGAGATTTTGCAGTTCTTTTCAGACTGATGCCAGGTGGCTTCGGTCACACTTCTAGGCAGAATTCTGGCAGAAGTCACTGGTGTGGTGCTGGCACAGTGGAGGGGCTTCTGTAACAGCAAAGAGCATGTACGTATGAATTAAGCATGTCCCAGCCATTCCAATGACTCTTGCCGTTGTCCCTCAGAGCCATTTCACCTCAGCAGAAGCCCCAAAGTGCAGAGAAGACTGGCATGTCTCAAAAGACAGCCATACTGATTAAACCACCTAACCATATTCACCGGCAATATAGGGTACTGCATAAGGAATGTTCACTCTTAACTTCCTTAACTGCCATTCTTACAACCCAGAGACCCCCCTGCCCTGATGGAAGAAGAAGCTGAATTACTTAGTGGAGGTCACACACCTCATAGGTTCAAGGCAGGGTGCACCTCTGATGCTCTGTTTACCAATAATCTCTTTTGCACCTGGTACATTGGGCAATGGGACAGTGTGGCTGAGGAATTCAAGGCATGGGTGCAAGCAGGAGAGGGTCTTCAGAGGAAGAGATCTAGAGAGTCTCCATCCTTACCTGAGTCACCACTGTCCATACCAAAGTTTGTGAATCCACAGTTTTTTGATGTTCCACATCCAGGTATGTCTGTTAGCTGTCACTTTGAACCTGGTGAAGAGCCCCCATTCTCTGGACTGTCAGAGATGAAGGAAAGAGGAAGGAGTGTCTAGAGACATGTCAAGTCAGGACGGGAGAAGGGGACAGGTGTCTGCACTCATGGGGAAGCTGCTGCAGCCCAGCCACACTGCCTGGGGCCTCAGTCCATAGAGGAGTGCAAGAGACGGGAGGTTGGAGGAGGCAGCTCTCACCTCACCCCAGTCCCTGGGGCAGGGGACCACCTGGGATGCTGGTGGTTCTGGGCCCAGTGGAGAATGAAGCTGAATGACCAGCAGCCATAGACAGCAGGAAGTCACAATGCAAAGGAAGGGAAGGCAGGACTCTGTAAGCTCCCAGGCCCTGACATCGGCTCTCCCACTCAGCCCACTCAGGTACTAAGCTCAGCTGGAGCCTGACAGCCTCTTCCGTTTAATCCGTAAATCCCCCCAATCTGCTGCAGGCAGCCTGTGTGACTCCTTGCCTGTATCACAGGGCAGACACTCCACCCCTTCTCCATTCCCAGACTGTCCTCACTCCTGTATCCTGGGCTGCTAGCCAGGAAAGCCTCCTTGAGCTACATGCCCTTCTCATGCTGTCAGGACACTTGCGTGTTAGATGCCAGGGCCATCAGCAGCCTGGGGAAAGGCAGGGGAAACCTTTCGGCTACCAATGGACTGCAGTAGTGTGTGGCAGGTGGAGATATGGCAGAGGAGGTACATCTGCCAAACCTTTGCAAAGGCTTTTAGGATTCTGTAACCCACTCCGTCCGTCCTCTTTGTTATGGAGAGGAGGGAGCTGTGGAAAAGTGTGCATCTCTCTCTAGGATAAGACTATGTGTTCCTCCTTTCCCTTTGGCCTAAGGACATAGCTCTTTTCTGAATGTTGAATTCTTTCCCTCTGCCTCCTCCATAGTGCAAGTGCACGCGCGCGCACAGACACACACACACACACACACACACACACACACACACACATACTGGATATCCATGCTGTTGGGAAATGAATCAAGCTAATGACAACTTCCATTCTCAACATCAGAAAAGCTAACCTGGAGGGTTGGGGAACTGGGGGGAGGGTGTTAATGGAAATGGATGAGTACACAGCAGGCATCTAGTTAATCAGCATAGTTAAGCCATGACAGAGGCAAGGGTGAGCATGGGAGCCACCGTGTTTGCCTGGAAAGGCAGGGATTTAAACTCTGGCACTGGTTCTGGGAGAAAGTCAGCAGAGGCTGGAGAGTGGTCTGTGGGTCTGATGTGTGAAGTCAAATATGTCCTAATTGCAAATAAGCAAACATAATAATGGCACGGAGTTAATGAACATTAGACTTTCTGTGTGCTTAGAAATCCTCTTTATTTTAGATCCCAATCATTTTTTTTTTCATTGAACAAATATTTTTTGAGTACTTAAGTGTCTCATACTGTGATAGGGACTGGGAGAAAGCTCTCCAAAAGATGTAAGCAGGAAAAAGAGAAGACTTCACTTGTGTTTTGAAAGACCACTCCCTGTCAGTGTGGCAAGTGGGTGAGCTAGAAGAGGAGACTGGGGGCAGGACAATCAAGTAGATGGGTTCATCCAGGTGAGAGATGGTAGAGGCTTGAAATAGGAAAGGGAAGGACTGGCGAGGATAGAGTCAAGAGGTGTGTAATCTACCAGCCATAATGTACCTGTTTATTTGTTGTCTACCTCCAAGGCACTATAATACATTTCTGAGAAAATAGTGAGCACCGACCTTTAGAAGTTAGAAAAAGATCTTAGTGATTGGTCTCAGGGGTCAAAGGCAAGGGAGGAGCCATGGATGACGTTGTTTGAGCAAGTGGGTAGAATGGAGGAGTTACAATAAGTAGGATCATGTGAAGAGGAGGTTTGGGGGGAAACCCACTGGGTTTCATTCTGGACATACTGAGCTGGAATTGCTTATGGAGCTTCTAAATGAAAATGTCCAGTAAAATTTGAATATATACATCTGAAACCCAAGAGACTCTTGTTCAGGAGTTAAGGAAAGAATCTAGATAGATCTCTCAAGAAATACCAACATTGAAGAAACGGGCAAAAGAAGAGGTATCCACAAGACAAATGTGCAAAAACCTCCAAAAAAGTGGAAAGAAAACCAGGAGAGCACGCTGTCGTGGAAACCTGGGCAAGAAGGGCAGCGAGAGGGAGCTGACTCCAGAGATGTGTCTTGAGGGAGAGCTTACTACAGTGACCAAGGACTAGCCAGGAGCATTGGAACTTAGAGCAGTGAGGTCACTACTGACCTCCGAGAATGTCATTTAGGAGGAAGGGCAGACATGGACACCAGAATGCTAGGGTTGGTGGGAGGAGTTGAAAGTAAGAAGTAAATATAGTGAATATAAACAGCTGTTTCAGAAATTTGAGTAATCAATACAGAAAATAGGGAATTAGTCACAGAGTAGTATGGACTGAATGCAAAATTTAGTGTTATTGCTTTTGCCAAGGCTGTCTTTTTATATTTTTAGTATAGGGGAGAATTTCACTTAGTTTAATCCTGTTAGGAAGAAGACAGGGGGCAAAATGGACAGAACAAGGCCCCTAAAAGTGAGAGAAAAGGGTATCCACAGTGCATCCAGAGAGATGACCTCTGCTACGGTTTGACATAGTTTGAGTGTGTTCTCCAGAGGTTTATGTATTGAAACTTACTGCCATTATGAGGTGTTCAAAGGATGGAAACTTACTCAGCCATGTTTAGAGATAAGGCCTTTGGGAGATGATGAGGATTAGATAAGGTCGTTAAGGTGGGGCTCCCATAATTGAATCCTTTATAAGAGAGAGACCAGAACACACACACATGCTCCCTGTCTCTTGCTATGTGATAGCCTGTAGCAACATAGGACTCTGCCATCAAGGCTATCACTAGATGCGGCTCCTCAACCTTGGACCAGAATCTTAAGCAAAGTAAACCTCTTTTCTTTATAAGTACCCAGCCTCATGCTATTTTGTGATAGTAATGAAAAATGGACTAATACCCTCTCATATGGGCAGAGGTATTACACTCTTCTTATGTCTCAGGAGGAAAAGTAGAAAGGATGAGTACAGATAAAGTATAAGATGATGAGTTCAGAGATGGGACACTGAGGAAATACTTCCCTGTTGGCTTCTATTTTGTAGGAGAAATAAGAAGAGATCATCTGCTGAGGGTGTGAGCGGGGAAGACAGTGTTAGGGTTTAAGAAGAGACAAGAAGATTCAATTTGGTCTTTGTAGACGATGGAAGATGATCTGACCACAGAAGCACAGAGGGACTGGGGTGCCATGAGGATGCTGGTTGAGGTGGGAGATCATACAGGACAAATGGGGCCTCCAGAGAAATAGAACTAATATGCTATATGGATATAAATATATGAGAGGGGATTTATCAGTGGAATTGGCTCACATAATTATGGAGGCTAAGAAGTCCCATGGTGTGCCATCTGCAAACTAGAGAACCAGGGAGGTCACCATCCGCTATCATGGCTCAGTCCAAGCCCAAGGGCTTCAGAGCCAGAGTTACCGATAGCGTCATTCCCAGCCTGAGACCAAAGGTCTCGGAACCTGGGGGGCGATGGTGCAAGTCCCAGAGACGAACGTCTGGAGAAGTTAGAAGTCCAAGGGCAGCCGCAAAAGGATGTTTCCATTCCAGGGAGAAAGAATTGGCTTTCCTCTGACTGTTTCCTCTATCTGGGCCCCAGCAGATGGGATGGTGCCCACTGACACCAAAGCAGATATTCCTTATTCAGTCTATTCTCATAGTCACACCCAGAAATAATGTTTTATTAACTATCTGGGCGTCCCTTACCCCAGTCAAGTTGTCACCTACAATTAACCATCACTGGGGCCAATGAAGTATGGGGGTGGTTTTGCCCAACACAACTCCATATCCCCAAATTAGGTACAGAGGAGGCAAATCGTGAAGTGACCTGGTCTTGAGGTATTTTAGTAAGATCATAGGGGAAAAAACTGAGGTTGAAGTGATGGACCATGACTCTGAATTGATTAGGGAAGAAAGTGCACATAGAGGGGTCTGAAGGGCAGGGAGAAAGTGAAGGGTCCAAAGAGAGGAGGCTTCAGTGAAGTCAAAGAACGTATCTGTCCTAAACACATTCTGAGAAATAG
The DNA here is from genome assembly GCF_048772815.1 of Callospermophilus lateralis. NCBI lineage: Eukaryota > Metazoa > Chordata > Mammalia > Rodentia > Sciuridae > Callospermophilus > Callospermophilus lateralis. The sequence goes on from NC_135306.1 coordinate 100,624,474, forward strand.
TCAAGTACAGCCCGAGAGGTTAGGAAGCATGGGCATAAAATAAAACACTTGAATTCATCCTTTCAAAGAAAAGGGCACCTCCAGAAAAAGAAAATGAGCAATAGCAGTATCCCTTCCCAGGAAGGCTTTAGCTGGAACCCCAAGTCAGGATCAAATGGATTAAAGTCCAAGTACCATGAGGATCTTCTTTGCACTTAGGGAGACTTAGCTTTATTTTTTTGTTCATTCCTGCAACAATTTGATAGCTTCATTAGAGTACTGTGTATTAGCTTTGTCTAATCAATAGGTCTCTTGGAAGCTACAGACGCATCTTACGATGATGAAAAACCAGGACACCTTCTAGGTGGAGTTGATGGGGGTGGGAGACAGATCAGACTGTAGTTAGCAACATGAGTTTTGGGGTCAGATCCCTAACAAAGCCATTCATTGTCTGTTTGACTCTAGGAAAGTTATTTAATCTGTCAAAGCTTTGAGCTCTGTAAAAGAGAGAATCAGGACTTCATGGGATTGATATGACGATTAAATGACATAATTAAATGATAACATTAAGTGGTATCATTATAAATACATTTAGCATCATGTCAGGCATGAGGTTATTGCTCAATAAGGACACCATCAGTGATAGTAGTATTGTTACTGCATCAGTGGGAAGGGTAAGTTAGCCTGGAGGATATCGCTAGGTATCAGCATCACGCCTGCACTTGCTGTTGCCAGCCTGAGCCAGCCCCACACATATTCAACCTGATCCCAACCCTGCTCCTGCAGCAGCAGCTCCTGCCTGTCCTCTTTTGAACATTTCAAATCTGAAATGTCCTTGCATCTAATCTGAAAGCCATGCCTGCCTGTGCAGCCCTATGTTCATGCTCATATCAGGGAAGGGGCTCTCTTTCAGACCACAAGAACCTCAACTGGCTGGGAGTTCAAAATAACTTCTGTGCAACTGGCAGCGCTAGAAGGAGGCATGTTCTCCGCCACGGTGGCTTGAGCAACGAGAGGAGCCCAATTCCAGCTCTGTGATCTATTCCAGCCAGAGAATCAGGCTTTCTGCAGATGTGGTACAGGCCTTGGGTGGTGACTCCACATCAAGGACTCAGTTATCAATTATTCTAATTGTTATTCCTCTCCACGGCCAGCACTGCCAAGCTTTAAAGTAGTTTCCATCCTCTAGATCCATAAACTTGCCCTTGGCTTATTGAGCCAACCACGCTCGTTTAACAGAAGTGATTTTAATTACTCAACTGGAACTACAGAAAAGTGGAAGTGAGGAGAGTATGTGGCTGTGATCAGTGTTTAACTGAGGGGCCCAGCCTTCTCCTATCTTAGGAGCAAAGGCTTTAATGAAGGCTCTACCTACCACAGGGTTCTCTCCCACCCAGGAGCACAGACACTGAGAAATCAGACTGTGTGAGGACCACAAAAGGTCTGTGCCTTGATTCTGCAGATGACAAGTGCATTTGCTGCTCAGAAGCCATGAGAACCTAAGTTGCTGGTGTCAATTTCCCTCTGGTCTGCAACAGTGCACTTCTTTCCCCCATGTGGGTGTCAGAGGAGTGCCCAGTGTGTATAGAGAGGGTCTTGCACACACTGTAGTCAATTGGTAGTGGCTGCCCGCCACAGATGCGGGAAAAGATTCTGAAAAAGGACACAATTCTCTGCTAGTATTGTCTGCCATGGCACAGGGATGGAGAATGAAATACCTTTGTGTATATCTGTAATCTTTATCTTAGACTGTAAACTTCCAGGAGGTAGGGAATGTATCATTTTAGTTTTCTGTGTAAATGTACCTAACATATGTTGTGAGTGGTTGATGGAGAAGAATACTTATGCAGAAATCGAATAGTTTAACCACTTAACTAAAATCTGACCGTTGCTCTCTACCCCAGAAGCTGGCTCATCACCTTGACAGAGAATAAGCAGCTCAGTTTACGGAGACTTCCTTACACTAAAACTACTTGAATAGTCTACAACAGTGCCATAAATATTAGACACCAAATTGTCAACATAAATGAAGGGGGAAGTTTTGTGGTGTGGCAAATTCTTCTCTTCTACTATTAAATCATGTTTATTTGCTTACTTGCAATGCACTGGATCTCCCCAGCATCAGGGGATGTTCTTGAAACCCAACTGGACACGATGGGGGGTGGAGAGGGAACAGTGTTATGAATAAAGGAATGATAAACTTTTCTTTTGCCTTTTCAACATCCATCTCACTCACTCAAGCCCTGTGTCCTTCAACTGCTGCACCAAGAGTCCCCGTCCTCCCTCTGAGCTGCGTGTATATCATTATATGCTCACCTCATAATTCTGAGAATGCACAAAACCAGTTTCCAGGCAGCAATAAACATGCCAGCCATCAGTGTGGAGTTGTGGAAGCCCAGCTTAGAGAGATGAGTCACAGAATCTAAATCCTGCCCTGTCACCCTAAGAGCTATGATCACATACCAAGTAAAATAGGAGCTCAGCATTTTCCAGATGCACAGCCAGGTACCTGGGCTAGGCATAGCTGGGTTGTAGGAAAGGACAAAAACCTGACTCCCCTACTACTCCATTCTCCGGAACCTTCTGAAGCTTACCCCTAAGGTTAGGAAGTAAGGATAGAGGCACAAAAGGAAGTGTCTGTTGCCACCAGAAATCATGGCAGCCACCAAAAATCTCATACTGGGAACCAGATTGCACCAATTCATCAGTACTCATGAACCATAAACTTACAAGTGAACAATGTTGTGTGGGAGTCAGATCAGGGATTGAGGTGCTAAGCAGTTTGGAAAGATTTTTTTATTTGTAGGTTTTTCATATTTATTAATTTTTTTGCATTTTTATTGTGGTAAATATATATAGAACACAAATTTTTACAATGTAACCATTTTAAGTGTACAATTCAATGACATTAACTGCATTCACATTATTATACAACCTTTACCACTATTTCCAGAACTTTTTCATCACGGCAAACAGAAACTCTGTCCCCAGTAAGTAATAACTGCCTAATAGCTCTAGGTAACTGCTCATTTATTATCTGTTGTTATGCATTTGAATGTTCTAGATATTGCATAGAAATGGTATCATACATTATTAGTCCTTTTTTATCTGGCTGATTTGATTTAGCATAATATTCATTCTTATTGAAGTCTGTATCAGAGCTTCATTCCTTCTTATGGCTGAATAATATTCCATTGTATGGATGGACCATATTTTGTTTATCTAATCATTTTTTGTTTATTTAATCAACTTCAAAACTTGAGTTATTTCCACCTTTTAGCTATTGTGAATAATGTTGCAATGAACATTGGCATACAAGTTAAAAATGAAAATTTACATCCGTAGGTGTCCCTGCAGGAGCAGAGGGAGAAGCAGACAGGGAGAACATCCTTCCTCCCTTTGATTTTGTCCTGAAGCTGGAGAATCAAGCATATGGATAACGTGGGATGCTGGGTTGGGCATATCACCTCTTTAATATTTCATCTTCTTTTTACAAGTATGCGAAGGTTGGACTAGGTTGCTTCTAATGTCCTATGCAACTCTAACATCTCTATTTGTACTTAGAAAAATACAGCTGATGTTCATTCTAAGTTGGAATATCTCTAAATTGGACCATCCCATTATATGATCTACATTAGAAGCATTTTCTGTTTGTTTTACTTTATAATGAAGAACAAAGTCTTCTGCAACTGAGCCTCACAGCCTGGCTTTCTCTGCTGATGAGTTGAGTCTGAAGCTCTAGTCACTGTCTCAGAGAATAAAAGGTCTCTCTCTCTCCATCCCCAACCCCCTCTCTCTCTTCCTTGCCTTTGTATGTTATATCTTTAATGAATGGTTCTCAAAGTGTGCCCCAAGACCAGCAAGCAATACCAGCATTACCAAGGAACTTGTTAGAATGCATATTCCAGACCCTAGATGTATTGAATTGACACTCTGGGAGTGACAGCAATTTGTGTTCTAGTAAATCCTCCAGCTAATCTATTGTATACTAAACCTTCAGAAACACTAATCTATATGAAAATAGCACATGCTAGGATCAGGTGATCCAAAATCTCCAGATTCACCATTGATGAGTCACAAAGTCTTAAATTAATGTACTTAATCTCCAGGCCTTACCTGCTTTAAAAGTAAGGTAAGGATCACTCCTCCTGTGTGGTACTCCGAGTGTCATTAGAGTACTGTTCATCAGTGGGTGTGAAAGTGCTGTGAAAATGTGAATGTATTTTACAAATGACTAGATTTTTTTTACTTATTCATTCATTCAACAAATGTTCATCATCTACTGTGTGCCCAGCCCTGCCCAGGTCTGGGGATAGAGCAGGAAGAGTCTAGATGTAGCACCTGCTGTTAGGCAGCCTATATCTAGCCTTTGTAAAGCATTTTCTTTGTGTATTTGCGAATGGTTATATGATCCATTTCAAGATTAGGTTCAGATCTGTCAAGAGACTGAGAAAATGTGAAATGCTCTTACCTGAGAGAAAGATCAGGCTATGTCAGACATAACAAAGAATGGGTTGACTGCCGTGTGACAAAAACAATATCAGCTACCAGGAGAGAATTTATGGAGAGATTTAAGCAGGGCCTTGCTTGATGAGGGCAGGAGACGTGGATGAGTGGTACCTATGTCTCATCCAGCTTATAATGCTGCAGTTCTACCCTCTTCATGTAAGTCAACAATTCTGGCTTCCTTAGACAAAACTGTATACTACAAAGAGTCAAGTAAAACATTTAACTCCTGAGCTTTTTTTCTGAATCATGATTGAACAAATCTCTGCCATCAGAGATACGGGTCTAATGACAACAGACACTTCTCTGATTGATGGACCCCAAAACAAACTTTTAGAATGAGGATTTTGATCAGCCACTATCATTGAGAAGTAGCTGCCTTTTTTTTTTTTCCTTTTGAATCCAGAGCTAAAAATTCAATTTCCTAATTTTTATGAAGAGAAATGAAAAACATGCTGGGGGGGAAAAGAGTGGCTCAGGAGAGTTATTGGACTTCAGGAAACCCTCAAAAATCTTTTAATGATTTAAGTGTAAAGGAATCAGAAACATACTGATGAAATTCCCCTTGATATCCACATGGTGCTTACAGATTCTGGAAGGAAGGTTTCAGCAAATGAAATCTGCTGTGTTTTTTTAAAATTTTTTATTTTATTTTTATCAAACCCAAACCATTTGAGATGCCTGGTGAACTTCAATATGGTGTAATCACATCTTTTCATAACAATCTCTTCTCCCCAAAGGCAGAAGAGGAAGCGAAGGCATCGGTTTTTAAGCTCAGACTTTGGGGGTGTCAATTTATAATATGCCGAGTTATTTGTGATGTTTATGCTGACCCACAGATGTGCTGTGAATGCCCAAAATTAAAATATTAATTGTCTGATCTCGAGCTACTTTTCAACATACATTTGGCAAGACTTGTTGCACGTTCACTCCGAAAACAGTAAATTTCCAAGCTGTCATAATATTGAGGTCTCATATGTATTACTTACTCTGCATAATTAATTGTAAAGTGATAATTTGTATACTAAGATATTTTCATTCAAACGTGAAAGTGAGTGTTTCAGCATCTTTGCCTCCGGTAGGCAGAAGAAAAAGTGAAATGGCATGTGCTACCATGCACTTTCAAGGTCTCTCCTTCCCTGAGGCTGTCTAACAAACCAGGTGGGGAATCTTCATCGGTCTTGGCCTACCTGTCGTTACCCTACCCACCACCTTCCAAGGCTCATCTGTTCTTGAAGTTCCTCCTGGCTGTTGGCCTCCTTCCCTCTAAATTCCAGTGGCCCCCACAGTATCCCTGAGTTCTGCAGTCTCTGTAATCCTTTCTGGTGCTTACTGTGACTGTAAACTCTCTGAGAACACGGACCATGCTTTATCATTCTGTATCTTCCAAGTCCTCGTGTAGAGTCCTAGGAATATAACAGGGCTTGGTAGTGATGTATCAGAATCCCAGTGGTCTACAGCAAGAATTATTTCTCTCATTCATGTCACAAATAGGTCACAGGTCAACTGTGACTCTACTCCACATGCCTTTTCAATTAAGGGGTCTGATCCCAGGAATAATACCTACTCTCACACATTTCCTTTCTCACAATGGCAGAAATTGGCCAAACTGAATCAGACTCAAAGTACCTGCTCAAATGTTGTCTATGTCACGTTCTCTTGTATTCCACTGGCCAAAGCAGAGCAAAGGTCAATGCCAGCCTGAGAAAATAGTTGGGAACAAAATATAGTCAATTAAAGTACTGCTGATCCAGTGTACTACAGGAGAACTCTTCCTCCTTAGCATGCTGCCTAGCGAGGAACTGCCTCCAAAATACTACATGAGGTGTCAGTCACAAGAGGGCCCCTCTGCTTTGCTGGCCTCCTGGTCCATATGCACTCTGCTCTGCTAGGGACTTCTAATATTCCTCTGTTTGTCCTCTTCCCAACCAGACTTGAGAGGAGCTGTTTTGTTTTGTTTTCTTTCAAAAAAAAAAATACTTTGAGGTTCCAATAACAAAAACAGACTCCAGTTGGTTAAAGCAATAGGGATTTTGCTGGTTGATGTAAGCAGACATAAGCAGAAGTCTAGAGATTGACACTATTCAGTGAAGGCAACACCCCCCCCCCATTTGTCCTTGTCTTGGTCCCTTCCTTTTTCATGGGTTGTCTTTTTCCCAGGCTAGCCTCCTTGTGACCAACAGCAACCTAGATGAGACACTTCTGCATTTAGATCTAGTGGGATAGAGTATATGACTTTCCATCCTTTCTCTTAAGAGCAAGAAGTTCCCACACATCCTTCAGCATTTCATTGGTCTAAATGAGTCACTAGCTCCATTCTGAATCAGTCATCAAGGGGGATTGGCTAGTCCTTAAGCCAATCAGGCTTATCAAATAAGCTGATTTTCCTAAAGATTATTGCTTCTATTCAATGAGGGGAGAGATGGAATGGATTTAAAGGAATGGACCACACTCCCCAGCTGTGTTCAGAAAATATGGTATCACTTGCAGTAAATAGTGATCCCAACTACCTCATGGAGAAAGGACATCAGACATTAGGAAAGGTGAACCCATCTGTCCAGCCTCTGGTACAGGCATAGGAGAAGAGCAGCTTTGTAATCTTTGGGTAGTCAAGGCTAAATATTTAAATATCACTTGCCTAAAAATATGATTTTTGTTGACTACATGTGCTTGGCTGAGAGTCTCTTCAAGGGAGCTGGGGTTTGTTAAGGCACTATTATCACGGCTGATTTGAGTGACTGGTGCACCCCATATGTCACCAGTCAGCACCCATCCTGTGTCATCACCATCAAATAGCATTACTATTTATAATAATGAATGACTAGAGTGACCAAGGAAACTCATTGCTGGGTTTCATTATCACAACAAGTACCTATTGGCTATGCTTCACCTGCCAGGCTGGTGGGAATGGAGGGAGAAGCTGGTAATTAGGTGGATGCAGCAGGCAGCTTTGTGGTGCCTCATATTGGAAACTAAGGCCCCAGAAATGTAATGAATGGCTCAGGCAGGAGCCCCACGGCTACCCAGCATGGTATCTTGAAGGAAGGTGAAGCTCTTCTCCCTTTCCCTGTTCATCAGGTTCTTATTTCAAACTAATAGACAAGATGAGTTATTTCTATCTCAGAACTCATGGTGAGTTGCTTGTTTTGTATGTGTGTATGATGTATTCTTGCTTGATGCCTAGTGCGAGAGGCACTCAGGACTGGGGCCCTAAGAAGTGCTGAAATCTTTACCTGAATCTGCTGGAGGAGTGTGAGCTGGCAAAGGGTGATCAGTGTGGACAGAAGTGAAGGTCACAGATATTTGGAGGAAAGGGGATGAGATTGGAGAGCCAGGACTAGCTCAGGGCACATATGGGCAATACCTACAGCTACCCAGAGCTACTCTGGGCCAGGATAGCTTGCTCAGAGTTAGGGAACATCTGCATATCTCCAGGGAAAGTGGTCATTCTCCTCCTGTTTGAGTTTTCTCCTGTCTTTCTGAAAGGGCTTTCTCTGACCTTTCCAGGGTCTCAATTCACTTCCTCTAGGCCTCTGGACTTGGCCTAGATCTTGCCCAAATCATCACTTGGATCTCTTTGTGTGAGTGACCAAGGAAACTCATTTCTGGGTTTCAAGTACCTACTGCCTATGCTTCACCTGTCACACTGGTGGGAATGGGTACGTGAGGTTGGCAGCAGTTCTTCAGAGCTTTTTCCCAATCTCTACTGAGCTGCCCCAGATGTTCTTATTAACAAATCCCACCAGTCTCTGGGATCCGGAAGAGCAATGTCCTTCCCAATAGAACCTCCTCTTTCCTCCTCTCCTTTCCTACTCCAACACTTCCTGGGGGCTTGTCCACATGTCAGATCCTTACTCTTGCGAAAAGGAAGAAGGGGCAAGACAGAAATCTGTGCCAAGCCTTGCCTTCTCTCACAGCCAATGGCCAGCAGGACCATGGAGGTAATTTAATGGCTGGGCAGTTTTAATAGTAGAGTCCCTGCTCCCTCTCTGCAACAGAGCACACATTGCAATGGGCCATATGGAGATTTCACCAGCAGATGCACTGGCGGCTTCCCTCTGTCTGCAAAATCTCTATTAGGTTTTTTAATTAGACAAATGTCAGTGTTTTATTCGGGGTGGGAAACTGTGTTCTGAGTTTGACAACAATGCCATTTTCAAAGAATCTCGGCATGGTGACTGCCTTTTCTTTGCTTGCCTCCTTCCCACCTTGTTCCTCCTACTTGGGGAAACCATATCTGAAAATATGTCACAAGCCCTGGCATTACCATCTCCACCCTCTCTCCCTCTGTCATCCCTTGGAGCTTCATGTTTCTTGTTGCTCCCCCGTCTCTATCCCCTTCTGCCTCATCTCCTCCTATTTAGGAGGACCCGATTCCCCATGGAAGATAAGATGCAGGAAGAGTCACTGGCCCAGGACAGCTGCAGAGGGCTGTTACAAAGCTTACCCCCCTTTCCTGCTGGCAGTGGGAACATGCATCTTTATGTCTTGCTCATTGCTAAGCCCAAGGACCTAGTCCAGGGTCACTCTTGGGTTTTTCTGCTATTGACATCATCCACCAGGAAGGATACTTAGCAATGTGACCTCTACCAGATGCATGGGGCCTAAAGTATTGGCAGTTCACTGCATTCATCAGAATAAATATGCAGATTCCTGGAAAATGGCATTTTATGGCTTATACATTAGAATACATAGTTTTGTTGGGGTTTTTGACCTTAGCCTAGCTATCTTATTAGCTATGTGATTTTGAGTCGTGGAGTGACTGAAAAAAGTGCCCAATCTCCTTATCTATAAAATGGGGATATTACAATTTATTTCATGGAATCATCATAAGTGTTAATGAGTTAGTTTATGAAAATGCCAACATGGAGCCTGGGCCTTAGTAAGCTCTTTGTAAATAGTAGCCAGACTTTTCATTAGAACTACTCACTAACTCATGAGTCTGACCATAAACCTTTCCAAATCCTTGTTATGCCCTTTGTTGCCCATACAGACAAACCACAAAGCCCTAATCAGGGATTTAGTAGTCTTTTTTCCTTGCCAGTTCCCAACACCAGAAAGGCCTTATGATTCTCCAGGTGGGTTCTTCTCTGCAGCCAGCCAAAGTGCTCCTTGGCTGAGCCCTGCCTCTGTAGATTAAAGCCTTCCTTCTCCAAGGGGCTTGGTATCTATCCCATAGCTGCCCCTTTCCCTCTCAAGTACTCAAAGTCACCTCCTCCAGGAAGGTCTGGGATTGGTCTTTCCAAAGCCCTGGTGCCCCTGGGAGTGCAAGATTGAGTCATCTGTCAGGCCTAGGAGAGGTGAAGCACTGTAAAGAAATACATGTCCAGTGATAGACTTGGAGCTGAGTTAGGTTTGTTGCTTTGAGTTCAGATAGACAATTTAGGCAGATTTTAATGACTCTGAAATGTTTTATCTTTTACAACCCCTGGAATTGCTGCTCTGCAACCTTAACAAATTGCCAGCTCTCTATTCCTCGCTCCCTGTCATCTTCAGTTAATACAGGGTCCATTAGGAGTTGAGAAACTTATTATTGCAATAAAAAAATATACCCTATCCATATCACAGACCATATATCTGAATCTTGCATAACTCCCTCCCAGGGATTAATCCATATTTTAACCAAGTATTTTATAATGGCAATGCTTTGGCCCCATGCACAGCCACTTCTGTGAATGCTGAGGCCACAACGGTGAAAGGTCACCCTTGAGGTCAAGGTCCTGTGTCTCCTGGGTTTATGGAGAACAGAGGGAATCTCCCCCTACTCTGTCAGGCTTCTCAGGAGACCCCTGACCTGCTGAAAGAGTCAATGACTTCAGAGACTGATCCATTGTGACTACATTCACAGGAGCTTGTTCTCCATTGCCGATTACCCCTGGGGTGCACTGTGGGGGTGCATTTCTAAGCTTGGAACACCAAATTATCATCAGAATCATACCCTGTGAGTTGGAACTGAAAGAACAGATTGTTGCCTTCATTCTGTGGGCACTCTGGGTGCTGGACATTATGCCAGGGGCAGAGATCAAGAGATAGATGATCACTTCCATGAGTCCTGGCTCTCTTGCCTTGGGAAATCCCAAGCTAGTGAAGAAGTTCCTACTGAATCCCACAGCTTCACAGCTATGATGTGAAAAGCCGTAGGCTGGGACCTGGGTTTTAGTGCACACCTCCCACGGATTCTTTCCATCCCCACCCCATCCCTGGATAATTTCTACTCAGCCTTCAGGTCTTAACATGCATGCCATTTCTTCAAAGATGCGGACTTGTTTCCCCTCATCCCCCTGACATAAAAATTAAGTCCCTGATTCTTGATGGCCATAGTGTTCTACATCTTCATAGTGCTCCTCCAGATTGCAGTTGGGTAGTTGTGTGACTTCTTGTCCAGCTTTCATCTCCCTGTGTAGATTAAAGATTCAGTAAAAGCAGGAACTATTCTGTTTCACCTGTCCTGGAATCCTTGATTTCTGGTATAGAGGAAGCACTTAAGTACTTGTTGAATGAATTAATGAAAGTGTGATTTTGAGCAAGTCACTTATCTCTTGTGTCTTCTTAATAGCAATAATAGCAGCCAATACTTCAAGAAAAATTTATACTAAACCATAAAGTACTTTAAATAATGATTATAATTAGCCTTTGCAACAACCTTATAGGAGAGTCACTATTTTCTCCTTATAGTATGCATGAGAAAACTGAGGCACAGAAAAGTTAAGATTTGCCCAAAGTCAAATATCTGGTAAGTGATAGACCCCAGGTTTGAACCCAAAGATTGGCTCCAGAGCCTTTACTTTGGTCAGACAAAATGATCATAAGGATCACTTTAGCTCTTGGTTTCTATGAATTTTGAAGCTACTAGTTGGAATGTCTACCTAATGTCTACACATCTACCAAATGTATTTTATGTGCACTGGTGATACAGCAGGATATTAAGAAAAAAATCACAAAGATCATCCTTTCATGGAATTGATATTTGGACAGGGGAAGCAGAATCACTAATAGCATATTTTGTCTGTTTGATCCTGATGGAATATAAGGTGGGGACAAGGCAGGGAAGAGGTCTGGGGAGTCTTGCTGGTGCAAGACTTTATGGCCCTGGACATTATGCCAGGGGCAGAGATCAAGAGATAGATGATCACTTCCATGAGTCCTGGCTCTCTTGCCTTGGGAAATCCCAAGCTAGTGAAGACGTTGCTACTGAATCCCACAGCTTCACAGCTATGATGTGAAAAGGTCTGGGGAGTCTTGCTGGTGCAGTCTCATCTGAGGCGGTCAAGGAGGGCTCCATTAAAACGGACCTGATGAGAGCTGGAAGCATGCCTCCATATGCTACAAGAAAAGCAGCCCACAAAGACAGCAAGCCAGGCCCTCAGAAGGAGAGGATGGAGAAACCGAGTCCCATGTGGCTGAAGCAAATGCCAAGAGAGAACCTGCTGGCTTTGTGTGCATGCAGCTCCATCCCTCATTCCCATTTCCCACGTATGAGACCTGTATGTCTTCCCACTAGACCAAGAAAGGGATGCACTCACCTTTGTATATCCAGGCTCTAGCTCTGAGCCTTGCCATAGTTGGTAGCCAGAATACTTTTTGAACAAATCGTAGAAGAGCTCCACTATTTTTTTATTTTTTATTTTATTTTTTTAGTTCCCTGCTTTCCCACCTGTCCTTCTAGTGAAATGTTCCTTGCCTGGCCTCACATCTGTGGGTCATCTTTTTCTTATAGTACCCGGTGTTATGTGCCATTGGAAATGATCTTGCCATTCAATTTCCTCTCTATCACAGCCATCATAAAGTGTGGAAGAAACTATGAGATTCTTTGATGAAAATAATCATAACTGTATTTGACACAGACAATGATTTGATAAACTTCAGACCTCTGCCTCTACTAGGGGGTGATGGGTGTCCTCACAGTGGACTTGGGAGACATCTGGAGCTCAAACACACTGACCGTAATTGATCAGTGAGGGCTTCTGGGAGAGAGTTAAGGAACATTTCCAACCAGCAGAGAGGTTGCTTCACTCTCTGATAAAGTCTCAATTAGAAATCCAAATAGTCCGACAACGACAGCGATCCTGATACCATCTATTGATAGACACATTATTATGTATCACAAGGAGCAGATTGATGTGTGTGACCATCTGGCAGGTAAGGCTGAAAATCAGCTAGTTCAGGACTCCTTACTGAATGTGATTCCCTCTTCTCTTTGCATGTCCAAAATGACCAACAGTTTTTCATGATTTTCCTCTATCACATAGAAATAATCACCAAGCAGAAAATACAGGATTCAGCCAAACCATTCTGATTGCCCTTTGTGGGCCTCAGAGGGCAGAACAATCCATGATGAGCAAAGCAGACATCCCAGATGTCTCACCCTTCCTGCTGCAGAGGAGAGCTTTAAGCATCCAAAACTCTCAAGACCTAGTTTGTTTCATAAAATTCACATCTTTTGATTTTTGGTTTTTTTGTTTGTTTGTTTGTTTTTCTTTTGAGATAGGTTCCCATTAAGTTGGTTGGGGCCTTGCTAAGTTGCTGAGGCTAGCCTCAAACTTGTGATCCTCCTGCCTCAGCCTCCTGAGTTCCTGGGATTCCCGGTATACGCCACCACATCTGGCACATCTTGTTTTTAATACTATTCCTGATTCTTAGTGAACATAATGCTTCCATACCTGCTGAAAAACAGTAAAAGGAAAGGAAGTGTAAGACAAAAATGCTGCTTTTCTTGGCAGGAGAATCCCCATCCTCTTATCTGATGGGAGATAGTGAAAGTTAGTGGGCAGTGGCAACTGGGCAGTAATTTTTAAAGTCCTTACCATCTGCCAGGGGCTGTAATGTGCTTCTTCTGGAGTCATCTTGCCATTGATGCAGATGGTCCCTGTCTTACGATGTTATGACTTAAAACTTTTCCACTTTACAGTGGCACAGAAGTGATGTGCAGTCAGAAAAAAAAAACCTACTTCAAATTTTCAATTTGGTTCTCTTCCCACGCTGAGAATAAGATAAGATCCTCTCTTCAGATGGCAGGCGATGCTACCGACACCCAGTGCGCTGTTGCTAAACTAGGATGTCCAGCGAGTTAGGTGTGTACGAGGCATTTTCAACTTACTGTATTTTAAATGCGTAATGGATGTCACCCATCGTGAATCAAGGAGCATTTGTGCTTCCTTCTCCTGAACCTGTTTCCCTCTCTTCAGAAATGACTAAAAATCCTGGTTTCTCCCGATCCCTGCCTGCCCCCCTTTTAATGCTTCATTTTAACAAAACAAACAACAACAGCAGAAAGTGGCTTTGCAACCATGCAAGATAGGATGATTTTGATTTCAGTGACTGGGAGCCACATCTTTGAACATCCTGCCTCTTGAGTGGTCAGCAGGCAAAAAGGGGGGCCCATCAGAAAGTCTTCAAAGGCAGTAGGGAGCATGGAGAGAAAAGAGAGCCTGTGTCTGAGGGAAGGATTCAGAGAAGAGCTGGACAGGCTGGCCCCTGCTGCCTTGTGATGGCAGCCCGGGGCTCCGCACACCTCCCGGCCTTGAAGTCAGCCTTCCATTTTGTTCTACAAAGCATCTGCTTCAGCAGATAAAGTGGTTTTTGACCTGGAGACCTGAACTGACAACTCTGTAGACAAACCCCTAGCACAATGGCTCTGCCTCTCAGCCCGTTTCATCTCCTGTGTGTGCTCTCACTTTGCTCTACAGCACCAGGGATTTTGCACAGCTGGCTGTGGACCAGGTGACCCCTGGAGCACTTTGAGGGGCCACATCCCCACTGCAGCCTCTCCCTGTGAGCTCCTTAGCCATCGGCACCTATTGACAGTCAGCAGACAGGGCTCTGTGTTGTCAGGCTGTGGTGGTGGGCGATGAGTCTGGTGTTTTTAAAGGTTCTTGGCCAGGCAGATTAGACAAAGGTGAGATGCTTTTAATGCCATTCAGGGTGTGGGATGAGGCTTGTGATGTGCATGCAAACCTCACATGGGACTGGTCTGATAAGACCTTCGAAGAAAAAGCTCCTCTTCCCACTCTCTGATCTGTGAATAGCAAATGGTACGAATTGCTTCAGAGGCTTCAAATCTCAATGAGAAAGACATCACGGAAAGGCCTACCTGTCGGGTGTCCCTCTGCCAGGTTGATGCATTGCAGATCCTTAGGGATGTTTACCCCACAGTATTGTTTTGCAAATGAGAAAACAAGTCACTGAAAGTTTGGGACTTTCCATCACCTCCTAGGAAAACTTTATCAGTATTTGTAGCCCCTCAGCTTGTAGCCCCCTCTAAGGGAACATCTCCTTTACTAAGAAACATGAACCCCCATCTGATCCAGTCCCCTCTATAAGCAGGGTCACGTCCTCAGAGCCCGCCATTGATGGTATGCAGATGTCTTCACCATACTTCATATACACTAAGCACAGAGCTGCTCTTGGTGCAACAACCCTGCCTCCCCCAAATGGCTTTGTCCTCTAAAGCATTGCCACAAATTCCCATCTCAAGATGGGCTTTTATGCTGTTCACCATTTCTCCATCATTACCATCACCATCACCATCACCATCATCATCTGTAGTCAATTATTATAAATTTTTGACTATTCTTGGAGCTGTCCTAGATACCTTCAAAGAGCATGTTTACAGTGTCTATTCTCTGGGGTCTTAATGTCTCAGAGGAATAATAGCATTGATGCTTGTAGACACAAAGAGAATGCTACAAGTATTTAGGAAGCATGGAATAAAAATAGATAAGACAAGATTAAATATGTGCATTATGCATACCTTCTAGGTTGACCCCTGGCCCCAAGCTGAAGCTGTGCTAAGCTGTAGCAGGAGGCAGGTTTTTCTTGGTATAAATAAGAATAGTCTTATAAGACAGATTATCTCTTTTCCTGCTGTCAAAAACATACACTTAAAATCATCAGTAGGAAGCCATCAGTGGCTGAGCTAAGAAGTGTGGCTAAGAAGTTTTAAGGAAATGCTATTAGCAATGACCTCTTATTCATAAAAGATGTTGTGACTGAGGGTCTGCTGTGCTAGTGCTGCTTTAGAGAAAGTCCCTTTTACCAGCTGCACTATGACTACTAGTAGTTGAACTGATTGGAGTCAGAGATGAAGTAAACATCAAGACATGATTTCACCAGCCATAGAAAAATAGCAAGTAATCATGAGTTTCGGGGCCTTTGGCCATAAAAATGTAGACATGTACCTTGCATGCCAATTTAAACCATCTAGGTTTTGTGCCAAATGAAGCTTGAAATGGATCGTCTGAGGTACAGCATCCAAAAGATAAAAATAGTCCTAAAAACTTTACCTTTGTGTTAAAAAGAAACTTCAAAGGGAGCAGTTCTCTTAGAACAAGGCAGTTTGCTCTATGCTATCTTTATAAAATCATAGTATTTTTCGAGTGGGAAAGGACCTACAGGGTCTTGGATCCTAGCCTTCCCTTAATGCAGAAATCCCTGCTTGAGACTCACCTCCAGGCTGGGTTTGAAATGTGCTATCCACCAAAGGCACATTTATTACAGGTCACCCTCTGAAGGGTTAGTTCTGTTCTGGGGTGAACCAAGGGATTGCTTTCATTGCTGGGCATCTGAAAAGCTAATGCTAGTCTACCAAGCAAGGTTCCCAAATAATCCAGTCTCCCCGGAGGAAGGAACAATAAGACTATTAATGTATTAAATTTTCTTTGATTTAGGATCATCTTCTTATTTTTCCAGCCAAGAGCATCCATTGTTATGGTGACCTATTAAGGTGATTACACAAAGCATTGGTGGCCCAACATATCTCATTTTCATCATTGTCAGCTTCCTGCAATTGCAACCTTCTGAACATGTCATAAATCCAATAGACTGAGTATCTCCAGAAGCTCAGCAAAGAGGCAACAGCTTTTTTTTTTTTTTATACTTAGGCCAGGGATATGAGTAGTAATAAACTCAGCAGTCAAGGCCAGAAATGTGATAATAGTTGGAAATGAGAAGAGGGTTAGAGGAAGAAAAGCAAAGCCAGAAAAATGCTCTGCTCTCCTTGCTTTGCTGAGTTTTCAAATTCATTAGCAACCTCAATTATTCAATTCCTCAGTTTTAATCTCTAATTAAACACTGCCACAGACACTGTATCTATGGAGGGTTGAATTTAAGTGGCCTCTTTTTAATAATTGTGCAACTATGATCCCTGCATTGTTAACCCAGAGGGAAAAAGGAGGAAAAAAAATTATAAAAAGAAAAGAAAGAAAAATGTGAGTGCCTAAACTTCATACCAAATGGTAATTGCAGAGGGATGTTATTTTCCCTCTAAATATAGCAAAGATGACTACAAGGCTTCCAGCATTTTTCTATAATAATTTCCTAAATCAAAAGCATATTTGCTGACAAGAGAGTGCCTTACCACAGCTATTCTTTTTGGAATAATTAGACAAGCAAGAAAACAACAGGCAGGTACAATCTGTTGCTGAGTGAATGATACTGTTTTTTTTTTTGCTTATTTCACAAGGTTGTTGGACCCTGGGCTTCCTTTTTAAAAAATATTGTTTTGATGAAGTAATGCAATAAATATAGACAACAACATTGGATGGTAGCATTTGGGAAACCAGATTTCTGTTTATTTAACAAAAAGGCCTTTCTGAAAGATGAAGGCGTCTCCACATAGCCTCAGAAGGAGATATGACTAAAACAGTAAGAGGAAAAGAGAATACAAAATTGTACATCTTCCATGATCATTTCATCCCAAATATTGGAAGGGAGCTGTGCCCTAGTGCTTATCCAGCATTCTGTACACTTCCTGATACCCTGCATTATAGTTGTTGTTTTTGCTGTTTAACTGCCTCAATGGATTGTGGACTCAGGAGCCAAAGGAGTACGCCTTCTCTTGAACCTGTGGGAATTAGCACCTTGCTGCAGAGAGCAAGTACCAAACAAATGTTTGGGAAGCAAATTTGCTACATGAAGATGGTTATAATTATGAGTGCATTCTTTTAAATTTCTTTCCATACAGCCTTAAATGAGTTTCATAAGAAGCATACATTTTCAAGTCATGAGTAAATATATATGGGATAAATATGGGTATACATGTGTGGGCAGACACATATTTCCAATAGTCATATTAATTTGCTCCAAAGAATCAGACTGTGTGGAAGCCAAAAGTTGTAAGCAATGGGAACCTCTTTCTATATAACCAAGACACAAAAGTATGTCCCATCTGACCAGGAATTAGATCTCTTTTCTGAATTATCTAGACTCCCCACCACAGTGGTTTTTTTCCTGCCAGTGCCAAGGATACTATCTTTAGGTGAGCCAAATGATGGGCCAAGTGATCCCAAAGTTCTGTTCATGCTCTAGGTAAGTGACACCATTGCACCGAGACTCTGGGAGTCTTTCTGACTAAAGGGCAACACATAGGAGTTAGGGTGTGCTTTGCAGATGCCAGAGAAATAGTCACTGGGGGATATTTGTCATTGTCCCATGGAAGAGAAGAAAGCAGCAGCAAGGCCTGACCCACTGCTCCCGATACGTCCTATACTGCAGGGGGAGGGCAGGTGTCTCCAACACTACTAACTGTTGTCACTTAAGCTGCAAACTTTAGGATGACCTCAGTTGTAAGCAAACTCTTGGTTTCTTGTTTCAAAGAGGAAAAACAGCTCTTGAAGGAAATTGTATTGAGCACTCTCCAGAGACCTGAATTTGAGACTATCAACTATCAGTTTT
Source organism: Callospermophilus lateralis (assembly GCF_048772815.1). Taxonomy (NCBI): domain Eukaryota; kingdom Metazoa; phylum Chordata; class Mammalia; order Rodentia; family Sciuridae; genus Callospermophilus; species Callospermophilus lateralis. Next base: position 100,642,630 of record NC_135306.1, read on the forward strand.
CAATCTCTGCCCTTAAGAAGGTTACAACCATGTAGCAGAGATGAATTAGAACTTACAAACCCCACGTTCAGTGTTAGTCATAAGTATGTCAGCATCATGCTTGATGGCTTCAGACATCCCAGTCATGACCGAAATAGGATAATGATTCAGATGATTGGATGAGGTGTCAAGAGCTTCTGGCTCCTCCAAGAGGTTCCCAGCAGGGCCACCCAAGCCATCACCCAGGTCACCCAAGCTCCATTCTCCTTGCTTGCTTATCGAGTGTCCATGAGCTCCTTCTGGCTCTTTGAGTCGCCCTCCTGAGAGAATGGAGATGGATTTGCTAAGATTGTGCCGATTTTTCAGACTAGCAACTAACTATCTGTACTTCAAATAGCCTCCTGTTCCCCAAGGGACAGGGCATATCTTTTTGACACAAGAGTGAAGAGGACTCTCTGTCAGCTCTTCCCACAGAAGAGAAAAGGCATGAGAGCTGAACACTGAAAAGACTCTTCAACTTGAAGCAGATGCACGAGCTGATCAGCCTGGTTGTTCATGTTGAAGTTTGGTCTTTGTCCTTGATTTCTACCTTGAGTTTCTACCAGGTTTCTATATTCCCTCTCCTTCTTCTTTTCCAACTTGCCCTTTTTCCTATAGTTTAAAAAAAAAAAATCAGTTACTTGAGTTAACTTGCAACTGTTTTGAAAGTGTCTTTAAATAAGTGCAATGCTTTCCCTCAAATACAATGCCTTGAAAGGGCCCAGCAGCCCTGAAGATATACAATCAATACTTTGCCTGAACCATTGATACCCTTGCCCATCACTTAAATATCATTACAGGAAAGATTTCAACAAGATCACGGCACATTATACTTTAAAGTTTGACTTTAAAGGATGCCTGGGCTTTGCTGAAAGGCATTAGTAATGGAATTCTTTATCTCTGAGCTTAATTTATTCTGAGGAGAATAGGGCCATTATCTTAAATCTATTTTTTTTTTCCAACAGAGAAAACAGGCCTCAGAAGTCCAGCACTTATAAAGAAATCATTGTTTAATTACCTTTATGTTTAACCCTTTGCAGAAAGAGAGGGAATAAAAGTGTATTATTAAAAATGAATATGCATTCCTCTCAGGCTGCCATGGATAAGCTTGCTGTTTCTTTTCCTTTTGTGGTGAAGGCGGGGTGGCGGGGGACAGGCAGCAGGGGTCATTGCTTTTCCTATGCTTCTTGCATTTTCAACATGCAGTCAAGGAAATCTTTGAGTAGTTCTGAACCTCAACTGAATTCACTTTCCCCTTGACCATGAGTGAGGAAGGGGTTTGGGGTTTGAAGAATGCAGGAGACCCATTACTGAAGGGGTTCCAATATTTGGCTACTTGCTGTATATTAGTCACATGAGAGCTATACATTTATACATGTGGGAATCGACACACTCACACACTCACACAGTTAGCTTCCTGACCCAAATAGTATATTTCCTCTGTGCAAAACAACTGGTTTGAAGAGTACAGAAAGTGATCTTGAACTGACTTTTTTTTTTTAACAAAATGTCAACCACCTAGCCCTTTATAGACTATTTGTCATCTCCACCTATCAGCTTGTTTGCTAATCTGAAAAATGATGCTGGTTTTGTATATTTGGACACTGAACGAATCTCTAAGAAGACGCCTTAGGTCTGGGACTGCTCCTGGTCTCCCCTTGCTTGCTTCTTCTGTTCTAATATGTGAAACTCATCTCCTAGTTTTGGCCAGGCTTGGGGATCCCTTGTGAACTAAATGGTACATTGAATTGTTGTAGAACTTCAGGGGCAGCTGCTTTGCCAACCCTGGTCTCTGTCAACCTCCCTCTTACCTTTGTCACCAGAGAGCACTTGTCACTAGTATTGCTTCCAGAACCTCAGTTCTAGGACTCATCTGGTTGCATATGCCAGCTGATGACAATTGGTGAGAATGGCCTGACTCCAGAGGCTGGGGGACTCAAGGAAGTTTTATCTTCCACTGCTGCCGCAGCCCGGCTGGCTGGGCAAAATACCCGGGGGGTGAGGAATGACTTGTGTACCTTGATACAGCAGGAATAGGAGCCGTTTATTGTGGGACAACAGAGGTATTTATACATTTTGCACAGCTTATCTTAATTAGCATAAACTAGATACAGCAGTCAACCAATCAGGAATCTCCATACTTAATGGCTCGCTTTTGTTACTTTACAAACTACTCCCTCTGGCATTTTGCCAGGCGCCATCCAGACTTGTTTACAGACTCTAACACACTGCATTGTCTCAGACCAGTTAGCCAGAAGAGGAAAAGTAGGCACCATTATAATTCCAGGGAAGCAAAGCCAATCTGCCTTCCTAATCGGCTGTGCGCTCTGTGGGCACTTTCCTTTCCTTTGTCAGGTAAGATAGGTGACAGGCTTTTTTTTTTTTTTTTAACTGCTGTTATCAGAGATTTTCTGTTTAGTGGTTACTGGGTCACATTTTACAAGTGCAAATGACTTTGATGACTTTCATTCACTGCTTCTCAGCCACCTTCATGTTTACAAGGAGTGAAAGTCTATAAAGAATTCAGACCAGGACAGGGGTTGTAGCTCAGTTGGTAGAGCACTGGCCTAGCATGTGTGAGGCACTGGGTTCAATCCTCAGCACCACATAAAAATAAAATAAAGGTATTGTATTCATCTACTATAAAAAATATTTTAAAAAAAAGAATTCAGGAAAGCTCCTGTTTTGATCAGCCTCTCTGGATGATCATTATCCCCAAGTCAAAAAGTCTACGCATATCCCAAATTAGAAACACACACACACACATACAGCACAGGAAATCTCCATTTTACATGATTGGAGTGTATCTACTGGTTCTTTTTTTTTCCATCCTTGTGGGTCAGTTAGTCTGTAACCGACTTTAATTGGCCTTTCACCTTCCCTTTGACTTTATTATCTGCAGTCACAAGGACATCAGGAATAGGAGAGAATTTTTCCCCCTTTTACATTTCTTCATCTTACAGCATTCCCACTGATTGTACAAGAAGGTTCAGAGGACTGCTGGGAAAGGGAGCCTGGATTGTAACCATCAAAATCACCACTTTAACTTGTCATTTACTCCATGTTCTGAGTTATGTGATAGTTTTTAAAAATTGAATATAAACTTCAAAGACTTGGATTAGTCATATTTCTCAGTTTATGGCACATCATCACCCATCTAAGAACTCTTTTATATATATATATATTTCCACCTTTATCCTTGGTCCTAACTCCTATTTCCCTTCCTTTACCCACAGGTAAGCATTCTAATATTTTATATATGTTTTGAATAGATAGATAGATAGATAGATAGGTAGATATAATATGCAATATTATATATACACATAATATATATGTTATATGTACTACACATATAAAATATAGTATATATTTAAAGACACATGGGTAAAGGAAGAGAAACACACACACACATAGATTGTATATATAATATGTGTATGTGAATAATTTTAATTTACCCACACAGTATTGTGCTGCAGATATAATTCTTCTCTATCCAATACTGTTTTTAAGAATTGTTCATGTTTAAAAAAAAAAAGAATTGTTGGTGTTAGATATCTGTCCTGTTCATTGTTTCTAATTTTTGCACTCACAGAGTTTCATTCATCCATTCCCTTTTGGTAGATCTCTAAATTGCTTCTAAACCCCCATTCCTGTGGAACTGTGAGAGAGTCCTAGCATTTACACTGCCTGACAAAATTTCTGCATCTTAAAATATTTGCACAGATAATTTCATTAAACAGTACCACATATTTACACTGACCAGTTTACATTCTGAACACCAGTTTGTGGGACTTCCAGTTTTCCCACATGCTCAACAATCCTTGGTATTCCCCACTTTTCTAATTCTTATTAGCCCAATTTGCAAAAAGTAGTGTTTCATTGTTATTTTCATTTTCCTCATCACTAATAAGTCTGCTCCTGAGTCTTTACTCTCAACCCTCTACAAGATAGGAAATAGTGGCATTACAGACTAGAACCAGGGACGATACAACCTGAGACTGCCCAACATTAAATACTTGATTCTACAAGGCAGTTGTCCACCCCTCCTAACCCACATGAGCTGTGGCCATGCCATGCCTGGTAAGAGCCTGAAGGAATTCAGTGACTCCATGTGTTGGATCAGTAGTGACAACCCAAGCAACTACCCCATTCCCAAGCAGTGGCAAAACTGCAAGTCCTTCACAGGCCCAGCTGCAACTGGAGGTGCTGCCCGTCAGGGAAGCTGTGCAGACTTACTGGTTTAACACTTCTGTCAAAGAAGCCCACAAGTGCCATCTTATCAGAGGATCAATTTTATATCAGAGGGTCATTAAATTCTTTTTTATGAGAATCAAATGGGCTTTTGCTGCTGCATGTTGTACGGCCGCTCGTCCGAAACTGGAGATGAAATCAAAGTGGAAGAGATTTAACCAAATTATCCATCTTCAGAAAATAAGCTCCACTGCAAATGTATTTTTGATGTGGTATTGTGCAACACAGAGAGAGGAGAAATAAAAATACTCTAATGGTCCTGTTATATACAAACAGGAGGATGCTGTGAATTTAACCCTCTGTGGGAGCAGTTTCTCTGTTTCCCATTGAGAATGAGGGGCTTTAGGAGTTGGAGAGTTGAATGATCAAGGTACAAAGCTCCTGATGGACTGCACTGAAGCACTTGAATTGCATATTATTCCCCCCCCGCCCCAAGGTAAGAGAACATTTGAGAATGGCCTTTAATTTTCTATAAAAATTTGAATACTTGACATGGAAGACTCTCCCAAAGTGTGTCTTGCATCCTCACCTTGCAAGACTGACTTTTCCATCATAAAACTTCCCACCAGCCTAGAAAGAAGGGTCAGCAGGCTCCCAGGGTAGTCCTGCAGCCAGATCAAGTCTCTTCTCAATGTGCTCATCCCTTCCAGTGCAGCCAGAGGGTTTGCTTTTTTGTGGAGTTATTTGCAATACATATTCATGAATTTTTTTTTTTTTTGTATTTTGATAACTTGGATAATAGGAATAACAGGAAAGAAGAAGTTCAGGAAGTATGCTTGAGATTACTCAGAAACTTGAAGGTACTTGGAGAACATTATTTGCTCCTGCTATGTCCCTGGCCTCTTCTTAGAATCCTTTGACCTACAAAGTCTTTGAGGAGCAAAAGAAAGGAGTCAAAAGTATCAAAAGAAAGAAATGGCAGTGCTTATTAAATTAGACACTGTGTAGAGCTTATGATTATGTGATTGGGGCTACAGAGGAACACAATAATTAAGAAGGAGGAAATGTGTTTGGATGAGACCTAAGTAGATCATTCTAGGGATGAAATGCATGGTGAGAGTGATTGCTACCCATATGCAGAGATCACCAGAGTGCATGCTGTGACCATGATATGTCTCACCTGTGCAGAGCCAAGATATTGGGCAGAATTAAAGTCATAACCATCTCACTCAGTCTCCTGTGCCCTGAATGGTGGACATTGGACCCATGAATAGGTCCCACATATGGCTTTTCAGGGCATCCATACTATCATTCCACTCCCTAGAATACCCTTAGTTTCTGCTTCTCAGATTTTGATGTTTTCCCCATTCTGAGTAAGGATGAATAGTCTTTAAAAGCATGCCTTCCAGTGGTTCTGCAAAGGACACTGATACCTCAGGAGGATGCCAAGGAGAGCCATGAAGCACATCTCAGGGGCCAAAGTCTAATACTGGGAGTACTCAAGTGTTGAGAGCCACAGCCGAAGGGGCCCCAGCAAACTTCCAGCTGCCAGCAAACTTCCAGACTGCCGGCTGATGATTGGCTCACAGCGGCCCCAGCAACATCTAGCTGATTGGCTCCTCTGCGGTGATGCTCATTGGAGATGCTCATTGAGCTGTTTCCCTGCCCTTTCAGACTACCAGCTGATGATTGGCTCACAGCGGCCCCAGCAACATCTAGCAACATCTAGCTGATTGACTCCTCTGCGGTGATGCTCATTGGGCTGTTTCCCTGCCCATTCAGACCACGGAGCTGCTCATTGGGGGACTTTTTTGGCTCCGCCCATGCGACCCAGCCAATCAGCCTCAAGAGCAGGAGGATTGTGGAAGGAAGAGGCTGGGTTAGGGTGTGTGGCTTGTGGGAAGCCGGTGGTGGCAGTTGGGCTCTGAGGGTTTTTTCCTGAGGAGCTGTTTTGTTTGGCGTGGGTAGTTCTAAAAATAAAGTTAGTTTCTTTTGACAAGTGGCTCCTGAATTGTGCCCAGCCAGTCTACACTCAAGAGGCCCCTCTGCCTGGTTCTGTTTTGCTCTCTGGCTTCTCTGCCCAGTTCTGGTTTGCTCTCTGATGCCATCTCTCAGAGATCATTTTATTCCATGCAGATCAGCAAATATGCAGCTCTGCATTGAATGATATAGGGTTAGTTTCTTAGGTGTCTTACTGCCTAGCAGTGGATTAGAAGACTCCTGGGTCCTGGGGAGGGTGACTTCTCTCTGACTAATGGAGCCCTTGCCTCTCAAAGGTCCAGCTATGTTTTATATTTGCCATAAGCCATGCATATGCTCTTCAGGGTAAAAAGAATAAAAAGAAAACTATTTGCAAGATAAGTAAAGAGAAATGTAATCCCTGAGTGGGATGAAGGGTGCTTTGAAATGAATGGGGGATAATCCTTTTGTTGTCTATTACAAATGTACTTTATTTCTGCATTATCTGGCTATAAGAATATGCCATTCGTTTTAGTGACAAAGCCATTGCAGTTTCTTCTCTTTCTGTTATCTTAAGTGTGGCTACAAGGAGGTTTATTGACTGGGGTCTGAGGCAGACAGCCCAATGGGGGGCAGCTGGGTCATGTGGCCACTGTGGCTTCTGACAGATTGAGTTTTGTACCAGGCTCAGGATAGCAGTAAAAGGAGGTTAGGGAAGTGACTACACCAGTGTCCAACCCCTACCAGCTTCAGAGGCTGCAGAACCCAGTGCTCTGTGCACAGGGATTTTCAATAACCCGAAAAGTCATAGCTCTGTCCCTTGCTCTGTCTGAGACCTGGACTAAAATCTCTCTTTCACGTTCTGGCATTTGGTTCCCTTAAAGGTATGACAGGAAAATTCTGAGGGCTCATCAGCCAGCATTACTTCAAATGTTCCATTCTTCTTTCTGCTTCTCCCCTCAAGCCCTCTCTGCTTTCCTTCTTCCATTTTCTTCCTTCTTTTGCAAGAAGGAAGCTCCCTGGGGGAGGCAAATATGTTAGTCAGCTTTTTGTCACTATGACAAAACACCTGAGAAAAACAACTGATGGGAAGGAAGATTTATATTGGCTCATGGTTTGAGCAATTTCAGTCCCTAGTCATCTGGCTTCATTGTTTCTGGGCCTGAGATGAAGCAGAGTATCACCGTGGAAGGTTGTGGTGGCATAAGGCTGCTTGCCTCATGGTGTCCAGGAAGCAAAGAGAATGAGGAAGGGGCCAGGGACAACACACACCCTTCCAAGGCACACCCCTAGTGACTTACTTTCTCCAACTAGGCCCCACCTCCTACAGTTCCCACCACCTCCTGATAGTCCATTTCAATAATAAACCTATAATCCATTGAAGAGATCAGAGCCCTCATGCTCCAGTCACTTTCCCACTTCTGAGTATTGTTGCATGGGAGCCAAGCCTTCAACACATGAGCCTTTGGAGGACAACTCATACCCAAACCATAACAGCGGGTGTCATGGGAGCACTAGGACTGGTCACAGGCTGCAACCTTTGGGAATGGAGAATCATTTTTCCTGGGAGGTACTTACTTTAAAGCTCAGTCTTGAGCTTTAAAGTGGTAGAGCACATGCCTAGCATGCACGAGACCCTGGGTTCAATCCCCAGCAACAACAACAGCAACAAAAAGAAAGAAGCTTCATCTTTTAGCTGTTAATCTATCAATTATCCAAGAGGGCTTTGGAGTTGCACACCCTCCTGAGACAATGGGGAAACATAACGAATGATCTTGATATTCACCGGTGTCGGTAGCTACAATTACTCCCAGCTTAGTACCTAGAAAACTTAAAAGTATTTCTCTGACCATTGATCCAGAAAATATATATAATGGAGGGACATAGGTAATCATGTCACTGTATTGCTTAAAAGACTCCAGTAACTTCCCATGGTCAAGGATATAAATGGCACTCTGTGACATGACCTGCAGAGTCCAGCCCCAGTCTGACTGGCCAGCTTCGTCCAGCACCACCCTCTCCTGGTCTGTTAGCTCTTTGCTTTCTTTGCCTTGGGAACTTCTGTATGCTACTGTCTGTCTAGAATGTCCTTCCCTCTCCCTCCCCACACCCCGACTGTCTAGCCACCCTCATCAGAGCTCAGCTGATATATCATCGCCTCAGGGAATCCCCTGGGCTCCAGTGAATAAATAGGACCAACCATTCACTCATAACACCCTGAATATCTTTATTATGCTTAACGGGTTTAAAATAAGAACCAGCAGGAGAATTAAGTGTTTGTTATGGGTGCTCCAAACTGGAAGGTAAGCTCAAGAGACAGGGATAATGCCAGCCTTGTTCAGTATGATGGCCCTACACCTAACACTGAGCTGGCTCATAGCTCAAAGGGCATAGACATTTGCAGAGCAAAGAAATGAAATTAAGATAACTCCTGCTTTCTCTTGCTCGCATATTTATTTCCTCCTTCATCACCTCCCTTTACTCCCTTAGAAGGGAAGCAGGAAGCCTGAATCCCAATAGACCTCTGAAAACACATCATCCTATAAGGCCACCCAGACATCATGATATAGACATGTCAGCCACCAAAATATATTTTGACAAGTTTTCTAACTGCACTGGGAAGAATTCTTCTTTGGCTGCTTGAACCTCAGCATTGCCATGCCCCTCATCTCATTATCTGCAGTTCATCTAAGAGCCCCCAGAAATACTGAGTCACACATGGTCCTGGGGTAGACATTTGTTGAGAGAGCTCATTGTAAGGGTTTGCAGTGTGCCTCCCGAGAGCTTACTGTTTCTGAGATAGAAAACTGATTCCAGAAAAAAATAACCAGAACATGCTGTTGGCAAGATTAAAACATGGAACTATGAATGCTAAAGTTATTTGTAACATACATAGTTTAATAATTGTCTGAGTCCATTTGCTGTTGCTAAAACTGAATAGACCAAGTAATTTAGGAAGAGTGTGAATTTATTTAGTTCAAAGTTCTACAGGCTGGGAGACCTCCAATAGCTTGTCACTGGTGTCTGGTGAGGGCCTTCTGGCCACATGGTAACATGCTTATAGCAAGTTGCTAACTCATATCTCTCTTCTTCTTCTTAGAAAGCCAGTAATGCCATCGTGAAGGCCCCATAATTATGCTCTCATCTAATCCTAATTCCCTCCCAAAGCTCCCCCTTCCAAATACCATTTATATATCAATTTGGTGATTAGATGTCCAGCACATGAACTTGGGGGGAATATATTCAAACCATAGCAATAACTTTTTTTTTAAGTGGGAAGGAACATGTTTAAGTACATTCAGAAGTGGGAAATGGAGATTAGCCAGTTAAGAAGATTTGACAATAAGAATGTGAAGCTTCTAAGTTTCTGGGGGAAAACAAATTATCTCACGATGATCTGGATAGCTAGACCTTAGGTGGGATTGATTGCACTCGAGTCTAAAACTTCTAGTCTTTCATGTGGCTAGTTCCATTTAGGACATGAGCTCAGCAACAAATTAAGTAAAGTGTCCCCAATAAATGGTAATAAGTCCCAAGAGGAAACAGGGGCATCCCCATGCATACCAAATTAACATCCCTGCTATTATGAAGAATAGCAAAATGACCTTGCAATCATTAGAAGCTTAAAATGCTATGACTTAAGTTTAGAGGGACACAAAATACATTGTAAAACCTAATTAGTGTTACCTTTGCTAATTGCTGCCTAGCACTGAGTTGGATAAAATAAACGCATGATGGACATTCCAGGGCATCAGATGTAACCCCATCACTATTTTTAAAGGAAGTGAAATTACAGGAGAAGAGCTATTTAGAAAGGTGTTTTTTTGAGTTGCCATGAGTGGATTGAGGGAAGGGGTGGGGAGCATGAGCAGTCGGTGTGTTTATTTGCATGAATCCTAAATGCTGAAATTTTCTCCTGAGAACACTGTTCTTCTCCTATCCCTCTCGAATGTGAATGCAGGGATACCAGACAATGGGGGAAAATTACTATAGCGCCAAAATCCAACCCCAGCATGAAAACAGCTGTGCAGCGGGGGTGGGGGGTGGCAAAATCATATCCCATAGGCAATTAGAATCTCCAGCATTATCCCTGCCTGAATCTGCAGTGAGGATGGCAGGCACCAGTCTGTGTCCAGGTGCAGATTTGTCCACTAGATAAACGCTACCTGTGTCTGCCTTTTGTTCACTCTTGAGGGGGCCCAGTGAGCTGCATGCACTGCCATGGAGACATGAGAAAAGTTTCCCATCTGGGGATGTCCTGGCCATAGTGCCAGGGCACAGAGCAGTTTCCCTTTATTTACTCCACTACTGCAGTTGAAACCAACAACAGAAAAAAGGTTGAACCTCCAACCACACCCAGCAAGCAGCACGTGCACACACACACACACACACACACACACACACAGCTGGGCCTTACTCCCAGCTGTGCTCAGCATTTGTAATAAGGTTGTAAAAGTGAAATCATTTTCTCAGGTTTGTCATTTTTTTTCCCTCCTTAAGGATAAATGATAGCTGATTCTTCAAGGAAAAAAGCCTGCCACTTATACCTCTCTCAGGGCCCCTCCCGAGTAGATCCTAAATGGTACAGATTAAAATCAAGTCATAAAATTCTACAGCCAGCAGTCATAAAGATTGTTGAGAGCTTTGTTTTCCTGCTGGGTTCTGAGAGGAGTCGGGGTCCTGTGAGGTCCCTTGACTTCCGCCTGGGCAGGAGGTGAGAAGGAGACAACGAAAGCAGAGCAGGCAGATACCGCCCTCAGTCAGGGCAGCCCTTTCTACCAACTTTAAATATTGAAGTTCCATGTAGAATTTCATTTGGGAAAAAGAAGAAGTTTCCTCTGCCAGAAATTGTTGGAAGATCACCAAGAGGCCATGGAGGACAAGGGAGGCCATGTGACATCCCTCCAGCTGCACGGAGACACTGAGAGCCAGGACCAGAATCCAGACCTCCTGAGTGCGGGTGGAACATGGAAGGAAAGGGGATGTAGGCCAGCTGTTCATAAAGTTAGTAATGGCTTAGAATTCATGACAATAGATGTTAAACTCTGACCTTATTTTTGCAGATATTCTTAGGTATTTTTAGATAAGATTCATTTCCTTGGGCTAGATTTCTCAGGGACCCTGCTCCTCTGAAATAGTCAAGGATAACAGGGAACTCACTGGGCCAGGGAGCAAGGGGCTTAGATGGTGCTTCTAAGCTGCTGCTGCCCCAACATGACCTCCAACACTGCCCATGCTCTAGGGTTAGCAGAGCCTCATAGCCATTCTTCTTTCACTCAGCCAGCCAGGACTGGATTCTAGAAGCGGAATCGTTTCTATGCGATTACTGGAGACAGTTCATTTGTCTTGATCGCCAGACCACTTGGCTTCTCTGGGTTAGGTTTCTGCTACCCAACAGTGGCTGGACTAGCAAGACAGACCTACAGCTGGAACACCCCATGTCTCCAGCCAAGCAGTCCTTGCTTAGGACTCAGAGGCAGTGGGACTCTGTCAAAGACAGCAGCTGTGCAGGACTTTGGTAGGATTGCTAGTTCACTTCCTTCCTCCTCTTCCTTTTCTGCCCTTCCTTCCATCTCCTCTGCCCTTTACAATAGCTGAAGATTTTTTAAAAAAGCAAAAAAGGAACTGCTGATAATTAAAGTTAAATCTTTGTTGCCCCAATGTCTGAAACTCTGGGAAGTCATTATCAGAGTCAGACAGTGATATTTTGATATCCCAGAATCTTTTTGATATAAGGAATAAAGTTCTAAGGCATAAGAAGATAGAGAGCCATGCTATTTCCTAATCACCCTTTATAATTTGCAGTGTCTTGGGATGCTTCTCAGATGTTTCCACTGTGGCTTATGTATACTTCAAACCCATGTGCCGCTAAATGCAGAAGCTAGGTACTGAATTAATGAAGGAAACTTCAAAAGCCCACCTCTTTGGCAGGCTGAAGATCTAAGGGCGAACTCAAAGAGGGTGATGGGCCTTTGAAAATTACTAAGCACAAACAATAAACCTCATTAAATAAAGTCAGCAGAGTGGCTCAGAAATGCAGGAAGACAAGGGCGGGACAGAAGGGACCAGAACCAGTCTGAGAATTGACGCTTGTCAGGGAGCAGGGGTAAGGGTTGAAGGAGTGGATTGTATTGGGGAATATTGTGTGATGACCTGAAGAGAAGCAATGCTAAGAAAAGTAGTCAGGTGGCTGGGGTTGTGACATAGCGGTAGAACGCTTGCCTAGGACGTTCAAGGCCTGGGTTCGATCCTCAGCACCATATATAAATAAATAAATTAAATTAAGGTGTTGTGTCCAACTACAACTAAAAAATAGATATTTAAAAAAAAAGAAAGAAAAGTAGTCAGGAGAATGCCAAGGGGCCCAGGGCAGGCTACTGAGGGATCAGGGCTGTCCTCGTGACATGAGGGGGTGCTCTGGGCTGGCAGGTGTTCCATTGGACCATAAAGATCACTGACCATCTTTTATTATTTGCAGCTCTGCAGAAGGCAGAGCTTTTGAGCACAGTCTGTGAAGGAAGAGAGAAACAGAAGCTGCATGGTCATCAAAATACCCCCCTTCCTAGAACCCTTGGGAAGGACGTGCTGTCATTATGTCCCACAGAGGCTGCCTGGGGACTCCCATGGTACCTTGTCCAGGCACCTCCATCCACAGCCAGGGGGTGTGGGAAAGTTAGGGATTTGGTTGCTTTTAAATGGCAAAGTTCTTGATGAGATCCGGTTGAAAACTGACCAGCAGATTGGAAAATCATTGTGCCAGACCAGCATGTGTAGTTTCCAGAAATAGATTGGGGTTGCTGGATGCCATCTGGAGAGATCACATTAGGCCACAGCAGGACATGGAAAGGAATGCTCAGCTCTGGGGCCCACGTTCTCTTCTTCTCGAGGATGGCCAGCGAAGCCCTTCCTGTCTCCTGTCTCCGGTCAGGGCTGTCTGTCATAGATATGCAGCACTCTCTAAAGACTGCAGTGATGACACCAGTTCTCTTACCTGTAAAGAGCCACAAGTCAGTCTCCTCTCACTCCTATCCTCACCTCTCTTGACCCCTAATAATCATATCTTCATTTTAATTCAAGGATTCAACTACTGAGATTACACTGACCCTTTCCCCTAAAATGAAAGGATGCAGGATCCTCCACCAGATTGTAACTTTTTGTCTGTGATTGTGGCTGGGGATTTATTTAAACTAATTTTATTATTCATGACACCGACAATTTATGCAGTGAATGCAATTAGAGGCTATGATTGGCTGCCACGGCTAAGGGCTAGAAGTGCCACTTCTTTGGATATGCAAGGAAGAAAGGCGAAGAATATTAGAAAAATAATCAGTTGTAGCAATATTTTTTATGAAGTGATCCCCACAAACCTTCATTTAAAAGGAAAAAAAGCTAATTTAATTTCCCAAACACCCTGCAAAAGATATCTAATTATCCACTCTTAAATTGCTCTCATAATTTTTGCAAAGTTCTCTATTGTTTATGCCTTTGTGAGTCCTCCTTCTCTACAAGCAGAGAAGCTGCCACCTTGTTATGCAGGTCCCAATAAAACCTCCTTGAGACGATTCCTCCCCACACTGTGCACGCAGAAACTCTGATGCAACCTCTAATGTGTTTGTCCATTTCATCAGGAAATATTTGACAAACGAGACTTGAGTTGTTGAGACTTGAGTTGTAATCATTTAGAGTCATGAGCAAAGAAGAGGGAATTGACCTCCCCATCCCCCTTTCCTTTTTCTTCTTCTTCTTCTTTTTTTTTTTTTTTTTTTTTTTTAAAGAGGAGCAGTTTAAAAAAAAATCACTGGACATCAAATCAAAACAAATCACGGCACATCCACACAATGGGCTATTCCTCAGCAACAGTAGAAGGGAATGAGCTACTGATACTGTGCAGTAATGCTATGCCTCTCAAGATAATTATGCTAAGTGAAAGAAGCCAGACAAAAAGGAGTTTATACTTTGTTATTCCACTTATGGAAAGTACTAGAAAAAGCAAATTAATCTCTAGAGACAGAAAGCAAATCTCTGGGTACTGGCTGGGGATTGCAGGGAGAGAAAGTAGGTGGGCAAAAGGGAGGGATCCCAAAGGGGCTTTGGGGGTGATGAATGTGCTCACTGTCATTGTAGTCATTGTTTTGAGAGGATACACATGTCAAAACTTGTCTTATTGCAGACTACTTTAAATATGTGTGTTTCCTTGTGTGCCAGTTATGCTTCAGTAAATTTGTTAAAAGCCGATGCAGGTTTTGGCTCTACCATTTACCTAGATACGGGACCTCAGTCTCTCTGGACTTCAGTTTACTCACCTGTAAAATGGGAATGATGAGGCCTTCTCTGCCTACCTGCTATGGTTTAGATATGAACTGGACCCCAAAACTCATGCATGTGACAATGCAAGAAAGTTTTGAGGAGAAATGATGGGTTTATATGAACCTTAATCTAACCAGTACATTAATCCACTTGAATGGATTAACTGAATGGCAACTGTATGCGGTAGGATATGGCTGGAGGAAGGGGGTCACTGGGGGTATGCCTGCTTGGAGTATATATTCTGTTCTTGTTGAGCACTCTCTCTGCTTCCTGGTGGCCATGTCCTAAATTGCTTTCCTCCACCACACCCTTCTTCCATGATGTTCTGCCTCACTTTGGGCCCAGAGCAGTAGAATCAGCTGTCAATGGACAGAGACCTCTGAAACCATGAGCCAATTAATTTTTTTTCTCCTCTGAATTGTTTTTGTCAGGTCTCTTGGACACAAGGGTGTGAAGGCTGACTACACAAGGCATGTGTTATAAACATTAGCACACACAAAAATGTACAACAACATAGGACCCTACATACACTAATGAATTCACCAGTGAACTTCGTTCACTCGAACCACTGTGTGTGTGAAAGGAATGGTGCTGCTTCCTCAGCTGTGCACTTGAGCTGAGGAAGGTCACTTTGTGAACCTCAGTAGGTACCACACAGTCTCATTTCCATCAATTTTTGAACTTCTGATTGGGAACCACAGAATTCTGAAATGGCATTTCTTGGGGGTGGGAGCCCCTGGAGAAAGCCTCAACCTCACATCCTGTCTTCAGGTAAACGAGACAGATGGAGTCTAGCACCTGACTCAGGCCTCTGGCCTAGCCTGTGGAAAGAATGATTAGGGAAGGAGAGAAGAGTGCACAGTGATCAAGACAGAAGTCCCAGAGCTCTGAGTGAGCTCTCCTGCACTCTTCCCTATCGCAGGAAGGATCTGGAAAGGGCCCTCGAAATTCACAGCACAGCAGAGTGGGATTGAGGTGGAAGAGCCCAAAGGAGCTCCCTCACTTCAAAGACTCTCTGGGGCCCTGAGAGCTCTGCATTGTCAACCGTCTGATGTCAGTCTTTGTGGCTGCTGACTAGCCTCCCGAACTCTTCCGAACTTTTCCCCCAGCTTCCTGACAAGCAGTTCAGGCCACTTAATGACACACCTGCCTCACTCCAGAATGTACTGTGTGTTTGTTTTTATCTCCCTTTGTAGATTCCAAGTAGTTTCACCTAGTTCTTACCTGTAATTCTCACCTGGGTACTGGGCAATGTATGGATGTGTCCTCCTATGATTCTTATTTATGATGAAAGGAGTCAATATCCACATCAAATCAAGATTTTCCCAGCATCTCCTGAACAAAGTGTCAAGGTAGAGATCAAGCCTCTTTGTTCTAACCATTGTTCCTGTCCTACTCTTCCTCCTGAACCACACTATCTCATTCTATCCCCAGGGAAAGGGTGACCTCACCTCTGGTTAATTGATGGGAGTATGGCTTACAGAAAGTCACATTGTGGTTGAGTAGAGATTAGATCTTGCAAATGCAGCCTTCTTCTTACTGTACTGATTTCATCCTCTTTTTTTTTTTTTGGTTGATTTCAAACATAATTTCAGTCACATGTGTCATTCTGTTGTTTTGACATTCCTGGGCATGCTAGGGGACCCTTAGGGGAGTGGGGAGGAGGAGTTGAGAAATGAAAACTCACTCAGTGAGTGAGCACAGGTCCCTGTCACTCCCAGCCCCTCCCTGCAGTGATGGATGGGTAACAGAATAGCGTGCCTCACTGCTTAAGGAGAAAAGCGCAGTGACCCATCTGACTTCGTGAATTTGGAAAAAGAAGAGCATGGAAGCTATACCTGGGCAGAAAGGAGAATCCTCCTTGGAAAGCGCACTGACCGTGACTATAATCAGTAATGCTCCTTGCTCCCTAGTCTCCAGTCCCCAAAGCATCTCCCTACCGTTCCACTGACAAGACACGCTTGTCTTTTAGTCTTAAAGTGATGAATACATGCTTGCTGTAATCCTCTTGAGCTACATTCAGAATGGAACCTGGGCAATTATCAGGAGTTTTGGACATTCAAGCTCAGACACTGCAGATGACATGATACCTCAATTATTCAGGAGCTATCATTTCCAAATTGCCTCCTCTAATTCTGTGTGCAGTTCCCCTTGCATGGATCCCTACATGCACCCTCCACGTGGGAGGGCAGTCAAGGTGAAGCAGTGTGGGACAGGGAAACCAATCCCTAGCTCATGTCTTAACCTTAGGCTTTAACTTCCCTCAGTCCACTCAGAACCATTATCCTTTTTTCTTGAACATTGACACTTTCTTTTTTCCCCTAAGGAGACATTTCTAAAAGTGATCACCACTGGAATGTGAATTTTTCTGTCAAGGATGGGACAGAATAAGGAATGTGGCCATTATTCTCTGCCCATAAAAGAGGCCTCCCTCCAGCTGTTATTCAAAAGACAATCTAACCCCTCCTGGCACTGGGTCACCCTGCACACTGGCATTCCCTAGTCAAGGACCAGCCTGATGCTTAGGCCATGGGACCAAGCTGTCGACTGATTGTAGAGCTTGGCTCTCCAGCCCAACTCTTCAATAATGCTCTAATTAACTACTGCAAACTTCAGAGGACTCAGCTAAATATAATTGAGAGATCAACAGAGGCTGTATGGAGTTAGATGTGCATACTAATTACTGAATTATCCAACACCTGTTTTGGAATGTAGCACTGAAACATGGCTGTATTTTCCAGCAGAAGACCTTCAGTTTAAGAAAAAAGTTCTGTCTTCAGTGAACAAAATGAAATCCACTTCTTATCTGATGAGCTGTCCTCTTTTATTGGCACTGGTAGGAGATAGAGTGGGGGCGCGGCAGGACAGACGAAGCCAGTAAATGAAATATCCATGCACTTAGATCTGGGGTGAGATTCTGAAGGGGCAATATCAGGCTGCTGGAAATAGACATTAATGAGTACATTATCATCATGGAGGGAGCAGGGCTCAGAATTTATACAGTTAGGGCTCTGTCTGGACATGGCCACATTTCTACATTGTTTGCATCTGGCTCCCTCCCTTGGAACTGGATTGGCACCACCCTCTAAAAGCTATCAATGGGGCAAAACCACTAGGCCATCGTCACTAAAAGTAGCATGAGAGTGATGCAGGTGGGAGCATCAAAGGACAGCAAGAAGGAAGAGTGTAACAGAGTCAGGATGTTGAGCCAGAGAAGGGCAGGAGAGTAAGAGAGCACAAAATTAAAGTGGGAAACAGATTGAGCATGAAAAGAAAAGAAACTTCCTTAGTCTCATTACTCATTTATACCAATTTGGTTCAATAACCCATAATCAGTGGATTCAGACCATGGTAAAATCATGCCTACCTGTGAGCCTCACAATTTTTTAGATGAAGCATTTGTCACCAGATAGAAAAAAAAATGAGACCTCTTTTCAAAGTGCCCTAGAATTAGACAGCACAATGGGGCATGCCCGAGGCATACAACCCGAGAGAGCTTGGCAGCCAGCTGGCTGCCCTCAGCTCTGTCCTCCAGCTAACTAATGCCACATTGTAAGAAACAAAGAGACTCTGTCACCCTGAAAGAATTACCTGCGAGGAAATAATAAGGAAGATTCAGTATTGCTGGCTTTTTCTCAGTTGGAAAAAGGATTTTGATGATAATAATGATAATGAGGTTGGCAATAATGGTGGTAGTGATTAATATGATCATTGATAATCTCAAACAATGAAAACAAAACTTAAGTAGATCTGAGGTGTGCTGAGATTCCAGGATGTTCTCTACTTAAGCTGACTTTCCTAGAAATTCAATACGTTTGTCAATAAATTTGACAGGAAAATTTCTCAGCATATCCATGTCAAGAAGACATTTTATGATTTCCTGTTGCCACTCTCCTCTCTCTGGGAAGTCTGTACTGATCATGAACCCAACTCGTACACTGTAGATATCACCATACTGAGATTCCTTCTCTTGCCTGCCGTATTCTTACTTTGGGATCCAGTTTATACCTGAAAGTGAATCTTTTCAGATTTGATGTGCTTCTGCATTTGGAATCTTTCTCATTGTTGAAATGTCAAAATGAAAAAGTGAAAAGGTAGTCCAAGAATGAAGAATATAGTACCCATAGCCATTCCTTGGCATCAGATTCCTCTCCCATGTACGAGGCCTTGCCATTCTTTGAAATATCCCTATTTGCTGTCACTGTCAAATCCAAATCTCTGGGCATTTTGTATGAACATCAAATTTGTGGAACTTCATAATTGTTTTGCATGTGCAGACAATACAGGAACATCTTCACACGTTGCCCTTTCACCCGACATTTTAGTCACAATGTGTTGGGTTAAATTCTGAACTCCAAATGATGTGCAACTTTGTGAACATTGTCATGTGTTAACTGTCTAATTTGAAGATGCCCCACTGCCAAGCAACCTTCTGAGTATTTCTCAAATACCTGGCCACCACCCCTTCTCTGTGCTGAAATAGAACTGCTGCGCCTTTCCAGAGGCCTTGACCTATTCCACTTCATTAGCCTCTCTTGAGAGGTGACATCATTAGCTTCAAGCTCTCCTCCCACAATCTTGGCAAAGCTCCTTGTCTCCTTTCTCTAGGAAGATGCCTCAGAACCTGTCGTCTAGTGGGTCGATTGATGAGTTTCCTGGGTTATGGTCCTGGCTTCCTTTCACATTTGCTGTTTAACCCCATGGGGGCTCTTTCTTCTTTGACTTCAGAGATCCAAGACTTGCATCATGGTTGAGCATGTATCTGTCATGAACCTGCACAGCCATTCTCAGAACTATCCAAGTGTTTTTCCTGGCAATCAGGTTTTCTCAACTTGAAGTCTTCCCTGTGCTTAGACTTAGGGCTCAAATTATAACCTTATAACTTATTCACACACATGTATTGGGAGATACCTGCAGGTTGGGCCATCTTCGTGTCAAGATAAACAAAGATATGTTGAATAACAGAGCTTCAGGGCTCATTGATTGATATGTTCTAGAACAACATGTCTTCCATGGTCGTCCTAGAGCTACTGCCAACAGAATCATCCGAAGGGTTGTTTAAAATGCAGATTTCTTGGCAATACTAAACAGATTCTCTAGGGTGGAGCTAAAGATTTCTAAGAAGTTCCACAAGTAAATTCTATACATGCTGAGAACTATGGTACTAGAAATTTTTTTTCTGATAAATTTAAGTATTTTTATTAATCCATAAAAGCTGAACACTTCACAGTCTTAAAGTGGAAAAGTATCACAAGGATCATTGAGGTCATTTGTGCATCTCCCCAGGTGGCCTACCATCTTCTACTTTAATTCCTGCAGTGATAGGGCATGCTTGGCTTCAAGAGACTTCCATTGCTGAATTGCTCCAATGATCAGACAGTTTTTTTGTGTTTATTCAAAACCTCTGGCTTCGCTCCTCCCTTCTAATTTTTACTCTTTTTTTTTTACCTTGACATATCATACATTTGAATCAGATGGGATATAATTTCTCATTTTTCTGAGTGTACAGGTTGCAGAATCATATTGGTCATGCAGTTACATAGGTACACATAGTAATAATAATGTCTGTTTCATTCTACTATCCTTCCTATCCTCCCATCCCCTCCCCTCCCCTCCCATCACTTCTCTCTACCTAATCTAAAGTAACACTATTCTTTTTTTTCCTCACATCTTCATACATGTATTTTGTAAAACAATGAGGGTCTCCTTCCACCATCCATGCAATTCCCCTTCTCCCTCCCTTTCTCTCCCACCTCTCTTCTCTATCTAGAGGTAATCTTCTTCTCATGCCCTTCCTCCCTACCCCATTTTGAGTCATCCCCTTATATCAGAGAAGACATTTGGCATTTGTTTTTGGGGATTGGCTAACTTCACTTAGCATAATCTGCTCTAATGCCATCCATTTCCCTGCAAATGCCATGATCTTGTTATTTTTTAGTGCTGAATAATATTCCATTGTGTATAAATGCCACATTTTTTAATCCATTCATCCATTGAAGGGCATCTAGGTTGGCTCCACAGTCTAGCTATTGTGAATTGTGCTACTATAAACACTGATGTGGCTGTGTCCCTGTAGTATGCTGTTTTTAGGTCCTTTAGGTATAGTCCGAGAAGAGGAATAGCTGAGTCAAATGGTGGTTCCATTCCTAGCTTTCCAAGGAATCTTCATACTGCTTTCCACCAATTTGCAGTCCCACCAGCAATGTACAACTGTACCCTTTTCCCCACATCCTCTTCAGCACTTGTTGTTGTTTGACTTCATAATGGCTACCATTCTTACTGGAGTGAGATGGTATCTTAGAGTAGTTTTAATTTGCATTTCTCTGATTGCTAGAGATGATGAGCATTTTTTTCATGTACTTGTTGATTGATTGTATATCCTCTTCTGAGAAGTTTCTGGTGTTTACCTTTTTTTTTTTTTGGTGTTTAGCTTTTTGAGTTCTTTGTATACCCTAGAGATTAGAGCTGTATCTGATTTGTGAAGGGTACAAATTTGTTCCCAGGATGTAGGCTCTTTATTCACCTCATATATTATTCTCTTGCTGAGAAAAATACTTTTTAGTTTGAATTCATCCCATTTGTTGATTCTTGGTTTTAATTCTTGTGCTATAGGTGTCTTATTAAGGAAGTTGGGGCCTAACCCCATGTGATAGAGATTAGGGCCAACTCTTTCTTCTATTAGACGCAGAGTCTCTAGTTTGACAGCATACTTTCTAATATTGTATCTTTAATTCAAATCCACAAGCATTTTTGATCACCTTTCATGAACTCATCATCTAACCTGTTAGACCCATGAATTTCAAACTAAAGCTTTGGGCCTATGCTTGTCCATTAGATTCTCATGGTATAATATGGAGAACAGAAAAGTATATTTGTAAGGAGGCAGATGCTAAAAGTAGAAGTATTATAGAAGTGCTAAGGAGAATGAGTAAGTTCTTCCTGGAGCATGCCCCAGAAAAAGTAAACTTTCCAAAAATTGTAAAGTGTCAGATTTTTTCCCCAGGAGAACTATTAGAGGACATTCCAGAAGTATGGCATGAGAGGAGCCATTGAAATCATCACAGTGACCAAGTCCTACGTTTGTGTAGAACATAAGTAGATAGAGATGCAGGACAGGGAGGTGGCAGGAAGTTAGATAAGAAGATGAGACTTGGGGATCAGGATGGAAATGGCTGTACACGCTGTGCTGTTGGGAGAGCTCTCTCTTACCCCCTCTGATGACTGCTTTGCATTCCCAAGTCGTCTCACTTTCCCCTTAACTGCATCTCATTATCATAGAGGACTCTGCATTCATTCCAGAGTGCCTAGTCACTGTGATCCTTTCCATGACCCTATGTATACTAACACCTCTGCTTGGAATGTCCTCTACTCATTTCTCCACCTGGAAATGGACTCCCAAAAGCATGTGATGGTTTTCCCATCTCCTGCTCAATTTGTAAGGAATTAGGCCCCAGATTCTCCCTTTGCAAAGAAGGACAAAGTAAATGAAAACAGCAAATCCTACCCACTGTCACTTAAATAAGAGGAGGAATATTAATTTTTACTGCAATGATATTAGCTACAACAGGAGAACCATGCAGATCCATTGAACTCAGGGTACTATCAGATGGGTTCAGCAGACAGATCTTCAGGGTCTATTGTCTCTACTGCACAGTCATTCACAGTCCAATAGGTTGTATTCAAGAAGGTCAGAGACTCTGAATTCCTGGTCTCTAAACCAGAAACTCTAAAGTATCCTGTGTTTGAGTGAATTTTTACAGTTTCTACAGAACTGAGAATCTGCCATTCAACATGCACTCATTCATCAGTCTGAGGGTAGGATAGAAAAAATTCCTCCACTCATTGCTGTCACCCAAAAGAGATGAAATCAGCTCTTCACTAGGTTCAGGCAGCCAGGAATGTCAAAGACTATTGCCTTTGCAAAATTGGTTGGCATCACCAGAAAGCATGAAAAATAATGGAAATAAAATTGCTGAAGAGCAGTGGACTTGGGGACCTGATGTTTCCCTACCCTCTGCTTTTCACTTTTCTTTCCCACTCTCTTTGTACCAAGAACAAGGGCATTTCCCCTGGCTATGAATGCCTTATGGAAAGGGCAAGATGGACAAGCCATCCCAGCATCTGGTAACAGCAAAGTGCAAATATGTAGGTATGATTTGCATTGTGAGTTCAGTTAACCAAGTCAGTGAATCAGAGAAAGTAGAGATTCGGCAATGGACTTGATCCTGTCCAACAGCCCCATTTACACAAACAAGGTGAAATTTCAAAATGGACCACATATTAAAAGGAAGGCCTGTAATTACAATCTAAAGGAGATGGTGATACATGCACCTGCTCACACTTTAACAAGCGGTTGGCAATTTTTAGACGCATCTGAAAGGATCCTTCAGTGAAAGGTGTCCTCAGAGAAAGTCAAGAAGGCATGAGTCAGGGCAAACACAGAGTTTCCAGAACCAAAGTGTGTATGTCCTTGATGGTCCACAATACAAGGGAATGATCATGGAAAATGACATTGTCAGAGCCCTATTAGGTCATGACCCACCCTCACATTCCAGGAAGGCCGCAGGGCCCTGTATTCCCCAAGCACTGACTGATCAATCCTGACTCCCTTGTAGTTGGGCACTTGTTCTTCAAAACCAGGCACCTGGGGGTTGGGGGTTTTTGTTTGTTTGTTTGTTTTTTAAATTGCAGGAAGAGCTTTAAGCAAAACCCACTCAGCCAATTGCTGCAATAATCCTAGCCTAGAACTTATTATGTGCAGGACCACAAGTAAGGAAAGCATAGCAGGGTTTTCTTCTAACCCATCGAACCAAGTCAGCTGGCTGAGAAGCCTGATCTGAATCGGATATTCATAATGCCAGCCCATTTGTGGGCTCTGCAGCTTTTCTCAAGGGCACTGTTCCTAAGGAGTGTGGATAAAGGAAGCAGGATGGGGTCGTCTGGCCCCCAAGAGAGAGGCCCCATTAGCAGAACACAAAGTGGGGAGGGGAACCACACACAAAGTTCAGCCCATTTATGCCACTTGGTTCCATTCCAGCTAATAAAAGATATACTCCTCCTATTAGGTACATTACAGTGACACTGTGATTGGTGGAGGGGAGCGGAGGACTTGTCAGCTGAGTGAGTATTGGCTGTCACTCCTGTTCTCAAGCTGCCTGCTTATTTGCGATTTTATTTTCAGATGTGATTGACAGCTGGATGGCTCTGACATTCTCGGTGCAAACATACAGCCTGTTATTATGCTTGCATTAACATTTTGATAAACACACGGTGCAGCATTGGAAAAGTAATTACATGTCATCACTTCAGTGCTTCATCAAAGAAAAGTTTACTGTGTAATTGCTCTGTGATTTACCTAGGTAGAATGTGTTACACTCCACAAAGACTCTCTCTATTTAATAGTTTACATTTACTCTTTAAAATACACAATATCCCTTCCCGGGGGCTTCTTTGGTCTAAAATAAACTTGGCAATATAATTTAGCTTTCCATAAATATACTTAGATATTACTGTGGAGTACTTTTTGCATAATAGTTATTTAATGCTAAGCGTAAATATGCAGTGCATTATATTGGCTGAGCTATCAAAAAAAAAAAAGTAAAGAACTTTTTGACGACAAAGAAAAATAGGATATTGTTACCTTGGTTTCCGCATTAAGAAAAGGGCCTTTTGCTCTTATATTTATATCCATGCTTTTCACAATGACATCTAATTTTACAATAAAGTGACTTGAGCTGAATCGCCTAGCAGTAGAATCTAAAATATTGGTTCTTGTTAGCGTTTAAAGAGCTCTTCTGATGTGGCACTGAAAGAGGTTTCTGGAGAAAAGCACAAATGATTGCAGGGTACTTGGGAATCAGAGACGAAGGGATGATTTGACTGATGTTCACTCAGTGGGATCCATCTGAACAGTTGGATATCTAGGAAGTAAAAGGTGGGGGGAAGAGGATGAAGCCTGCAGTCGCTGAAGAGCCCCCAGCAGAATCTCACACGATAAACTGCTTTTATGACTGATATTGGGTGGGCACCTTCAATTGCCATGTGCTTTGCAATTCTTAATGAGCAAACCCTTATAGCAGCAGCCAAGACAGTAGACAAAGTCTTCCCAGGATACTTAGTGATGATTTGCATGTCTGGATTAGCCTCCATCCAAGAAAGGAGAGATTCAAGAGAAGAGATAGAGAGGAATAAGGTGGCCAGATTGTTTTCACAATGTAGCTCAAACCTTTAGCCTTTCTAACTCAAGGAATGTCCATAAGTACAACACTTCTCAACAATTACCATAGCTTCCTCCTTGAATGATCAAGATTGTGGGGCAGGAGGATGGGAGGAGCAATGTCCATTACAAAGTGTGCCAGCTACTCAGTAAGGGGGCATGGTGGTATAAGATTTTGGAAATAGAAGCTCTGGGTCAGGAGATCTGTTGAGTCCTTGAGATGTCCTTTACCATTCCTCTAAGTGATCACTTTGCCAAAGGGCTTGTCTCCCAATGACCCAGTCAGTACTGCATAAAGGTTAAATGACTGACCCATAGAAGTGGAGGTGAAATCCAAAGCCTTCTGATTCTCCTGTTCCTATAAAGAATGGAAATAGCTGCATGGAAAGTGGCTTGACTGTGGGAGGATGGGACGAATGGAGGAGACTGTAGCCAGATCCTGAAAATGAAGGTGAGAAACTCACACACAGGCAAAGATAAAGAGGAGGAGTGAAAGGACCCATGGGGGTGAGGACCATGGTCTTCATCAGAAAGGCCTATGGTCATCTCAATGCACCATATCTATTCAGCGGAGCCTAGAGAGTAATAGTAGCCCCATCAGCTGCTTCTCCGGTGCAGCTGGCAGCCACAAAAAAGAAATGGTTAAAAACGTGCATTTCCAGATGTGTGCAACAGTTCAATAATTCCACGTTAGTGTATATTAATCCTCTTTGGAAATTGGCATTAACTCAGCTTTAGCACTAGTCTAAATAAACACATCAGCTCTGAGAACAGGAGCTTCTTTGCATAACAGCTGCATATAGCATCTGCATCCTGGTTGTAGGTTCCCTGTACATTACCTCTGGAATGAGCTCCGGTTTCCCTCTTTATGTGTGGCTGGACTCAGAATATTTCCTCCTTTTGCTGTCAGTGATGAGAAGAAAGATGCCATTGTAATTGCCAGTTGGCCTGCAGAGTAATGCCCTGTAATTGACAAAGATTGCTTAGCTGCAAGGAAGAAAGATACACTGATTAGGAGAGATCGTCTTTAATATTGCATTTAACCTGTACTCTTTTTTCCCCTTTTCTTTTTACCTGAGCCCTGCAAGGGATGGCTCACATCCTTTGCCATGCCATTTCTCTTGGAGAGAAAAAAAAAGAAGGGCAGCAAGGTCCACATGGGGACACTTGGTTCCTCCACAGTAATTCTACTGAGTTGGGAGATTTAAAAGCTTCAATATGAATATATGCTGAACTATCCAAAAACAAAATTTGTTCCCCATCACATTTAATGTACCCTTTGACCTGCCAGTCTCAGAGGTGGCCAAGGCTGATACCATTTTTCATCTGTGCTTCAAGGTACTAGGTCGGAGCTTTAGATCTTCATTATTCTTGTTTTTTGCCCCCCTCTTTGCTCCCAAATTCAGGGTTATGTTGCATTTTTTTTTCCTTGTGAATCACATTGACTCTTTTGTTAAGAGAGTTCTAAAAAAGTGCACGGTTAGAAAAAAATATATGGGTTAAAATGCATTTTTCATGTCCTTTCATGCTCTATTGATTTTTTTTTCCTCTCGTTTTTCTTATAAAAGAAGTTTTAATGCAGTTTGGGGAAAAAAAATAGTCAGCAGTTGTTCCCTCCCCCAGGAATAAAAAGGCCAGACATCTTGCTTATAAATGCAATGCTGTCTAAGTATCTATCTACATATCTATTTAATGTATCTATATATAATGGGGGTAAGAGGTGACAAAACCCCATTAGTCACCTGTATCCCAACTCTTCTCACTACCTATTACTTTAATAGCCACAGGGGACTTTTAACTGTCCACAGTTCCTGTAGGACATTTAAACTTTAAACATTTTAAAGTTTAAATGTCCTACAGGAAATTTTTGATGTACCTATGAGATATTCAATCTGAAGATAAACAATCATACCTAAAAACTTAACACTGTCTAGAGAAGATGTATTTGTTTGTCTATATCCCTTCCACCTATCTACTTGTTTGTTTCTATGAATGAAATGTTGTATGGTGGAATGGAAAAGCACTGTGTCAGAAGTCGGGGTACCCAGGTTTTAATTTCAGCTTTAAGACCTTAGACAAGTCACTTCTAACTCTTTGAGTTTAAGTCCCTTCGTCTGTGAAATGAGAAGCTTGGATGATATTCTAAGGATAAATCCAATCCTGGTGCTTTGCACTGTTTTGTACCTCTTATATCAATGTGATATTTTCCTATGCATAAAAAAATGTGAATGATAGACTCAATATCTCTATATGTTGCTTCTTCTGTGTTACATTGTTTCAGTCACTCCTGTGTTTTTCTGCACCATCCGGTACTCAGAGATATTTTAGTAACAATTCAAACAAGTTCTCTCCCTGTTCAAAGTTTTACTTGCACCACAGACAACTATACTACCCAATGATAAATGGGGATAATTCTCTAAACAGGTCAAGTCAAAAATGCTTACATCTAAATCAATTGAGGCTGAAACCATTTTACCTCTAAATATAACTTACTTGATTTTAGGGAGTAGACCCTGTGTGCATGTGGGTATGTCTGGGACATTGGGGAGGACAGTGAATGAAGGAGAGACAGATATGATCATTCACTGCATAATAATGTTTTGGTCAGTTGCATATACCACAGTGGTCCCATAAGAGTTTGATACCTAGTGACATCATAGCCATCTTAGTATGATACCTAGTGACATCATAGCCATCTTGTACACTCTATGATGTTTGTGCAGCAACAAAACCACCTAATAACACATTTCTCAGACTGTGTCTCCATCATTAGGAGGCACCTGACTGTACTTTCCAATGTAGGATCACAACATTGGCTATGGACTGGGTTTCAGAAATCAGATGATCTTCCCTGGCCTCTTTACTGACAAAACCCAGTCCATTCACACTCATATTTGACTTGAACATGCAGAAGCCACAGGGAGATAAATACATGTACAGATGCAAACCAATTTTCCTGCTTGAACCTATTTCCAGGAATCATTCAGCTCTTTGCTGACTGTTCAGGAAGGACTTTTCTCACCAGTGGATCCATGCCTTTTGCTGTCAGCTAAGAAGCATGACGGCGCTCCTGCTCAATCAATGATCTCTTAGAGCTGGACATCTGCTCCACTTCCCTTCTTCCCATTCAGAACATCT
The DNA here is from genome assembly GCF_048772815.1 of Callospermophilus lateralis. Lineage (NCBI taxonomy): Eukaryota > Metazoa > Chordata > Mammalia > Rodentia > Sciuridae > Callospermophilus > Callospermophilus lateralis. The sequence goes on from NC_135306.1 coordinate 100,670,459, forward strand.
GCCAGGCCTCCTAGCTGCCCGGCAAGGAGTCCCCAGCCCTGCCTTGGCTGAGTGCCACAACTAACTTCTGTGCTTATGCAAACCCAAGGAAATTTCCCACTACTTCCTTTTTCTCTTTTTTCTTTTGGTTGGTCCCCATTAATAAAACTCTTTCTTCAGTTATCTGTTTTTTTGTGTTGTTTTTTTTTTTAACTTACCTATCAAATGGGTAGTATTTGGGTCAGGCGGTTCTGAAAGGTAGAGAGAAAAACAAATGCACTTTGAAGTGGTTACTTTCATCCTGAGGTCACCTCTCCTGCCCCCTTTGTGCCCCTTCTGTCACCAAAGTCAGGCAATGCCCTGCTGTGCTCATTGTCTGCAGGGAATCCAGGATTTAATTTGTTTCCTCTCTAAGTCTTTGCCTGTTTCTAACATCTTAGGATACAGGGACAAGTTCTCCCATGGGATGGCATGTTTTCTCTCAAAGTATTCATTTCATTAATGATCACACTGTGTTGTTATGTTTCCCCACTACTGTTCTATAGATCATCTTTATTATGTAGATACAAACTCTTTGATATTGTAATTGTGAAGTACATATTATGAAGACAAATGCATTGGGCATAATGAGAATGGATTGCCAATAAAAGTTGAAAAACAATGAACCATTTTTAAAAGCTAACCCTTATCCAGAGTACTGTCACTTTGAATGCTCTGTAGAAGGGCCCTTGGATGGAAGTAGCTTATTTTTAGTCTAATGTTGATAAAGGTTTGACTTTGGTAGCATCTTAATTATCTGATAAAAGCCAGAGTCTTCTGCCTTGCTCACCTCTAATGTCGAATGCCTTCTGCTGGCATTAAAATTATTGCTATGACTCCAGAGAGAGAAACGAGAGATAACAGCATTGTATTTCTGAGATGTGAATTGGAGTTTAAAGAGTCACTTGGTTTTGTTTAAACAAATTACAAAAATAATGGGTTGCCCTTAAAAGGTCTGTTTCATATATTGTTATCCTTCACTTGTGACACTCATGACAGTGCCTTTCCCCATATTATATCTTCCATTAGTTGCTAGAGGAGAAGAGGGATTCATGAGGGTCCCATTGTTGCCTTTCCATTTCGTCCTGAATGGCGAACAGAGAAAGGATGAGGAAAAAAGTGGTCCAATGGACCTGTACTCTGGACTCAGGTGATGATAGAGGGTGTGCTGAAGAATATACTGGCTGATTGATTGATCAGTCAATTGGTTGACATAAAACCATGATCTCTGAATTCATATGGGGTTGGGGAATGTGAAAAAGGACCAGAAATTGAGATGTTGGTACCCTAGAGGGCAGTGGGTATTCCTAAACACAGGGAGGAAATGAAAAGAGCAGATGCAGACCTTCTGCCTGTGTAGGGGCAGGAGACACAGGGAGGCATGACACAGACTCTGTGGTTGACTGGGCCACCTTGCTCAGGTCACTTCACCTCACTGGACTTCTGGGTCCTGCTAAGATGAGGAGGCTGGGCCAAGTGACCTCTGATGTTGCTTTGTTTTTAAACATTTCCTGAGCCTCTGGAGGCTGGAAACTCCACAGCTATGATTCCAAGCACAGCCAACTGCGACTCTTGATTCTGTAAACCTCTCTTCTCACAAAGAAAATGTGCCAGTTTAAGTATTTGAGGAAACATTTTGTAGGGCTGACCCAGTTCCCACATTAAGAAAATAATGCCCAAGCCCATATGGCTAATTCCTTCCCAAACTGTTTGTTTGCCATCATGCAGACCTACCCTGAAAATAAAGCGTCTAGTCAAGATTCAGAATCCAAATGGAGCAGAATGCAAATGAGTGAGATAATAGTGAAAAAGCACATTTACTTTGAAAATTCTTCCGGGTGCCGTCACCAGTCACAGAGATGCCAATAGTGTTGAGTTTAAAACTATGCTGCTTTGTGATTCTAGCTTGTAATGTTTGCCATGAATAAGATGTACCTTTTGTCATGAGCCTTTCCTACTCCATGTTTGCACTCTTTTGCTTTGACTGCACCTATCCTTGCCACAAGCATGGTCCCAGAGCTGAAGTACCAGGATCTTCTAATGCATCCCAGGGGAAAGAACATTTGACCTCACTCTATACCATGACCTCTAAAACATGACCAAAAACAAGGTCAGGAGAGTTCAGGAAGCCAGATTGCTACTTTATCTTAATATCCTATCTGAAATTGATGCCACTTGGGAAAAAGAAAATGAGACAAAATGAAAGATTGACAGATGCTATCAAGACAGAGGGTTTAATGAGTGATGGTTGGGGATAGTTACTCTTGTTCACCTTGGTATATCAGATCTACACCAGAAGGGAAGATGTGGGCATTATTGAGTTAATCTTGATAGTGAAAACCACCAGGTTGGAGAAATAGGATTCCTAGGGAAATTTTTTTTGTTTTGTTTTTTCTTAATCTGGGGAGGTGAAGATGGGAAGTGACCTGGAGGTTCCAATCTGTAACCTTGCTGATTGGATTAATATTATAATTTTATACCATGTTGTCTTTTATACTAGGTTGATGGCTAGTGCTTCTTTGCTTGAAAAAGCTTCCCTATCCAAGCACCCAGGTAGCTAAGTGAGGGATGTCATATTTGAGCATATGGATGAAGTGGACAGATGCTTTGATTCTTGCTCATCGGGAGGCAGCTGGTCTTTGAGTGTGTGGCGGAGTCCCAGAGGCCTTTGTGCTGGGGTGTGACTCACTCACCCCTCTGTGTAGCTTTTAGTAGGTTGAAAAATAATTTTCCACGAGCTGGTAATTATATAAAAATTGCTTTTGCTTTAAACAAGAATTATGTTTGAACCTTTTGAGCAAAAAGAAAAATGTACAGAGGGAATCATTAATTTTGAATAAAAACAGGTACTTTCCTGTAGCCAACGAGGGAGGGAAATGTGAAATTGGTGTTTTCTATAAACAGCACAGCATCGCTCCCTAATCTGTTTGCTTGATCTATTATCCATCACCTGCAAAGTTGAATGTCTTGTTTGGCCTGAATCTGACTTTTATTCTTTTCCCTCTACCTATTTTTTAAGGACTGTGTTATATGCATACCTCAGCCTTCATTTGCATCACATTAAAGTAAAACATTTTAAATTTCTTCACAGCAGAAGTAAATCTGACAGACTTTATGAAGCTATTATACCTGCAGGTATTTTATACTTTTAAAATACATTCTTGTCAAGCTATCTTAATTATATTATTATATGTACTTTTGAACTTGTATCCGCTATTCTATGATATATTACACTTTTGACAGAGACGTCCTAAAAAGCTACAATTTATACCCAAGTTAGTTGGCTGAACAAAGATGTATCTGTTATGGATTCTGGGGGGATCTGTTAATTTACACACTGGAATGCGTAACCACTGTTGGAGCAGGCGGCTTTAATTTTCCATCCGGGTGATTACAGAAAGAGGATATGACCTCTGGGCTACTTAAGAACTTGATACCAGCCAATGAATGCTGGCCCTCACTTGGGCCTCTGGGAGGCCTCCACGCAGTCAGGCTAACTTTCGAACAACGACAGTTGTTGTTCAGGTATTATTCAGCACACCAAGAAAATGGAGAGCAGGCCAGTATCAAATTGACTTCCTCATTCATATTCAGCACCATTCAGGCAGTGCTGAGCAAGAAAGTGCCCACACACGGAGAGATGGAAACCAGGAGGGGCCAGGGCGGGATGGAAGAGGAGGGAGACTGAGAAAGAATCCTGAGCACTAAACAACTTTTCTTAAGGTATCAAGATCTCAGAGGGGGTTGATGTCGCTCCTCTCTGCATAAAATGCAAAGTGAGGGAACTACGGTCTGGGCAGCCCAATCAAATAGGGAAATTCCTTGAATGACTCCAGAGCTTGCTCCCTGATGGCAAGGTGTTCAAGTGGTGCCAGTTCCATGGAGGAGGGCCCTGGAGGGTTCTTCGTCCACTGATGTCTCTAGTGTCCATGCCCTTGATGAGACCTGTGCAATGAAGGCAGAGCTAGTTTCTGTTCTAGGCACACAGGGCTCTCTGTGCTGGGTTCATTTATAAATGATGTGACAAGGGGATTAGAGTTGATAGAAGATGCTCTGCATGCCCTGAGTGGCAACACACAACTATTTGGGGAATAGGTTATTCCTGAAGGGTCCATTTGGACTGTTTTAGGCATCACCTGCTTCTTTTATCAAAGAGGTTCCATGCATGTTCTTGATATTTGCTTCTTGCTCCAGAACCCACTCCAGGCCAGTTTTCAGGGCCTGGGCAGCCCTGCTCATCTGGAAAAATAGGCTTCATACAGCTTAAGGTCAAGTGGAACAGTTTTGGTCCCATCTCTCTCTGAGATATGGTGGTGGGGGGATTAATCCCCATTGCCTAAGCAGAGAACATACATCCCAGTTCCCACCACACACATGGTATGGCCTATGCCCTACCATGCCTGCAAGCCCCTTTATTCCCTACAGAGCTTCACATTTGGTGGGCAGAAAGCCAAGGCCTCAACTGAGCATCTACTTTGGAGGTAGGTGGTGGCCGATGATGTGTGCCAGCAGGTGCTCTGGACAGCTCTCCTCCTTTGTCACAGCAGGAGGTGGACTGCCTCAAGGCCTCCTAGAGTTCCTGCTCATATGCTTGCTGCTACCTTCCTAGATGATCTGTGCAAATAGATGCAGACTGTGAGCAGAATTGGAAGAGAGGTCAGAGGGAGCATCTGTCCACCCAATTTGGCGCCTGCCAAGCCTGGCAGCTGAAGGGCATGGTGAAGCCAGGAGGTCCTGCTGTTGGGTTGGTGGCATGGGCTGGCCAGGAGCCTACATTCTACCAAGTCATTTGCCTCTTACAGTGTGCCCTCTGATTTATCCCTAGAGGTTATCTGAGCTTGCATCTCTAAAGGCCTGAGATGGAAGCCTCATGGAGAGCTTTCCAGCTTCAGTTTAGCATTTTGGTTCTGCTCCAGGCATGTTGGGGTGTTGATTCAACTGACAGGATGAGGCCTCTAGCTGCCTTCAGTATGGAAAACCAGTCTGGCTCAGGTGCCACCTTTGATAATTATATCCTTAGCAGTAGTCTACTGTCTTCTGGATCAATTGTGAAGCTGGTGTTGCAAGCTGCTCTAGTATCACAAGGAGGGTGTTCAATATGGGTCGTACCTCTACAGAATGGAGAAGGACAAAAGTGATAGAATATGAGGCTAGAGTAGAGAGAATTCATGCTGTTACTTTGGACTATGGACAGGAGCCCTGCTGAGATATAACCATCTGTGCCACACACTATCCTACATTTCTTCTAATTATCAAGTGTCTTTATCCCCAGTTTCAAAGGAGTTACCAGTCTTCCCATGGACCCAATGAGCTTTACTCAAGATCAGAGGACTCTTTAGGGACATTTGCAATGGATTTCAGCAAGTATGCTCATAAGACTATTTGAAAGGTCACTTAGGGCAAGTGCAACAGGATAAATAAAATAACAAACCCATTACAAGGCCCTAGTAAACTCTGTCTTTGGGATTGATCATCATCTTGGAAGCCAGGGAAAGGTACAAGGATGAGCTTGCCTTTGGACACAAGGCTTTCTGCTTAGTAATCTAATGGAAAGATAATTCATTGAGCACCATTCTGTGCAAGGGTCTTATGATAAAGACTCAGTGTAACACAGCCCCTGCTTTCAAGGACTTTATGATCCTAGTTGGGAGTGGCACAAAGAAGGGGGTGGATCAGCCAGAATGAGTGTTCCATGGGGAGAAAAGAACCTGTAAGCTGTGCCGAATCTAGATGTTGGGAGTGAGTTGACCTGGTTTACTATATCTGAGCAGGGCTCATTTGGACAATTTGAGGAATCTATTATCAAATATGCATATGTCTACAATTAGTAAAGACAACAATGTCTTACTTTAGTTCCTTCCAGAAATTAACTCCATAATTCCAGTGCCAGTGATTCATGTGGGAGGTGATCCCTGGAGACACTGCAGGAGACTGAGGAGGAAAACAGGGAGGGGAGACAACCAGTAAAAAGTTCATTACTGGCAAGTCACCACTGTAGCAGCCAGACTTCATTCTACACAGAACAGACTTCAGAATCATCCCAATCAAGGGGCAAAGAAGCGGAGTGTTTATCTATCACTCCCATCTATAACTGGTTGAAAGCCACTTTTCAGGTATTAACTCCCAAGCCTATTACTTTGTCCTCCTAGAAATAGATACCCATATTCATCATAAGCAGATTTCCAGATGTAGATGCAATAGAAAGAATGTTTACATATACTTCCATTCGTATGTTGAAATCTAACCCTCAAGGTGGTAGTATTAGGTAGGAGCAAGGGATTAATGACCTTGTAGAAGAAACCTCCTGTAGCTCCCTCCCACTTCCACCGTGCAAATACAGAGTGAGGAGAGAGAGCTGTGCATGGACCAGGAAGTAGACCCTCATCCATCTGCCTCAATCTTGGACATTCCAGACTCCAGAGCTATAAGAAATAAATTTCTGTTGTTTATAAGCCATCCAGTCTATGCTATTCCATTTTAACAGCCCACATAGGCCAAGACAGTAGAGCTGAACCCTGTTCTAACTAAGGCTAGGCACCAATGGCATCAAAGACAATGGATGATCAAATCATACATATGATAACATGTGCGTAGAACTTCCACTGTGCACTCTACTTTATCAGACTTTGCACTCCTGACCAACCTATAAGAAAGACTGAGCAAGTGCCAGCTCAGGAGCCATCAAGAATAGTGGCAAAGATTTATTAGACACTAATCCCACCATGACATAGTCACTACAGAGGGAGAGTCATTCTCTTTCTCATGACTTTGAGCCTCATCTTCTCTCCACCTAGTCCAATGTCACCCATCCTCAAAGCTCCACTGGACCCACCTTCTCCTGAAGCTGTCTTCAAGCCATGCTATTGAGCTGCATCGACCTGCAGGGCCCTATAATCATCTCCCTCTCTCATGCTCTGTTCTCACCCAGGCCTTCTTGTTTTACTCTCTGTTGGATCTTTCTCCAGTTGGAACTTTGCCATCTTGCTAACAAGAAGGTTTTCAATTCTCCCCATCTTCTCTATGCCTAGTATGCAGTAGTACGTGCTTAATGTTCATCTGATTGATTTATTCAAAATAGTCCAATATAAGATTCTCTTGATGAGAGATTGGTTATACTCATCCACCCTACCCTCAGCCTTCCCTGAGAGCTGTCTTAGGCCTTTCCATAATGAGGAGAGAAAGAGAAGTGCACGAGTCTGGGAACTGTCTGACCAATCAATGAATGGTCAAGTTTATATTGAATGCCTATTGCATATCTAGCTCTGAGATTATGTGCTGTAAGGGATATAGATATATAAGACTTGCGTGGCATCCTTGGGGAGTCCATAGTTTTATTGCGGAACTAAACTAAAACCTAAAAATCAATTACCTTAGAAGTAATACTGGACTGAGAGGCAGTAAAAAATAGTGGTTAAAGGCTCATAAAAAAAAAAAAAGGCAGAAAGTCTGAGTTCAGATTCTGGCCAAGTTACTTGCATCCTAGCTGAATATAGTTTTAAATAATTACCCAAGACAGACTGAGCCTCCATTTCCCCCATCTGGAAACACTAACAGCACATCCTGGTAAGTTTACTATGCGAGCAGAAAGAGGTATTGTGCATAAACCACACAGCACTCAGCAGTCCCCTTCCTTGAAATGTATTAGTATCATAATGTAATATTATTATTTTTTTATCTAGTTCGAGTCATTGCTGGCTCAAAGCACCATGGAAGTTTGGGGATATGAATAAGCAGGCATGTCTGGCTTGGTCACAGTGGGAGTCAGGTTGGTCTTGGAAAGAATTTTATCAGTGGGAGAGAAGGGAAAGAGTAGCCCAGGCTGAAGAACAACAACATGGGCAGCTTGGTGACTAATGCATGTAGGATATGGCAACGTGAGTCACCTGGACCCACAGGAGAGTTTAGGTTTAGTGTGAAGAGAGTCAGGAATATAGATCCTGAGGTCCTGGCATGGCTGGAAAGGAATGACTCAATTTCCCTTGGGAAAGGTTTTTGGTACTTACGCGAGGAATAGTGTGACAATGGTAGAGATTCAAGAAGACAAATCTTATCAGGGTCCACGATGGATCCAATTGCAAGGATCTGCAAAGGAGGAGACCACACAGGCTGTGGGGCTGGAGCTCCTCTGCCTGCCCAGGACGGATAGAAAGGGAAGTCATATCTCTTTGTGAGACACAAACCGCTGTCCTCTCATTCTCTTTCTTTTTTAATACTGGGCAGCCTTTGACTTCTTCTTAGCATTTAGACAAGAAATAAAACCCAGCCCACCTCCTTCCCTCCATTGCTCTCCTAGGATCCCAGTCCTGTTACACAACAGAAGTATGCATATTTCTCTTTCTTCTCTTTTTGTACTCCAAAGACAGGCTGACATTGGTAAATCACTGTAGCAGGCTTTAAATGATGTATGAAATGAAAAATCTCTTCTCTGTGTATTGGGAGCCTCCTACCTAGCCATGGGCAGTCTCTGTTGGGCTGGCTACTGTATTATTCAGCTCCAAGGAGGCAGCTGGAAACTCCATGGAGGTGAGAATCCTGGGATCACAAAGAAAAACAAAGTTAAAATTTAAAAAAAGAAGAAGAAAAATATCTACTGAAACATAGACTAGTCTCTCTCTGGCTCTTGCCTTTTTTTTTTTTTTTTTTTTTTTTTTTAATTTCTGTTGAAATGTTTTAGAAAGGAAAACTTTTTCTGTCCTGTATGCATTTTTTTCCCACTCAAATCCATGTTCTCATTAATTTCATCATTCACAGCAAAGACTTTGCCAAACCTTTTAGGGTCCTGTACAATTGGGAGTATTTTTGAACATTTCTCAATGACCCTCTTTAGTTTGGCCCCCTCCTTGTGAGGAGGAATGTCCATTGTGGTCAAGGTCTGCTGGACATCAGTGATGTGTCAGTCTACATCAGCTCCCAATGCCAGGGAATCCTGCAGTGGGGTCCTGCAGGGCTCACAGGCACGAAAGATAACCTGGGTCAGCTTTAAGGAACCCATCAGACCTATTCCACAGTATCTGCTGATCGCAGACTAAACACATCAATGACCCGCTCTGCAAACACTGTCGGTACAGAAAGCAGCAGGCAGCCTTGACTCAGAGCGGCTGGCTGCCTCTTGCACATCAGACTTCGCTACAAATAGACTGAGAGCCTCCTTAGTCTGCAGGGAGGGCAAGCTTGATCAATTTGCTTTTAGCCGATGAAATAATCATTGACGTTTAGACAGACTTCTAATCTTGGCTCAGAGGAGTCAAGAGGCATTTTAGCTGCAGATGGTAAATGGGTTCATACAGGGATATATTTAGCAATGTGGCCTGGGGGCAGAAGGGGAAGAGGCCTTGGGATCCAGGAAACTGGAGGGACCTGGAGCTGTGTCAGTGCCTGGAGGCATGTCACATAATTTCCCGAACCTTATCTCAGGTGTGTGTCCTGGGTTTGTTCACACATGTGCACAGGAAGGGGCTCTATGCTAGGGGTGTGGAGTCATAAACACAATGTGCACATTCTCTGTGCCTGAACAGGAAAGTGAATAAAAGAATGTGCATAAGAAGCTTGGGAAGGACTTTGTGGTTGGTACGTGCAGTAATGGAGAAGAAGGGCCCAGGGTGGACCAGTATGCCTGGATTTGAATCCCAGCTTCATGAGTTTCAGTGGCCTGCGCTCGAGAAAATTTATTTCTGCTCTTCTTCCTCAGCTTCCTCCTCTGTAAATCAAGGAAAATTCTATACCAAATCCCTAGATAAATACATGATGAGAGACAAATATATGTAAAGCACATTCTTCAATTCAGTATTGGTTACTATGTCTTGCAGGAGAAGATGTGGCAGATTGATGTGAAGTATGTAGAAGTACAGTCTGCTCAAGACCACATCACACATAGTCAGCTCCAGTCTCATGTTTGCTTCTAAAAGGAAAGGCTCAATTTACCTTCCTGGGCAGTAAGAATCATGGAACTCAGTGGACCTCTCAGTGGATGCTCTCACCTCCAATTATGTGGAAATCACATGTCACTGGTGCCAGGCAGACCATAAGCCCTTCTGACCTCACACCTGCCTTTTTCCAGATTGCACAGAGGAAAGGGGAAAGAAAATGCACCATTACTAGCATTCTTAGGATCATGTTGGAAGCCACTATCCCTTATGCAGAAGATAGAGATCCTGAGATGGAGTAAGAGACTGGGTTTGAATGAGTACCTCTCTGGGATTCAGTTTCTTCATCCATTAAATGGAATAATAATCGTATTTTATAGACTTCACTTCTCATGAAAAGTTGATCAGGTAAGGGCTTTTATACACTTCAGTGAGCCCTAACTTTGTAACATGTATTGTCTTGTCAGACCCTCTCTTCAGCCACGTCAACTTCATCCAGGAAGCCCAGAGAAGAGGGAGGAAGAAAGAAAGAGCATCTACTTTATTACCTGTCATCTGAACCAACCTGGCTGTCAGGGGGTTAAAAATGTGCAGCTAGGTTACAGGTCCATGAAGAACTTGCTCCCCCATCCCTTACTTTGCAGCTTCCCTTTGTTATGGGAGCTTTGGCAAGGAGAGAGGCAGGGTAGAGGAAAAGCAGCCACTTAGGGTTTCCCAGAAGCTAATAAATCCAACTTTATATAACTTCACTGACTTAACTTGTCTTCCTCTCCTCTCTCTACATTACTACACATATCTGCCTGCATGTACACATACATGAGCATGCATACATGGGGCATGCATGCACGCACACACACACACACACACACACACACACACACACACTCTCTTCTGGAACCCTGATGTGGGTCTCATCCTTTTTTCTAAGGCAGCCAGGAAGAAGGGGCTGGGATCTTAGCGAACAACAGCAGCTGAGCAGTCTTCTGTCTTCCCCGCAGGTAGCAGGTTCCAAACCAGCAGCCCAGGTGCTGCAGAAACACCTCCATACTTTGTTCCACACCTCCACATAGGGGACGAAGGAGAGGAGGCTGCAGCAACCAGCCATCAGCTAAAGCTGCTGACAGCCTTTCAGAGGGGAGGGAGAGAACAGGAAGGGGTGGGCTGGTCCCTAACCATCACACTTCCTAAGCCTTGAATTAACGCCTTGTCACTCACAGCTCAGATCTCCCTGTGCTGGCTGCCATGGCCGTGGAGCAGGTGTGATGCTCAGGCTCTCCATGGTCAGAGAGCTACAGCCAGCGACTGCCAGCAAAGCTCCCACTCTCTCTGCTTCTTGAGTGCCTGGCAGTGCAGATGGACAGCGCCTCAAGGGTCTGCCCTGTCAAATGTATCACTCTCTGGCAGACTGATCTCTCTGTACCTGTTCTGTCTCTCAGAATCATAGAAAGTCAGAACTGGAAGGGAACGTCAGTGTTACCCAAGGAATGAGACCCAAATAGAGTCATGGTGGGAGTGGCCCATAGTAACTAGGGGAGCCAGATGTCCTGTCTCCTGGTGCTAGGGCTTGCTCTGTTACCTCCCCATGGAAAACACTGAACCTCTTCTTTGTTCAGGGCTGCAAACTGTCAAGGAGGGACTGAGTCCCTTCCCAAGCCTGCTGCTCATGTGCCCATGCATGTTAAACTAGCGCGCTGGGTATCCGCTCAGATGGGTTCTGATTTACCCCGTGGAAGAAAAGCAGTTCCCAGGAGGAATGGAGTTTTTGTCAATACCCACAGCAGAGGGCTGGCTTGATTTCCAGTAAGAGTCAGTGAAGCTGGGAAAATTACTCATTACAATTTTATTGATATTCACTTCACTCTGCAAGTGACGTGGGATGGTTCTGACAGGATGTCTTAATGGGACTGGCTAAGAATCCATTCGGGTGGATGTGGGTTAATGGGGCTGAAGAGTAAAAAGGGCTCAACAGCATCAGCCCCATTACCCAAGCATCTCCTGTGTTGTCAGAGGCATACAACACGTGAAGAGTGACCAGCGTGATGCTGGTGGCAGAGCTGCCACTCAGGACCTTCACAGGTGTCTTTCCTGTTCCCTTCCCCTGTCACCTGGATAGCTTTGAACTTCTTCACTCAACAGTGGCTTCATAGATCAGGACTACTCACTGCCAAGAAGGGCAGGAGCTAGATATGCCCCTGTCCAAGACATGTGACTGTGAGCCGCACCCATGTGCAGGAAGCTAGTCTGATACTGAAGGTCTAGAAACTGGCACTAGAGCTCATTGTCCAGGGAGATGTCTTATCACCTGGTACAGTCCAGATATCTATGGCAGCCTGTTGGATGGACATGCCCCGAGCACTAGACCCAGAGAAACAGTCCACACTCAACTCCAGACTCAGGCAGAGAATGCATGGTTGAGCAGTTTGATGTGGATTTTTTTTTGACTGACAGACAAGACTCCAATATACAAGCACACATTTCAGGAACTCTCTGTGGTTTGCAAAGGGCTCTCCCATACACAGTTCCATTGGATTCTCATTGATAGCCTGAGAAGTAGAGTCAGAGACATTTTTGTGAATGCCCTGTGTTGGTCAGTTGCCAGTTTGAGTCCATTCCCTGTGCTTCTCTTGCAAACTACACTGCCCCAAATTCCTTGCCAAATGGATTCTGTGTAAATTCAGCCAATGGTAGGTACCATCAGGGTTTAGAGGATAGAGAACTGGAGAGGTGTGGTGAAGTAACCAGTTAATCCTCTGTGTCTACTCTGGGTGGCCTCTCAGAGAGTCCTTGTGTCTCCTAGGTGGTCTCAGTTCCCACAGGGCAGTTTTTGCTCCTGAGTTCAGAAAATGCCACTTCCTTTATTGGTGCCTGTAGCCCCTGACAGGATGCTTCCTGTTGCCAACCTCTCCCCTGATTCTCTCCCCTGGTTCTCATTCTCCCTGTTAGACTAACTGCATGGCTCTGTATTCCTGTCAGCAGCCTCAGTGGTACATTCCCCCAAAGTGACAAACCCAGGCCTCAAAGGAGGTAAATTGATTTGCCCAGGGAAATGCAACTACTGAGTCCTGTGTCCTTAGCACAGGTTTTCAAACTTCCAAAACTCTGTGCTTTGTGCTACCCATGTGAGGGCATAGAAAATGAATATCTCAATTAATATAGACTCAGGAAACCCAAGGAAGAAAACACAGCCACAGAGCAAGGGAGCACAGTAGAAGAATTCCTTTTCCATTGGGAGCACAATGAAGGCTTTGCGGAAGAGATGGAATGTGAGCTGGGTGGGAGGTGAATAATCTAATGTTGATTAGAGTAAAGGAGGTGGCATTGCTCAAGCCACAGAGAAGGATGAATAGTCCTACGCTTCATCCTTCTCTACACTTCCTAAGCTTTGCATCCTCTTTCCCTTGGACCACAGCAGTAAGCTCTTCTCTGGCCTGCCTGTTCATTCTCCTTCCCATTGTTAGAAAGAGTCTCTAAAGCAAGCCATCCTTCTGCCTTTGACAATTCCCCAGGGTCAGCTCGCAGACCCTGAATCCTAGGGCCCTGACCATCTGGCTCCTCTGCCATCACACAGCATTCTGTCTAGCCATATCTGGTCATGCACTTCTTTCTTTGCTCATGCTCTTCCCCCTACCTGGAATACCCTTCCTCCTTTCTTCGTTCAGCAAATTCTCTCCCATCATCTCTTAAATCATATCTCTTCTGTAACTTTTCATAGCTCCTTTGAAACATAAATAGAGGCACCATTCTGTGTGTTCCCAGACCCATTGCCCAGCCTTCTACTGAATTGTATCAGATTATCCAGTCGTTATGCTGTCATACATTAGTTCTGACACTCCAGGAATTCCCAGTTTGGTCAGCGTTAACTAGTCTTCCATACTCCTGGCACCAAGCACCAGGCAACTGGCACATCATGCATGCTTGTTAAACGTATGTTGTTTTGAAATGAATTCCAATGACATTCCCCCTCCTTATCTCCTTCCTCTCCTTGATCCCTTTCCTGAAATCCCTCTACTTAAACTGTCAGTCAGAAATGCCTGTCCCATTTCATAATGTGCTGGGCTTTTTCAGAAGCATCTGTACAGCTGGATGATAAAAATGATGGGAATGCAGAGTAACAAGTAACATAGGTTGTGTTTCTCACACAACAATACATTGTCAGAGTTAGCATAGCTATCAAGGTGAAGAATAGCAGAGAAGAACTCAATCAGAAAGGAATTCCAAGAAAAAAAAATCTATATTCTACTGAGATCTATAGAGAGGGTAAACAGGGGTGGCAAAAACAAAAACAGCAAGACTCAGGTGAAGGTTGATGCTGTTAACAAGCAATCTAATTTCTATAACCTCTTGATTCATCCTCTTTTGTCTTCTCCAGCTTGGTTCATTTGATTGCTGCTTTCTCTCTCAAGGAGCTGGACTCCCCCCTTAGGGAGAAACATATTTCCACAACTGTTTCTCCTCTGGATCCAGTTACAGTTTACTCTTCAATGGCAATTAGATTTATATGTTTTGGTCAACATTCCATGTCTTTTTTATGTGTACTTATGTGTGATTTCTCTCATTCAGTTATTATTGAGCTCCTCAAGCTCAGATGCTCTTGGGGTCATCCTTTCCTTCTCTTCCTCTTAACATGGCTTCCGCCTATCCTTTGGGATTGCTGTCCACTATCTAGTCCAAATGCCTCTTCATCTTCAGAAAGCATTATATAGCACAATGGTTAAAAGTACAGACTGGAGGTGATCGTGGTGGCACACACCCCTACCCTCAGCCACTTGAGACTCTAAGGGAAGAAGATTGCAAGTTTGAGACCAACCTAAACAACTTAATGAGTCCCTTTTCCAAAATTATATATATATATATATATATATATATTTATTTATTTCACACATACATATATATCTACACAAAGATGTATAGGGGTGTGTGTGTGTGTGTGTGTGTGTGTGTGTGTGGAGAGAGAGAGAGCTTAGTGGTACAGTGCTTACCTAGCATATGCAAGGCAATGGATTCCATCCCCAGTACTTAAAAAAAAAAAAAAAAAAAGTGTAGACCAGAACCAGATTTCCTGGGTTCTAATCTATTTGCAATTGTTATCATGATTTTCACCTACAGACAGCCTATGCTCCTCTCCCCTTCAATTCTGAGGGCCAGGGATGTGTTAGAAAATCTCCTTTATAAGGCTCTATCTACAAAGGAAGCTCAGCAATGATCTACTGTCATCCTTGCAGAACTTCTTTAGGAAGGTGTTTGTGCCTTGGCAGCTCATTGGGTCAATTTGAGGGAAATCAGAAGCCCCGCGTGTAGCTTGGGTCCTCCTTCAGTGACTGACAGCTCCTCATCAGGGCCCCAGCCAGGAGCTGTGTGGCAGCCTTGTTTAAACTGTGCTTGCCTCTGTAAGTATTCTTTTCCCCAGGAAAAACCACAGTCCCTTCTAGCAGCCAGACATCTAGCTAAACAATGTCCTGCCATTCTAGCCATAAATAGAACTCCAACTGAGATGGCTGTGAGGACCATCTTCCCCTTGGTGTCATTTTGCAGAAGACCCTGCCTGTCAGCTCTCTCTTTGCGGAGCTGTTTGCATGTCCTCCAACACAACCAGGCCTGTCCCCACTCCTCCTTCTCAGATTCTCACAGTCCAAGCAAAAAATAACACACACACACACACACACACACAGAGAGAGAGAGAGAGAGAGAGAGAGAGAGAGTGTCAGTGATGTTGGCTTCTTATAAGATCAAAGCCAAAGTATGAGTCTGCCTTATGGATGACAGATGAAGATTCACATTGGATGTGTGTGTATGTGTGTATGAGGGAGAGATTGATAACCTCTTAGGAGGTCAGAACTGAGTATTAATCTCCTTCACCAATGACAACAGCACCCAGTGGCAAGCAGTATGCACCTTGCCACGTCATCCCACCCTTTCCACCCCTCCCGCACACCCGCTGCCCAGTCCTTATGACAGGTCTGTAGTGTATTAAGAGAAAAGACACATTCGGCAGTACTAATGTCTGCCGTTTAAGCCCTATTGCTTCATCGAACCCGGCCTCTTATAATCACAGACTGAAGCTGCCATCAACACGATGGGCATCCTCCTTCAAGGTTAATGAGAGAAAAGCGCCTCTGGACGAACCTAGCCCATGTTTATGTATTTCTCTGCCATGACATGAGAGCCGAGATGGACCCAATTTCTTCCCAGCAGGAGCCCACAGTTGTTCTTCTCTGGCTTTCACACATGAGCCTCCTGGCTTGTTCAGCTGGGGTAGTTTGTGTGGAAAGTGGATCCCTGGCTGGGATCCAGTGCATTAGCGTTGTGTGTCTCTTGTGTCTTTCATCTTCAGCATGAGCACCGTACCCTTTTGCTCTCTGGGCCGCCGATGCAAGTTAATTTTTCTGGGATGTATGTGAGAGGGGCAGTGAGGGCATCCTTTGAGTCCTTCTGGAAGCCTTCCATGGCCTTCAGTCCCTTTCTGTCCTTGTCCTAGTCAGGTCCCAGGCAGCTGGTGAGCCCAGCCTCATTCTGCAGCCCTGAGACTCTCCTCCCACTTACACCTGCTACCTCCCTTGGAATCAGGCAAGGGATAAGGATGGAAACCTGTCAACTCTGCTTCTCAGAGAAGTGACCATCCAGAAAATGCCTGTCTAAGGTCACATTCCCAAAGGCAGACCCTGAGCAAGGATTGCTGGGAGAAACAGGAAGGAGAAAGGGAAGCAAAATAGAGATGACAGGGAAGAAGCCAAGCAAGAATGTGATTTTAAATTGTGCCCCATTCTCAGCTTGATCCTGCAGGGAAGCTCTGGAATGCAAATTACACACTGGAGTTGATCTGGCTCTCAGCAAACACTCATCCTCCCATGCTAGTCATTGGCTAAATAAACTCTCAAGCAGTTCCCATTCTGTGCAAGTCAGGTAGAAGTGGTGCAAAGCTGCCAGTAGGGCCACTGGGCAATAGCTTAGAGTTCCCTGTGTAGGCCATTAGAAGCAGAGCAGGGGATGAGGCAGGGGGTGACGGTAGGACCAATGGGAGAGATGCATGGGGTTGCATGGAGCACCAATTGTATTCCCTCTACCCAATGGCCTCACAGAACTTCAGGTCCCTCAGTGTAACTGGAGGGTGCCAATATGTATACCATGACGTCACTGTGAGAACAAAAGGCCATCACAAAGGACAAATGATCCACCACCCTGCAGGTGCACATAAATGTTGATCTCTTCTTTTCCATATTCCTGTCAGCTTTCCTGCCTCCCCTGGACAGTTCCACTCAGTTAAAAACCCAAATTCTCATGCTATGCAAAATGGGGGGAAATCAAAATTTTATTAAAACAGAATAGAGTGTATATGTATATATCCAGTTAGAAATATTGCTAGTAGTGGTTATCTCTGGGTACTGGGATTATGGGTGATTTTTCACTTTATCTTTAGATTTTTATGAGTTCCCTACCATAAGCAAGTGTAATTTTTATGTTGAAAAGTTACTTTAAAACACCAAGGCTTAGAAAGATCAAGTAGTTTAATTAAATACTGTGAGAAAAAACTTAAAGGCCATCTTGTCTTCACTTGTTCCCAATTCCTACATTTAGATACAGAGGCAAAGTTGTCAGGTAGCTAGATGTTATCTTTGGTTCATAATTCCTATCCTAGTTTTATTTTGCATTTTAACAGAGATCATGGTGAAGAGTATGACTGAAATAAAATTAAATGGCTTTCAGACTACAGAATTTTCAAGCACCTGTACTATATTAACATATGTTATGATTTTTCTAGAGAGAGATAACTCACAAAGTGCCTGGCATTGGGACCCTTTCCATGGAGCGCCTGAGGAACTTTTATCCCAGGAACCAACTTTGGAAAATACCAGCCTTAAGACAAAGAGAACCCTGAATAGCACTTGGCATAAGGCATTAAATAAATTTAGCTGAAATTTTTTTTAAAGAGACGAAAGGAAGGAGGTGGGCTCCCAGGTGCTCATTCAGGGGATATTTAGAGAAAGGGACATCATTTGGTGTCTCTGATTCTCCCCCATGTGAGACCTGCAGGGCCCTCAAACCCTTTCTCCCCTTACAACCTACACCAGGTCCAGGAAAGCCCAGTCCTGATGGATGAGCCTAGAGATGGTGCTGGAAGGGAAGATATCCCAGGCCACCCTTCACAAATGTGGGCTGATACAGCCATGTCCAACATTAGTTTTCACCAAGGGTGGCCAGAGACACTCTGGAGATTGATCCTGAGGACTGGAAAGGCTGGTAGTAGGACTGATCGGAGAGCCTGACCCCCTTGGCAGTCAGCCTTGGCCTTAAACAACTCCACCACAAATGGTGGGCCTAAGGCTATTCATCATAAACTAGTTCTGAGATGTAAAATATCAAATTTGGAAAATAAGGTTGCAAAATGGGCCTCCCTGAGAGCGGTTTCCCAGAGACATTTTATAACACCCGGATGAAGTTTCCAAGCTCCGAAGCAGATTGCCACTAGGATAAAGCCTGCTCCATTCTGCTCCAGACTCTCCCCTGGGGCTGACCAGTGCCTCAGACCCCTCTGTAACATGGGCATTGCTTGGAGACCATGAAGAATCTACTACTATGGAGGATTGTTTAAATGAGGGCTGTCCATAGTTACAAATGAAGAGAAAGATCGAAATGACTGAAGAGGAGAAATGAGAACTTTTGTGCAATGTTGGTGGAAATGGAAAGTGGTGTAGCCATTATAAAGCAGTATGGCTGTTCCTCAGGAAATTAAACCTTGAATTATCACATGGTCCAGCAATTCTACTTCTACATATTTACCCCAAAAAATTGAAAGAAGGGATTCCTGCAGATATTTAAACACCCATGTTTATAGCATCATTATTCACAAGAGCTAAAAGGTGGAAGCAAACCAAGTGTCCAGGGATGGATGAGTGGATAAACAAATATTTCATATTATTTGGCCTTAAAAGGAAAGGAAATTATGATACATGCTCCAACAGAGATGAACCTAGAGGACATTATGCCAGACACAAAACAACAAGCACTGTGTGATTGCACTTATAAGAGGTGCCTAGAGTAGCCACATTCAGACACAGAAAATAGAAGGGTGGTTGCCAGAGCCAGGGGAGGGGAGATGGGCAGCTACTGTTTAACAAGTACAGGGTTTCAACTAGGAAGGTGAAAGAGTTCCAAAGACAGATGTTGGTGATGGGTGCACAGAGGTGCATATTTACTTAATGCCACTGAACTGTGCAATTAAGAAATGATTAAAATGATAAATTTTATGTTGATATATTTTGACACACACAAAAAAAATGTATCAACCATTAAAAACAAAAATAGAATTTTTTAAAATGAAAAATAGAAACGGATGACAAGAATTGAGTCCGGGTGTTAAGAGGGACTTTAGTACTAGAAAAAGGTTCACAGTCAAGGCTGGAAAGGTTTTTTCCTTGAATATTTTAAAAGGAGACTTCTGTGAGACGATTCATATGCGTTTTTTGTTGATGTAGAGGGTTGGTGATTAACCTTGAGATCGGTCACCGTGTATTTATTTTCTGCTTCACTATGAGTATCGTTAAGAAAGATTGAGAAATGCATTCTTCACCTCTGAAACATGAAGTTCCTGTTATTTATTTAGGATGAAATATAGAGAAAAGTTTACTGCAAAACGGGTCCAGAGATTTTGAAAGGCATTCAAGTAACTTTCCAGCTTGCGTAAAAATTATTTTGAAAATTATTTTTACAGAATTGTTGCAACTCCTTAAAACCATATGCATAGTGACAAAACTTGCCTGAAGCTTAGGTAGATGTGAAGAGCTGTCTTAGACTGGTGAGGCCGTGGGTGGATGTTTCTTGAATTTCAATTTCTTTTGTGGCATCAAATATTGTTTTAATAATAAGAAAAATTGACAAAATTGTAAAAATAAGATTTGAAAAACTAAACCCATGAAAAGCATATTCAGACTGACATCACTTCTTTTACCCATTGAAAAAAACCCAGATATGAGGGTGGAGTTACATAAAAGCGGAATGCACTGCTTATTACAAACGAAAACATTCTCCTCCTATTAAAAAGAGACTCAGATTAAGGCCACAAGATAACTCCATGAGATGGCAGCTCACAGAATCAATAAAACTCCAGTTTGTTTGGAAAGCTAAGTTGCCTATATGCCAAAATACATATTTTGCAAATTGCTTAATTTACATTTGAAAGGGCCAGATCTTAATTCTTCAAGAAGCTGAGTGAAAGTATTGAGAGGAATTGAAGGAAACACATGTGCACACACACACACATACACGCACACAGAATAACTGAAGCGTCTGTTTTTGGTTCTGCAATTTACATACTTTGATTGAAATTGATAGCATTTGAAAAAAGGAAATATTTTTCCCATTAAAGAAATAAAAGGCAGCAACCGACAAAAAAAAAAAAAAAAATGCATGACACACACAAAAGAAATCTTGAGCTACATGATGTCCTTGTTGTCAATGAACTTTCACTGACTCTGGAGGAATAAAATTCTCAGCCCCACCCATGTGCCTGCCTCTGTTCACATATGCACTTAGCAGAAGATGCATGTGGAGCTTGATTTTCTTAGACCTTCTCTGAAGGCCTTTTGGTTCCAATCCAGCCCAGGGCAGCAAGGCTTTCACCCAGGGCATCCATTGCCTTCTAGAACTCAGCAGGGAGAAGGGCAAGGAGACCAGGGTGTATAGGGGAATCTTTGGAGAAGATCACCCATGCCTCAGTTTCCCCTTTGAAAATTAGTTTGATGAAGGAACAACATTATTTTGAGCTCTGATGTAGTGTCTTAAATCTGGATTGGGATTTATAACTCGTAAGTTGCTTTCTCTGCTGTAACTTGGTCATGATGCTTCCAACTCACATCGTATTCAAATGGAGAAAGATCAGGCTTTGGAGTCACAAAGCTGGGTGATGATTCCTAAAAGACTTCTTATCTCAAGACATAAGTTCCCGGTTGTGACAAGAAGTGGGAAAATATACGTGTACAAATATGGGACATCACATACAGAGTAGATACTCAGGGATGGCCAGTGATCCTCTTTCTTACCATGCATATTGCTTTAAAGATCATTTTATTCTGCAGATGCATTTAAGAGAGATTAGATAATTTGTCTCAGGCTAGATAGATAATAAAATAGCAGAGCTGAGATTAAAACCATGATTTTCTGAATCCAACCAAGCCCAGGGGTTCTTCCTCTCATTTTCTCTCCTCCCTTTTCTCTATAATTTCTGAAAAGCTGTGCTGCATGGAGCAAATGGAAAGCTGCTGGGGTCAGGCGGGGAGGTGGGAGGCAAAGGCCTCTGTGCATGACCCCTGCCGGTGCCACCCTTCCCACAGCGAGAGGCCGTGGCCTGCCTTACAGCAGCTAGTGAGTCCCCGGCCTGTTTATTGAAGTCACCTGCCCATGTGGACTTTGATGGCCCCGAGGGAGCTCAGAGAAACGATCCAGCTTTATGCTGTCCCATCAAAAATGAGCAAATAAAGAGCTTGCCTCCCTGCCAGGATGTCTTAATCACTCTCACTGGGGGCCTGAATCCACAGTTCACATCCTGCAGTCCAGAAAAGAGAGAGAACCACATTGGAGAGACAGGGCAGGTGACCTAAATAAAGGGACTTCGGGTTTGGTCAGAGCTAAGGAGGCTGTTCCAGGGTCAAGCAGACAGGGTGTTCTGGATGTTGTGTCTGAAACATGCTGTGCAGCTGAGGACTGGGGAAGGGAGCTGACATTTCCCAGAGGGACTCCCACAGCACTCCCCTCAGTGGTTCTGACGATCACATCCTCTCATTTCAACATGACTATCTGAGTGTGTAGCACTTAGTGGCATTGCTGAGAGAGTTTCCAGGCAGCCATTTAAGGAGATCCCTCCCCTACATGGACTCAGTCTCATATGCAGCCCAAATGCCTGAACAGCCTTTTCAGGGCCAGCAGTTTTTAAGTGATGTTCTGACTTCTAATCCAGGACTTTTTCCAGTGAACCACCAGCACTTTATCTAAGGCACTACAATCCAGGGACCCACAGGCTCACGTATCTCAAACATGGCTCTTTCCTTCAGTAACTCACCTTCAAACATAATATGCAACTGTGTGTAGCTGGAAATTAGCAAAATGATTTGGGATCAAAAGCACCTCTATACACAGTCCTTCTCCTACTCAACCCTTGGAACTCCAAAGGCTGTCCAAGGCCCTGTCATCTCCAGAGGATGGCCAGTCAGACCTATGTGGGCTGACCATCCTAATTATCTCCACTTCCAACAGCTAGAACTGCTCTGCATTTGGTCCCATTAGAGGTAAGGCTTTCCTTTGCAGTCTTTCTGTAGCCTGGGATCTATTCTATCTGTTTGTGTGCTGGTCAGACTGCCCCTTTGGCCTGGCTTTGGACCAAATGAACCCAGATGAAGGTTTCTCACAGGCAGAAACTTCCAGGATCCCAGTCTGTTGTCCTCAGCTCCCCTGCATAGCTGAGGCCCCCTACAGGTTATATTGCCAGGTGTAACTTTCAACCAGTTGAGTCCTTCCTATGATTTTAGTGATGAAAATTGTTTGAAACACCATCTTCTGAAGTTCCTGGCTGAAGTGGCCCTCCATTGACAGCAGAGAGGACAACCAAGGGCAACCAAGAAGTCCATTCACTTTTACCCCTTGACCCTTACTAGTTTCATGATTTAGCTCATGGTCACTATGGAAGGTGTAGGGAGCAATGAGATATAAAGGGAAGGTTTGGGAACATTCATGAGGTTGAGGCTAGATTAGCTTTGCCTCAAACACCAACTCCAGACCTAGATCCACCAATCAAAGGACCTCCCCCAAGAGGGTTCGCTCCAGCCCACCAGGAGGGAGATGGCTGAGGGCATGCTCTTCAGCTGCACACCATTCCCGGAAAACCAGTGGCCACATATGCAGAGCACAAGCACATCCTCCCACCTCCATTTCCTCTTCAGAAAACTGGAGATAATAAAATCCACCTGACAGGGTGCTTGTGCAGCTCAAATGAGATAATGCGGGTGAAATCTCTTTGGAGATTCCAGTGGCTCTGCTGATGGTGACTGCGGTAACTTTTCTTTGCTGTTTAACTTCTAACACACCAGGGCCGAGCTGTACCGCATTCCAGGGGCCTCCCCTTTGACTGGTGGCTAAAGAAAGATGTTCCGTTGTTACCTGACAAAAATGGATTGTTTGTGATTGCTATTCACTTCTTATTTCAGAAAGTGAAATGAATAAAACGTATGCGGGTCATGGACACTAAAGAGCTTTTTCATATCCATTTGGGAAGAGTTGTCAGCTTTGATTTATTAAGTAAAGTTCGGAGACAGACTGTGGGTGTGTTGTCAGTCTCCTGATAATAGATGGACCTCACATCTGGTGGCACCATGAGGTGGCCCCTCAATCTCCAATAGAGACTTCCATTGGAAAAGCAGCACATGCGTAAGATGGCCTCACCTCCAGGGCCTGCCCACTTCTCATCAGCCTTCCATCTTTGGTCTCTTTCCTTCTCACTAGTGCCCACCACTACCAACACATGCCAGCTCTCTTCCCTCACACACTTCTTTTTAGTCAAGAGACTGGGCAACATCTCTGGGTTTTCTAGGCCTGCACTCCTGATTGCTTACCTGTCAAGAGGGGAGGAGCCAATCTGAGCAAGCTGTCCTTGCAATTCCATTTGGTTGCCAGGCTGCATGTTCTTGCTCACTAGACCTCTGCACTCTGGTTATCAATTTGACACAGTTGTGTTGATCACACAACTGACTGGGCTGTAAAGTCCTTATGGGATGAGACTGGGCAGATCAAACCTGAGTGTAGGACTTTGGGGTCGGGGTTTCTACCTGTTAGGATGAATGGTAGACTGAATGAGCTCACTGCAACACCTGCCATGAAATCTTTCTCACTGTAAGCATTTCACAAGCACCTTTACACTTGGACATCTTCTAAATTCCCTTTAACTTTGACGCAAGATCAAAGCCTATCTCTAGGCCTGCTTGCTTGCCTTTCATACTGATGGGGACGCAGTTTGAACTGCACCAGTGAGTTTTCCATTAGTGTTTTTTCTTGTTTTTGTCTTGCTCAGAGACCATATCTTCCTCCCAGAGAGCTACTCTGTGTCATCTCTTGCTGCTCTGATCATGCAGGATATTGTCCTAAAGGGCAGGGAGACCAAGGACACTGTTATACAGAAATGTGGACCAGCTCCTCAGTTTGTTTTTGGATTGTTTGCAGTTAGGCAGAGAGTCCAGGGATCAGATGAACTTCAAACTCTCCAATTCTTCACAGCACCAAGCAAAGGCCCTGCATTCACAGGGGAAAAAAAAATGATGCTTTGTCTCTCTGAACTTGAGCCATTCTCTCTAGATTAAGAAGTCAACTCTCAATCTGAGAGGATGTCCTATTAAACCAAACTGTGGTCTACCAAGTGTTCTGTCTATGATAGGACCAAAGGGACATGGAGCCCGTTTCTGAGAATAAATATGAGTCCTCATCATCAATTACAATTATTTGTTCATCATGATCCTTACATGTGGCTCCATCATCTTTGGGGCTGGTTGAGAGAATCTCAGGAAGACCCCTGTCAACAAGAACATAGAAGGATGCCTAGACGTTGAGCACAGCTCTGAGGGACAGGATGATACCGTAGGTACACTGGAGCCAATGAGGCCCAGTTTTATTGCCACAATTAATTGCATTGTAATGGATATAACTTTGTTTCCTTCAATAAACAAACATTGATCAAATGCTTACAGCATTTGGTACTGGGAATACAAGATCAATAAGAAAGGACCTCTGCTTTTGACATATAGCAAGCCAAGGTAACATGTAAACAAATAATTAATTACAGTTGCTCCTGCTTATCTATGAAGGATACATCCCAAGATGTTCTACAAAGGCCTGAAACCATGAGTAGTACTAAACCTTATAAATACCTTTTTTTCCTATGTATACATATCTATAATAAAGCTTAATTCAGAAATTAGGCACAGTAAGGTATTAACAATAATAGCTAATAATAAAATAGAACAATTATAAACATCATTCCATAATGAAAGTCATTTAAAAGTATGAATTGTTTATTTATAGAATTTTCCACTTAATATTTTTGGACTGTGGTTGGCTGCATATAAGTGAAATTGTAAAGGTGAAGCCACCGATAAGGGGGTCTACTGTGCGGCAGTCTTATAAGTGCTATAGAGAGTTTGACTTGATAAGCAGCAGACACCAGAGGAAAGATTCAGTTTTGGACGCATCCTGCATGTGGCATTGTGCTAGAGGCTGGGGAGACCTGGTGAAGAAGGGGGACACAAGGCCTTGTCTTCTGGGGCTTCCAAGCAGGTGACCACAGCTCACTCTGCCAAGGGAACTTGAATGAGACAGTGTGAAAGAGTAGACCCAAGACTTGAAGGAAGAGGGTTTTATCCCACTGACAGAATGAGAAAGGCTCTCTAGACAGAAGGAACAGAATACACAAAATTACCCAGGCATGAAATCCTGGGCTTTGGGGGGAAAGTTTGAAAAACTTAAATGTTTGTTATTTAGTACCCAAATCACCCCTTTCCCTTTCAAATCAAATTCTTGGATTCTATGGGTAAGAGAAAATAAGATGTTGCAGAGATGAGATCTGAAAACATGAACTGAGTTCTACCAGGCTTGACCCTGGGAGCCAATGTTCTTGAAAACTTAGATAAGGATGAGCCGATCCTTTGGTCCAGGAGATTCCTATAGAAACTTTATGCTATAATTTGGATCATAAGTATCCCTCGAAGGCCCAAGTGTTAAAGGCTTGGTCCCCAGCATGACACTGTTGGGAATGTGGGAACATTGAAGAGATGAGCCTAGTGAGAGGCCTTGGGTCACTGGGGACATCCCCTTGAAGGGGATCTTGGGATCCTAGCCCCTTCTTCTTCCTCTCCTTCCTTTCCTGGCCATGACGTTCCACTCCAACATTTTTTCCCACCATGATGTGCTGCCTCACCACGGGTCTAAAAGCAAGGCAGCCAATCAATCATGATTGAAACCTCCAAACTCTGAGCCAAAATAAACCTTTCAGCTTCAAAAGTTGATTATTTCTGGTATTTGTTATAATGATGGAAGCTGACTAACATACCATATGTAAACTGATAAGAAGCCAGTCTGGATTTCAGTAAGTTCTAGAGTTTCAATTTATATGAGATGCCTCTTCCCACTCAAAGATAAAAATGATCGCTCTCCCTTGAAACTCTGAGTATCCAAAATTGAGTGAAAAGGCAGCGATTACCAGTGTCTGTAGACACCCGTATAATTTAATCTCCATAATGTATCTTTTTTAGATGTATCACTTTTGAAGGCCAAATTTCTCAATAGTATGTCCCTAGTGAGGAATCAATTTTGTTTCTCTAGTCTTTGTGCACTATCCTTCCTGAAAAATTAAAAATATAGAATGATTCTGTAAGAAACAGCAGGAAGAGGATTCATCCTTGTCTGCTTAAATATTCATGACAGCTTGCATTTCAGTTCAAAAAGACACTTGTTTATTTAGATAAGATTTAATTTATTCATAATTTACCTAAATTTGCAGGAGCATGCATGTACTTTTTAGCGTATAAGTAGCATAATACATAAAACATTACCAAAGCATGCAAATTGTGCAGTGGCAGCAGTGGGAACAGCCTGGATGTTTTAGGGAGATAACACATTTCCACCAGAGCAGAGACCTTAGCACACTGGCCTGGCATTTCTTGCTGACTCATCATTATCTTTATACCCTAGGCAAACTTCTCATTAAAATCAAAATGTATATAATAATATAAAGTGATGCTGAAGAATAGCTTTATGGAACCAATGTTGTATTTCCTCCTCTTCTGTCTACAGGAATCACTTCCTTCATTGTTACACATCCAACCCCTTCAGTCTCCCAAACAAAACAAAATTATCCATGCCTTCCACATTCCCAGAGTGAATTAAGGGCAACCTTACATGACATTGGTAGTTCACTCAACTGCTAGACATTTTCATTCATTGCATGGAAAGACGTATTCTAGGCTATTTCATCTGACTTCTGTTTCATTTCTTGCAGTACTGGGCATTGGACACAGGGCCTCCTACGTGCTAGGCAAGCACTCTACCACTGAGCTTCAACCCAAGCCCTCTCTAGACTTTTTCACAGGCATGGATGGTGCCTTATCTAAAAGAGACTGAGCACCCTTCGGGTACCATGTCTTATTCACCTCTACGTTTGCAGCACCCAACACTGACCCTGGAATTTCTTATATGATCAATATATGTTGATAATACTGATCATTATTTTTCAGCAGCATATGGACACTTTTATAAATAGAGATAAAAAGTAACTCTCCATGAAACTTGTTTTCATGAAAAACTTTCTTACAACTTAGAGCCAGCTATGAGTCTGACATGTTCTTCACCTTGACCCTATGAAAGAAGAAAAGCCCAAGTTGGCCTGGAGAGTCAGCTGAGGGCATGAAGGCCTTTTCTTTCTTCATATTCAGGGTCTCTTCCACCAGGAGCACCACCGTTTATAGGTTTTGGAGCCGGAATGTGAGAGACACATCTGAAGAGAGAGTAAGATTTAAAGGAAGGGGATTTGTTTGGAGTCTTTGCTACCTAAAGGCATTAAAACTTTATAATGCCAAACAAGTCCCGTTTTTCTTTATTTATGGATCATATATTTCCCCCTTTATTACAACTATACATTTTTCCAGCCTGACAGCTGATAACACCAAAAATTCACTGCTAGCAAAAAATTCCATTTGCGACTCTCCAAGATAATAATTTTGGAATTAAAAAGAAAAATATGTATACATGTATATGCAAAAATATCCACGTTTATTTTTAGCCCCCGAACTTAAGCTCCACACTGAATATGGATTCGGGGTTTGACATCACACATTTTGATCAGAGTTCAGGGGTTTGTTTAAAAAAATATATAGCCCTCTGGCTTCTTCTTTTACCTGTTAACTCTTAACAGGGAAGAAATATCAAAGCAAGTCATCTTGGATTCTCTAAAGTTGGTGCAATTTAATTTCAATTTGTCAGGTGTAGCATGATGGCAGAGATTTGGGTTTTTTCCTCCCCCCTTGATTTATTAGTAAAAAGAACCCTCTGTTACTCAGATTTTGAAGTTTCTTTTCCTTTGTCTTTCTATTGAAATCCACAGGAAGTAGGAAAACAACCTGAGAAACATCAACCACAAGGGGGAAAAGAAAGAGAGAGATCAATGTGTTTTAAACATGATGACAGGATGGGTTGTTTAAATTGCTTCTGCACATTGATTTAAAGCATGCCCAGTAGAAACCTCTATTATATTAACAATCTTTTCCCTTCATTTCAATCATTGTAGTTGCTGTATCTTATTACCTTTCAGACAGATGATGTCTAAATATAATGTTGAGTAAGATTTTTTATTTTAATTTGTTAGAGGGATGATAGGCAATGACTTACAGGTCTGGGGACAATATTAGTAACATAAGTAATGTGAATTCCAAATAACCCAAGATAATGGTAAATCCACTATGTGCTTAACTACAGATTATATCCTAAACATATTTCTGTAAAAATGCAGTTCTCTCCAGCTTCAGAGTGTTAAGGAGATAAAGTGGATTCTTGGCCATAGTCTGCCTATTTTGAAATGGAAAACAAGTTGTTGTCCCATGTGAAATAAAGAAAGTTTCCAGCGTGAAAAGTGTTGTATTTTGACAAAATCATCTTTATTTATTTTTTTTTTTTGGAGGTCTTCTTTTTTTTTATTTTATTTTTTTTTTTATTGGTTATTCAAAACATTACAAAGATTGCAGAATCACATCGGTTACACATCCACATTTTTACATAATGCCATAATAGTAACTGTTGTATTCTGCTACCTTTCCTATCCTCTACTATCCCCCTCCCATAGTTTCTCATGGAGATACCATGGCCGCAGCACTGTCACCTTTTGTAACATTCCTTCTAGTTAGACCACCTGTACTTTGGTTCTGAGGAAAAGGAGCCATTATCCTCCTGTTGCAGTTTTCACAGCAGAGCACATCCCCCAGTGCTCACAAGAACTGAAAAATGTGGGAAGGGAAGCTCTTCCAAATCTGGAGCCATGTCCTCAATGAGATCTGGTCCCCTGTAACATTCCTGGAAATAATTTCATGATAGAGAATCCAACCCACCAACAACCTAGATTCCTATGCCCACAGAATCTAGAAGCATCCTTAACTAGTAGGTTCATAATTTTTAACTTGCTGTTTTGAAATACTACCTGAGCTATGTTAGAAATTTTCATATTTTATACTTAAGGCAAAAGGAAAAGAATGAATATTCGTTGAGTGTCAGTTTTCACATGTGTTGCCTCTCTGTTTTATAAGACTGGTTACACTGAACTCATTTCATTGTTGAATAAACTGGATTTTAGACAAAGTTGTCATTCATCCAAGGTCACACACCTGCTAAAAAATTACTTGGTTTGGGTTTGAACCCAAATGACTTTTTTTTTTTTTTACTCCAAAACTTTTTTCTTTTACACCGCACTACTCCAAAGCTATTGTTTTGTTAATTCGTTCAACCAAAGATACTCACAGAGTGCTTTCTATGGGTCAGATACATCAATGTCCCAAATACTGAGAATACCAAAGCAAGGACCAAGCTAACCCCTAACACATGCCTCATAGGTTGTCAGGGGCGGCACAGAGGGAAGTTTGCTGTTCTGTTAGAAGAACTGCCGCAGAGATGAGCACAGGGTATCTTGAGAACATAGATGCAGTCTTCACGACTGTCAGTTTCAAGGAGAGCATACTGGAGAAGGTAGCCTTACATTAAGCATTATCATGAAACCCTTGTATGCTTCATCCACTGCACAGTGTTCATCTTGTGCACTGGGAGGTTATTGCCCTTTTTATTGACTCATTCTGCAATGAGGAGGTCAAGGGAAAAAATCTCTGAACATTTTCTCTTCTTTCCATAACTCATACACACAAAGAGAAGAAGGTGGTCTTCTTGCTACCATATCCTTTCATTCCGTGAAAAGGGAAAACGACTCCACTCTCAAGGAGTCTCAGACACACAGTAGGTGTTTGATAGGCATCTTTCATTGAATTGTCAATATAGTAAAGACTGTTTGAACTGTTCACCTGAACTTCATTCAGGCAGTCTGTTCATCTGCCTCATATCTGCTTGGCTCAGATTCTTACCATATGCCCTAGAATCTTGGTAGGAAAAACAAGGGCTATTTATCAAGACTTTGTTGGTCTTGGGATTTATTCAGGCAAGAACTTTAAAGATGGTTAGACTTAACAGTTATCCCATAGCACATTATTATCTCCCTGGGAAACTCCCATTCATCCTTGAGTGAGTCAGACTAACAGTATGCCCCCCCCCCGAAGAGATCACCTCACTTCTAACATTAGCTGCAAGTTCAGGAGGGGGTCCAAAACCACCTTAGGTCTGATAAGTTTCTGGAAGGACTCTCAGAACTCACCAAAAGCTCTTATCCTCACAGATAAGATTTATTACAGGGAAAAAATTAAAATGAACCAAAGTGGGGAGAAAACACAAGGCAAAGTCTAGAGAGGTACAAAACATGGAGCTTTCTATTGTTCTCTTTCCATAGAGTTGGGGCAGGTGCTTTCCTGGCATCAAGGCATAATAATGTGCACAGTATTGCCCACCGCTCTCCTGAGCCTCAGTATTTAGTTTTAATTGGGATTCCACTACAGAGACATGATTGCTTGATTGGCCTACTGCCTATATGGTTGGTCTCAGTCTCCAGTCCACTGATGCTCCATGACCTAAACCCTCACTTTAAATCACTTTGTTGAACTATAAAAGTGTGAATCTAGGATCCTAGGCAGATGAAGTCACTGGAGACACTAACAAAGACACTGGGGAAAGCCAGACCACTTTGGGGCCAGGTAAAATTCTTTTCAATGCTATCCATCAATACCCAGCTCATTTCTATGCCTCACTATGCAGAATCTGGGCCTGCCCCCTGGGTCCCATAGCACTTTGTCCATGCCCATTTTGTTTTTTGTCTTGATCATAATGTAAATTGTCGGGGGGTGGGGGTGACAACCACATCTGAATACTCATTCTGCTTTCCAACACTGAGCATTTATAGGGTCAAGCACATAGTAGGTGTTTAATAAGTTTTAGTTGGATTGAATTTTTTATTTAATGGGGAAATCCATCTTTGTTTCAGTTTGTAAGGAGTTTGGGTCTTCCTGGCTGCTTTTCTTTTCTGACTGACATTTCGTTTATTTTACTGTGATTCTTCCCTTACCTCAAGTCCAGGATATCATATATATATTTTTTTAATTTTCTACCACCCTATAAACCCCTTGTCTGCCTCTTAGCTTCCAGGAAGCTAAAGAAACTTATTTTCAAACCTGGGAGGTATAGGCCCAAAGCAGTCATTTTTTTGCTTTGTATTTTTTCTCCATTGATGACATCATTAAAGATAAGTTTGCAGGAGAATGCAACCCACGGAGGATTAGTCACAGGACTCTGGTTGGGAAACTCCACTATGGCAGAAACAGAAAATTTCAAACAAAATTATGGAAAAAGAGGAAAGTGGCTTCCACCAGTGTGAAATGCACAACTGGGTGCACCTGCTTTTCCCCCTGATATCTGTTTGTTGTCCTGTGTTTGTTGTCATGGGGGTGGAGCTGCTATGCTCTGAGCATGATCAGTAGGAGGAACAGTCACAAAATAGCAATGATTTGCTTGCTCTGAGCTTCTAATTATGTGCCAGCTGTGGAGTGTTCCTTGCGTGTCTGGAATGGAGGCCCAGACTCCTGGCCACTCTGCCAGCTGTGCATGTGAGACTGTGACTAGCAGGGGCTCCTGTGCACTCTGGAGGGTATACATCAGTGGTAAAGGACTCTAAGGAAGTGGTTTCTGAGACTTGTATCAGCCGAATTCTTCTCCTTTACAAATTGAGATGGGGCAAGACTCTTAGATGGGAGGATTTCACACCAACACCATCTCAGGATAATACTTAGTAATGACATTCTTAATGCTCCAGAGTGGTCTGATTTCTAATTTTTCCTCAATAGTGAGCAGGTGAGATAATCTGGTGAGATAACACTGTCACTGTGTTCCCTCCCCTGCCAAGAAGTCAGTGTCTGATAGGATTCTGGGGGCTTTCGAAAAGGAAAATAAACTTCACATTGTCCATATGACTTGGGTTGTTATCTTTGCCCCACATTGGAAAAGGTGTTAATCATTATCCTCATTAGCAGTTTCACCCTAGCGTTGACCCATTCTGGTGGCACTAATCTTCTGAAAGGTGAAAGCTTGAGAGAATCAAATGCTGACCCGAATCCTGGGTCACTTGAGCTATGGCAGCCTTAATTCCCAGCTTGCAAAAGTGGGGGGTCATGTGCTGGGATCACAAGGTCCTGCAACCTGGCTCCAAAAATATAGGGGAGCTGTCCTCAAACCACAATCTAAAATTCTGAATTTATTGCAGTAGATTCAAATGTGGCATTTCGTTTATTTCTGGCATATAATTATAAAAAAAGGAAAGAATTCTTCAAGGAACATGAAACAAATTCCCAAACCCTTGTATATTTAGGTGAATGCATTTGAAGGCTCAGGCACTGAGAGCAATAGAGTTCACAGGGGAAATGGTGGACCCCAAAGGCTGAAACAAAAAGGAGACGTTGGCATAAAGGCTCGGGAAGCAGCAGGGTGTTAATTCTTCCTCACAAGTCTGGAGTCTGATCTAGGCTGAACCTCATTTTCAGACATGTAAGACCTAATGAGACCTGCAAGAACAATGAGCAAAGAGAAATATGAACCTCAGGAAGATGGGGCTGTGTGTGTATGATTTCAAATCAGAGTTTGTCGAACAATGGCAGGGAGCCCCAGGTGTCAGCAGCCTGTCCATCTGCCTGGAGACATGCTGGGCTCTGGGACTAAAGGTGCGAGGATGTACATTCCTCCTACGTGTTAGCATGTCACTGCTGTCTTCACAAAGCAATTCCAATTTGCATGTTTCCGTGGGAGGAAATGCTTTTCATGACTCCCATTCCAGGACCCTCCAAGTGGGATGCTGCTGATATACAAAGGGTGCTGATTAAGTGGGAGCCACACATGAGCGGATAACGAGACATGCATTTAACTAATACAGCAAATGCTGGGCAGGTAGAAGCAATCAAATGCATTCCTCTGTCAGTGGGGATGTCCGGGCCGACTCTCAGTGGGCAAACTGGTCTGGGAACTAGCAGTGAACCCAGTTTGCTATAAATTGTTTTAAGTTGCACTTGGGTGTAATTTTTGGTAATGTGCGGGTATGCCTATTCCACGCTTCTAAAGGCTCATTACCTCTGTAAATAAAGTACTTGACTGAGGAAAGGGAGGCCTGGGTCCCCATTAAGCAAGCTGGCTCCATCCTTGTGCCATTTGCGGCAGGAAGGGGGCTGCTGTGTGACAAATCACTTCTGTTTGAAATAGTTGGAACAGAGCATCTAGGAGACCAGATAAGAGAACTTGAATGATCCTATTATGAGGATAACAGCAGTGAGAAGAGTCTATGGACAGCCGTACACGGGCACATTCAGTTGATTTAGAGGTGGCGTGGCAGCCTGAAACTCGGAATTCTCTGCTTTGGATTGCTTCAATGCAGACCTTTAACATTATTTTAACATAACTGGTTTTGTGCACCACAGTGAAGTCTACTTGAACAAATCCATATTAAAAGAAATATGCCTTCTGTGCACCAAACAGAAACACAAAATCAAGGACTGTTAGTTTCTTGAAGAATACAAGTGCAGGGAAGGAGTCTGGACCAAAACGGAATAGATTTTCTATTTAGGTGGTTTCTGTATCCTAGGCCATGCTGACCCTTTTGGAATCCACATCTGCTCATTAAGACATTTCCACTGAGCAATCCCAGTGCCACCTCTGAGAGTAGAGGCCTTTGAAAGAAAGACCATTTGGGAGCATACAATTTGCAAGAGCAATGCTGTGGCACCGCAAGTCTGTCTCTCAGTCTGGTTCTACCATAATGAAAGATAGAGCTTTAACTCTAAGTAGTTTTGAATGTACAGGGAACCTGCCATCATGACTTATAGAGACATCCTGTCTCAAACTTTGCTCAGCATAATCTCAGCCAGTGGGAGGAAGAGGAGGTTGTGGGTGCATCCATTTCTAGGCATCTCCTTACAGGAGCAAGTTTATCTTAAATCAATTATAATTTTCCCATCTTTGTTTGTCTATCATATTTAACTCCCAAGCTTTCAATCATGGTGAAAGCTAAAATTTCTTTTTTAAAAAATATTTTTTAGATGTTGATGGACCTTTATCTTGCTCATTTATTTATATGAGGTGCTGAAAATTGAACCCAGTGCCTCACACATGCTAGGCAAGTGCTCTACCACTGAGCCACAACCACACATGCTAGGCAAGTGCTCTACCACTGAGCCACAGCCCCGGATCCAAGAGCTTCACTTTCAAAACTAACATACATTGACCCCTCGGCTTCCCAATAGGAGGTATTATTATTCATGCACATTTAATATAGCACTAAGCTAAAGGAAGAATCATCTATTCTCAGCATCCTCATTTATGATGATTCTAACATGCCTTCCAGGGTGACAATAACTTGACCCAAGTGTCCTATTGTCTCATTTAGACTCCCGCTTGTTGTAGAATCTGGGACAAGAGGCTCCCTTTTCTCATCTTTAAACTAAGTACAGAAACACCCGATAAGCAAATAATGTTTAATTTTTCAGAGTATCCAAGGTATATATAGTATAAAACCCATGAAATACAAAGACTTAAGGAGAAATTACTTCAACTGTTTAGATAGATATATAGGTACATTAATATCTGTATATCAACCAGTTACATGCCATAGAGGCAATTTTGAAACAATGTTTTACAAATAATAAGACATTTCAAAAGCTCAGCCAATTGTATGAACTCATCATTAGTACGTTAGTCACCTCCTATGTCTAACTATTCCCTCAAACTCTTTCTCTAAACTTAGAAGTTCAAATCAGTGTTTTAATAGGAAGGTATTGAAATTCCCTCAGAAAGCATTACAAATCCAAAACATTTTAAAAATATATACATATTTTCTGTTATTATATAAACCCCTTCTCAACCTACAAATTCAGGGGTAAAACTCATTCATGGATACAGTCCATAATGGCTGAGTCAGTCAAAGATGGTTGCAGGTGTTGCTTCTCAGAATTACATATACTTATTTGCTTGAGGAAAATGATTTCAAATGCTTTCAGGCTATGTTGAAATCACCTGCTGGGCTAGATGGCCATTCAGAACAGGAGAGGATGAATGGAGAGAGAGAAAAAAAAAAGAGGAGGGGGAACTGAGATGTAATGAATAGTGGTCATATCCCATAAGAAGGCTGCATTCTGTATTAATTCATGGAGTGCACCATTTTTTCTGGCCATCTCTCTCCTCCTGGAACATACCCTTGGTGAAGGGGATCTTGTGCCATTGCATAGACAGAATAATGTTGAATCTAAAATAAGAGCTGTCAGTAAATATCATGCCAAGTGTTTTATTCTTACCCAAAAACCTGAAAATAAATGTCATTGTCCCTATCTTCCAGATTCAGTGAGGCCCTTACAGATTAAACCATTTCCTTAAGACCAGCGAGCTAATAAGAGCACTGCCAGGATTCAACCCATCCACAGTCTATGCTCTTAACCACTATGCTGAGGTTTAGCATTAGTAACATCCAGGTTATAATAATAACCAGGATAGTATTACATATAAAAGTGAGCTCTTTACCCATAAGGCAACATTCTGGTGATCTTTCCTCAAATGCTCTAATAGAGAGCCAGCGGTGACAAAATGTATGGAGGCCCAAGATCTAGTCATTAGAGTCATAAACAATGATGCCACTCCTTGACACAGAGACTCCACGGTTTGAGAAGAAATCATTTTGAGAGCTCTCACACTCAGCTGCTCTGCTAAGTTAGTTTTGCATCCAGGCAGCTAAACCATGAATGCTTCAGGCACTAACGCCTCTGTAAATGCCTGCCTATCCAATCCCTGCTTAGCTGGCTCTTAACAGCCACACTAAAATCGAAACACTAAGAGATGACTGTCACCAAGCCACCTGTAGAATCCAGGGATGCAAAGGATAAGTCCCTCATTTAATTGTAAATGTGAGCTCCTTGCTGTCCAATTCAGAGGCCTGTCACTTATAAATGTTAATGCTATTTATTGTAGCATGCACGGGATAATGGCATCTCTCAACATCTGTTTTCATTTAAAATTTCCAAGTTGCCTTTGTGTTCTGTTCTGTGGGCACCTTTTTGGTTATGTTGCTGTTCATACTCATGAAGGAGGAGGGTAGAAAATGGCAAGTGGGAACCCAAACAAAATATTATTAATGAATATTTGCAGCTGCTGGTGGGACTTGGTGAGAAGCTGCCAGCACTGGTGACAGAATTCATCTTGTAAATGCACCTATGATAAATATCAACGAGGAGTGATTAGCAGAGATTGTTAATTCATGAACGACTTTGAAACAAGCCAGCAATCTGATTTCCACCAGTCACGGGTTGATTTTTTTTCTTTTCCTTTTACAAGGCAACCAAAGGGTTAGGATTGTAATGTGCCTGTCATTGCCACGCTCTTGGCTTTCTTTTTGTACCTTGAAAGGTTTTTGTCTCAAATCTTTTTTAAAAGAAGGGGCAGAAGTGTCCACATGTTTCGGGAAATGAACTGTGGAAAGATGACACACATCTTTCAGCACTCAAGTCAAATTGTGTCTTCCCAGCAGCCTCTCCAGCAATCCAGACTTCTGCAACCCTCTCTGAGTTCCCACTCGACTTGCCTGACTCTGTTACTCTTGTTTAGCATTCAATCATAGCTTTCGCTCTTAGGGGTAAAACCTTTCAAATGTGTATTTCCTATCTTCCTCCATCTACTTCAAGTTCTTCAGGGCATCCATTCCTACCTATTTCATCCCTGTTTTGACCCCATCTTAGCCCCATGTGCAGTCCCAGGCACCTAGTAGATTTCCATTC
Organism: Callospermophilus lateralis; assembly: GCF_048772815.1. Taxonomy (NCBI): domain Eukaryota; kingdom Metazoa; phylum Chordata; class Mammalia; order Rodentia; family Sciuridae; genus Callospermophilus; species Callospermophilus lateralis. The sequence goes on from NC_135306.1 coordinate 100,707,300, forward strand.
ACAATTTCTTAGTGAATGACTATGTGACTGACAGGTAGCCTTCCCAATGCCAAGCGCTAATGTACAAAGCCTAGAATTTTAAGTAACTCCAGAGCAAATTGGAAAGGCCTATGGGACCACCCTGAAGACCTTGAAGTCACATGTGGGAGGCAAATAGGTTTAACCTACCTCTGTGCTAGATTCTTCAAGCCTATGGAATCTAATGGATGAATCTTGGTCAAAAAGATTAACCTAGCTCTTTTTTTATTGTTTCTTTTTTAGTTTATACGACAGTAGAATTCATTTTGACATAATTATAAAAGCATGGAATATTTCTTGTGCTAATTTAGTCCCCACCCCCAAACTAGGAATGATTAGCAAAAGCTGTTAATTCATGGGTGTTGATACTCAAATTCCTTTCACATCTGTTTGTTGGGTCTTGTGACTTTTACTCTTTTATCTTTTATGAGATGCAGAAAAGTCCTCTTGGCTCTGCAGTTAGTGCTCTGTGAAATACCCATTGATCCACCTCTGATGTTAGCCTGAATGGGCAGGACAGTTCCCTGGAGCTCCAACTCTTCTGTGTCCACTGTACAACTTTCCACCTTAGAGTCTTTGCCAGTGCTGTGGAAGTCTCCTCTGCCACCAACAAGCATGCCCTGAAAGTGTCAGGAAGCTGCCACTACTGGGGGTGCCCTCAACCAATGGGGTACAGGGACAAACCCTCCAGGGATAAACCTCCAGCCTCTGTCCTTTGGGGTAAATCTGGGAGGCATTCCACACCCTTCCCTAGAGAGGAATCGTAGCAGTAGCCTCAATAGCATTTTTCCTCCTAGTCTTTCCTCTCCCCCACCTCTATCTTCCCCATCCTTCACATCTACTTCCTGGAACCAATCATCCCACTCAACCACCTATACTGAAGTCCTGGTCCCAGCCGTGACTTTCAGAGGAACCAAACTGCTCAATCTGGCTAAGCTCTGATCCTTAAGAAAAAAGAAGGAAAGAAAGAAAATTCTCAGAATATAAACATCTAAATGGGGATCCCTTCAAAGTTGCCCTTTCTAAAGGCTGGGTACTCATTCCAGAAGGGGCCTTGACCCCAGCCCTCTTCAGAGTCCCTGCAGAGCCTGCCTGTTTGCTGAGGCATGGATGCGGAATACAAGGTGACTCCACTCTCAGGGTCAGGCAAGTGCAGATGGGCACCTGAGACTCTCGCTTCCTTCAAGGTTGCTGCCCCGGCGCCCACTTGCCTTCCCCTATTCCTGCTGCTACTGTTTATAAATCACATTAGACAACGACTCTCATTTTCAGAATCCCATTTTATTTTAAACTGCCACATTCTAAGAAATGCAGATCTCTTATGCAATGACATCCAAGATGCCCCTATAGGTGAGAGCAAGGCTCCAGGCAGGGAAAGCCACCCCAGCTGAAGCCAGGAGAACTGCCTTGCGTGACCCGTCTCCCAGTCTCACTAGCACGTCCTAGACTCAGAATGGCGAAAAAATGCCCAGTCTATGGAGGGGATGTTGGGATTAATTGGTGGTTAACACACAATGTAAGTAGTAAACCAGACTACGTGATCAAGCATTAGATGAATCACACCTTTTTTTAAAATTACCACCACTTAATGAATGTTTACCAAGTGTCATCCACTATACTAAAGGCTTTGCATCCTTTGATTCATTTAATGCTCATGACAATCCTTTGAGGAAAGTAATATTATCCCCATTTTACAGACAAGAAACTGTGTCAGAGAAGATAAGGACTACCACCCGCAAAGTCACAAATCAGCTAAGACCAAACCCACCGATTTAATTCTAAAACCCAAAGCTCTTACCATTGTATAATCCATTGGAACTTTACCCAGTAGGGAGAATGTGACAAGGTAACACAGGCTCCTGTTTCAGAGAGGTTTAAGTAAAGATGGGAAGAAAATGGCTCTCCTCTACTCCTTGCCATTTGAGGAGCTTCTTCCCATGCCTGGAAAAAAAAATGATGCATTCCTAAACTTCTTGCACCAATAAGTGTTATCAACTTTAAGGCAGTCACTTTGGAATATGCCCTCCATTTAATAGCACAGCCATACACTTATATGATTTTAGAAATCCTTTAGAATTATTTTCAAAACTGGTTCCAATGAATATTCCCAAAAGTGCATTGCTATTTTCCTCACCCTCAGGAAGAAGCAACACTATCATTCTCTAAAGTAACACAAATTGCCCAAAGCAAGAAATTTAATAAAACATCCGAATCCAGAAAGACCTCCCTATAGGTTCTTAATATTTGGGGGCACAGAGGGGTGGGTGACATTTGGTTCTTCTGCATTATTGATCTAAACAACAAGTAATAATGCAAAACATACAGACTGAATGAAAAGCAGTGGCGGGTAGCACCCCAAAAAACACACCGAAGAAATCCCCTGTCCCCACCCAAACCCCAATAGCTGAGAAGAGAGAGTGAATGCCACGAAGCAGCTTCATTTTCAACCTAGCAACAAAGAAGCTGAAGCAGGAATTCATTCTTGTACAGAAGGAAAGGGTCAGAAATTAAATGTCCTTGTGAAAACCTGTTATTTGGGGGAAAACACTTCAGGCATCATGATAGATACCCGTTTGTCACCAGCGTACACTTTTATTGCCAGACTTAACAGCTCATTCCTAAGGCGAATAGAAATGGTGGGATGGGGTGGAAACCCCATAGGCTTCCACCTTTCAGCAGACTAGACACATGACTTGGAAGACGGCCAGCCTCTGTACTGAGTGCTGTCTCCCAACACATCCAACTGATATTTCCCAGAACATTTGAGTCCTAGAAGTTCAAAGCAGAAATAACGTTTGAAAACATTGGAGGAGATTCAGAGGAGAGAAAGAATGATGATCCAAAGGCCAGGGAGACAAAGGGACCCATTTAATAAACAGCAATGAAATAATTTAGCTAATGATAAGAGGGTAGCATGGGGTGCAGGGGGATTGAGTCAGTCAGTCATCATAATGAGGGAGTAGGTTCTATCTCTAGAATTATAATGCATTTATTCTACATTCATTCATTCTACAGATACTGAGTCAGACACCCAGATGGTGGGCATATAAAGGTGATCAACATCAGGCAGAGTTCTGCTATATGCACTCACTCATAAGGGGTCAATGATCCCATAGATATTGTATTTTATTGCACAGTCATCACAGATATTATGCCCAATTACTTTGCAAAAAAGTGAGGTGCTTCCACTACATGAAGCCTTTTTTTAAAATTGTGCCAGTATTACTTAAAAATCATTTATTACTAAACAATATTTTGTGCAAGATCAGGATGCATGAAACACTCATGGACATACGTCAGTGTGGTGACAACAACTATCCGTGCAAAACTATAGAGACTCAAGTGACTATGAGGAACAGGAACCTAGAGCTATGGGCCAGTGTACTGGGTGGGGTCTATTCAGGAGGCAACTGATGGGTGACCAGGAGTTTGCAGAAGAGAGGGACCAATAGTTAAATCAAACAAAAGTGCAAGAAAAAGGTAACTCATACTGTGAAAAATCCCAAAGGAAGATTCTCCTTGAAATGTAACTCCCCAAAGGGATGCAGGATCTCTACTTGGAGACAGGAAGTAAAACTGACTAACCATATCAACTCAATGACCTTTCATCACCTTAGGCAGGTTACTTAATCTCTCTGTGCCAGATTTTCATCTGTGAAATGGGAATAATGAATGAAAACATCCACTTCACTGGTTTTGGGGTTAGTTATGCAAAAATATATAAAGTGCTTAAGCTAAGAATTCTAAAAAGCCAAGGAACTTGGATAGAAGGGGGAAGGGTCACATTTTATTTTCATTAGATTCTAACAAAAAATTGGTATTTCCTTTAATTATAAATAAACACAACAGATCCGGTGCTAACAGCAGTTTTGTGACTTTGCTTCCAATTAAAATCTCAGATATTTTTATATCACATTGCTGTTTTTGCAGAAATCCCAAAATATTATTTATGCTTGTCACCACTTGAATTACAGTAGTTAGACCTTTGCTAGATCTTGTTGCTTGTGGATTAATAAAGAAGCATATACATGACTATACCACTAATTTGTTTTTTAATGTTTTTATAATTGCATTCCAGTGTGATTCCTTCCACTTGTGATACTGTGTATTCTTGTTTTCTATTTTAAAACATTCTGAGATGCGATCCTTAGAGTCACCTGACTGCCAAAGTTCAAAAATTCCCATAATTCTACATTATGTTAATCAAAATAAACCAAACTCGGAAGATAAGGGTCGTATGCTTTGTCTCATGTGGAAGCTAGAGAGGAAAAAGGAAAAGAAAGGTGAGAAACAGATCTCATGAAAATTGAAGGGAGATCAGTAGAGAAAAGGAATAGAGAAGGGGAGGGAAAGGGAAAATAATGGGGAATGATATTTGCTTAATTATATTGTTATATTGTGTACATGTACCAATATGTAACAAGAAACCCTACTGTATGTACAACTATAATGCACTAATAAAAAACGTAAAAAAAAAAAAACTGCTGTTCTAGCTCAAGTGTCCAGACTCTAAGCATAATTAGAGAGGCATTTTGTACCCAAGAGTCTTATTTTTATTGTTCTAACTAGCACATTAAGTGTAGGTACTCAAATAAGAGATAGAAGACTCAGACTTAAACCTGGAAACTGATGCTCATAGCTACCTGTGTGACGTTAGACAGGTCATTAGCCCTCTCTGAACTCCAGTGTGTTATAACAAATCTTAGGTAACTTAATACCCCAGGATTGCTTATGAAATGAGACCATTGATTGAAAGCACCTGGGACAGGTAGGCCCTCGGTGAACCTTTTTTGAATCCATTGAAAGCTGCAGGCTTTTCAGCCCACTTGCATTTGCAGACAGGAGCTTGTAGGATGAGAAGGCTTTTTTGTCTCCCTCCTGCTGAGATGCTTTGGGGACTGCTTTGACAGCTAGGTGCCAAGAGGAAACCTGGACTTCCATTTCCAGTCTTGTCCCCATGGGCGAGCCAGACTGAGCCAAAGAGTTCACAAGGATCGGCATGAAAAGGGAAAACAATTTGTTCTGGGGCCCTAGAGTCAGATACTCAGCATGCTGGGCTTGTGGGGCTTTTTTCAGCTTTAATCAGCATCAATTTGATCTTATTTTGAGAGATGCTAACGAATCCAGAAAAATCTACAGGTAGCTCCAAGCCAGATACCCCCACCCCCGAGCTCTGCATCTGGTCCCTACCCTCCTGGAGCCTGCTTGGCACCAGGGTGCCTGGACTACCAACTACCAGTGTATGTCCCCATGTGTCATCTGGGGTCCAAACTGGCAGTAGAAATGTTTTCCTTTCAGCCTTGTCAGATTGGCTATGTCCCCCCACCCACCCCCACTGCTGCCTTCTTTTTTTCTGTTGAGTTCCATTTTTCTGAAAATTAATTGATTGTGGCTAAAAAGATAGCAACAGAAAAACCTAAAGACTGATTGTCCCCTATTTATCCAAGACACCAGCCTTCTGCCAACAGTGACAATACATGCTCCCTGTTGCAGAGACCCACCAAGGAGACCAGCCAGGTTCCAGAGTTCAATAGCTTAGCTCTCTGAGGAGCTCAGAGCTCTTTAGAAACATGAGCTCATTTCAGGTCCATTCTGACCTGGATTCAAAATACCCCAGGTTTTTCCCAGGACACAGATGCCTAAGAGAGTCTGCATTCCTGCAGAGGCCATCCTGAATGCCTGGAGTCAGAAAAATGGAAGCACAAAGCCCACTATTCCTTAAGCCTGTCATGAAAAGCAAATGCCCTGAGGTTAGATGAGCAGCATTCAATCGCCCTGTGTCTCCAGGCTTTGGTTTATCTCTTGGCTGAAGCATGGTGCTTTCTTTTCAAAGAATCCAAATTAATCATGAATATGAAGGCATCTAGCACTGCTCCTTCTAAATAGTAGATACTCTAAAACAGGTTAGCTGACCCCAGAATGATGCAAGGGAGGCTGGCCAGTGGACTCATGGTTTGTTGTATTACCTCGGAGGGAAAATTGAATCTCTTACATTTAGTCTGTTTCTCACTCCCCGAGTTCTCTCCAGTGCACACACTCACAAATTCTTTGACACTCCTCCCATGAAGAGGTAGGGTCATTGGACCCCACTGAGTCTACTGGTTTGACCTATAAGATGCACTGGGTGTGAGCTGGTGTGTTTCCTGGCTCGACCTTTCATGCAAGGCCTCTGGAAACATTTTCCAGGACCTTGTTTTGAAAAAGACCCAGGTATCTATCTGGAGAGGCCATAGAAAGAGAGTGATGCTGGCTAGACCCTGCCTCCTCTGGCCAACCAACCCAGGCACCAGGCACATGAGGGAAGCTGACATGGACCCTTCACCTCAGATCAATGGAGTAGGTCTGAGTGGCCTCAGCTGACGCCATGTGCATCCAAGCCCTGCCTGAATTCCTAGCCCATGCACCACTAGCTGTAATAAAATGGTGATTATTTGAAGTCACTAAGAGCTACAGCTATCTGTTGTACAACAACAGACCTCAATATAGTCTGAGTTACAAAGAGTAACCAGGCTCAGTCCACCTTCCTTGAGAAATCATATAAATTCTTATTAAAACAGAAACTAGGTACAACATGCAAAGGCAAGTTCCCCTGGAATATGGGATATATGCCTGGATTGGAATCAGGTCTACCAAGATTAGAGGAAGTCCCAGAGCAGTATCGAAAGCACCTTCTCCCTTCTCCTTCACGTATAACAAAAAATAATCATAGTTATTATGTTTGAGAACATGCTACATGGCCAAGCTAATTGCTGCACCTTACAGTAATGCCAAGAGCCAACACTTACATGGCTCTTAGCACATAGCAGCATTCTAATATTTGACGCATATTATCCATGTAAGTCTGAAGGAAATCCCATAAAATAGCTATTGGTATCATCCCCATTTTATAGTTAAGAAACTGAGGGACAAAGAAGCTATGTATCTTGCCCAGGGTTACAAAATCTAAAAGTATATTATAATATCTCACTCGTTAATTCTACATATTAGATTCCTGTTGATATAACCATTTACCACACACTTGGTGGCTCAAAATAACAGATTTATTATCTTATAGCTCTGGAGGTCATAAGTCCACAGTGGATCTCACTGGGTTAAAACCAAGGTGTTGGCAGAACTGTGTTCTGGCTTCTAGAGAGAATGTGTTTCCTTCTCCAGCTTCCAGAGGCTGCCCATGTTCCTTATCATATGGAACCATTACTCCACTTTCAAAGCCAAAAATGGCCCACAGAGTTTTTCTCACACTTCATCATTCTGACATTTCCTTCTTCCATTTACAAGGACCCCATGATTACATTTGGCCATTCAGACAACCCAGGATGCTCTGCCCACCTCCAGATCAATGATGAGTTGACCTTAACTCTATTTGCAACCTTCACCCCTGCCCCTCTCAATGTGGCATAACACATTTACATGCTCATCTTTTGGAGAAGGGGACGGTTACATTTTTCTGCTTACTAGAGCTTACAAGATGGAAATAATTGTCTTCCCTTTTAACAATGAGAGAACTGAAGACCATGGTAGTTGAGTAATTTTTCCATGGTCACACACAGAAAATGCCACTTTTGAAAACTATAGGGTCTCAGGTTAAAAAGCAGGAATATCCTGGAAGGAGTTCTGTTAATCACTTCCAAAAAGCAGGAATATTATTTGGAAGTGAACTTTAAAAAAAAAAAAAAGGAAGAAGTAGGATGACCACTGTGCCCTCACACCAATCCATAAAAATAGTACTTTCTATCAGCTTTATGGAGGCTAAAAGCATTATTGGGGTTTTCCCCCTGTCACCTTCTCCAGCCCTAACAAAACGGAGAATAAAAATTATGTCCAGGAAAACCTTCCTGAGATGGCTCACTTATCTGTCCCCAGGATTTGAAGAAGCAACATTTTTCATATCCATTAAAGCCTTCTGATAGTGAACTCGCTGATAAGGAGACTCCATTCAAAGTGAAGCCAACAAATCGTTCCAGTGCATCAACCCTTCAGTCCCAAAAGAGATAAAGAGAGAAGGTTTTGGAGTTCTTTGAAAACATTTGTGAGCTTATGGAATCTCAGACCTGGAAAGCTGGAAGCATCCCATATAGCACTTCACTTGCCTGCCCCAGGTGCAAGGCCCCCTCCTTACTCCACTGCACACACTGTAGAATGGCAGCTGTGTATTGAGCCCTGTGGCTGGAGACAAACGACCTCTGATTCCCCTCAAAGTACCTGTTAACCCCCCTTTACCTTTACTTTTCACATCTGAACATGAACCAATCCCTAGAAGAAACCTGTCCACAGTTATCACAGCCAGCGAGGGACAAAAGCAGGACGCAAGCCCAGCCCCAGGTTCAGGCATTCTGCCTCCAACCTTCTTGCTCTGTGCCCAGTCTCTGCTCAGATGGTCCTCACCACATCTCCCATCTGTCCAGAACATGTCTTCCTTCCAGTCCTGGATCAAACCCCCCCAAGCCCTCCCACCATGAAGCTTGCCCCTGCTGCTCCAACTTTTCTCCCTCCTTTGACAAAATCATAGGCCTCTTACAATGCGTTTTATTCTTCTCTATTCTTAGTTTTTATTTATTATCCCAGGACAGATGATAAAATTCTCTGACTCAAAATCCACACACTTGGGACCATCATGGATCCTACCATCACATGAGCTGCACAAGGGTTCCATAGAGTATGTCCCTCTGCAGATTGACTTACTTCATCTTCAGACATTTTTGATCATTTTTTTTTAAAAAAAAAAGATCACCATGAAGCTTTGTTCAGAAAATCAAGGAGCCTGTCTCCATCCATGGCTGGTTCATTGCTGGGTTACACCTGAAATTCAAGTCTCCTGACTCCCTCTGTCGTGTTCTCTCCAATGGGCTAATCCATCTCATTAAATATATATATATATATATATATATATATATATATATATATATATATATATATATACACACACACACACACACACACACACACACACACACACATATACTACTCATTATATATATATATATATACACACACACATACATATACTACTCATTATATATATATATATATATATATATATATATAGAGAGAGAGAGAGAGAGAGAGAGAGAGTAGGGCAGAGATTTTTGTCTCTTTTGTTCATTGATGTACCTCCAGCACCTAGAACAGTGCTTGGCAATGGCAGGTTCTAAGAATGTTGTATGAATGAATGAGAGAATGAATGAGAAATGTTGAAAGCATTTCAAATATGAATTCCAGATAATACTTTAATGAGCTATGGATTAGATGACTAACTTAATTATCCAGGGTCAGATGGAATCCAGGTGTTCTGGGCCCTGATCAACAGCAGAGTCCAACTCTGAGTGAAGTGGGTCTAGAGAGTGGTACTCCACACACCCTCCTTGCATTGTTCAGATGCTCCCAAAGTTCAAGAGCCACCGCCTAAGAGAATTTCTGGTTTTGGTAAACTCCTTTTGACAGGCTCAGGGGTTGGCCCTTCACCCTCTGCTCCCAGAGGGTCGGAGAGTCCCTGCCTCCCTTAGTCAATCTTCCAAAGCCTGATGTGAGCCCCATCCAGATGCCCTATGCCATTGTCAACGCAGGAGCAGGTCCTCTGAAGTGCTCTTTGTTGTGGCAGCTGCACACATGTAATTGGGAAGACTCCTGGAAGAATCATCTATCAGTTCTGCCAGTGACAAATGGCAGGAAGGAGCAGCCTCCTACACAATGGGACTGCCCGCTCCTGCTCTTCCACACCTCATTATGCCCTAGAAATTAATATTCATGTTATTTTGTCTTGATCGGTAGGGCGGAGTGAGGTCAGGTAGTTGCTTCCTGTTTCTTTGTCCTTTCTCTGCATGTTCTCCTGAGTGGCATATGAGCCTGCACCTCTACTCAGAAAGCTTTAGCACCTTTCAGCTTGAGAGAGAACTGTGTTGCTGAGAGGCACGCTTCAGGGCAGGGCTCGTGCTGGAGAACTGGCTGCCTAGGATGCTAGGGACCCCTGGCTTCCTTGCCACCCCTCTGCCGATGTCAGTCTCTGGGAACCTGCCTCTTTCTATTTACCATCTTTCCCTGAGGATGGTGGGGAGTCTAGGCACATCTTCACTATTTATTCCACTGCCATCTTCCTCCCCTACTCTTCATACCCCTAGTTTCCTGGTCCATCCACTAGTTTCAGTTCAGTTCAACCAAATCCATAGAGTGTTTAGGCCTAGGCATGGACCAGGGCGGGAGTGCAGGAGATACCACCTAATAAAATCCTCATAGCTAAGGAAGCTGAATGGTTGTAAAAATCCCTAAGAACTTGTAAAACAAACACCAAGCAATGGACTTCGTGTTGACACAGACCTGGAATCAACAATGCCAATTTGTAGAGTAATGGGCAAAAGACAGAGTGTTTTAAGGGGAATACCATCCAATCAACAAAGACCTGTTTCTCTGTGGTATTTCCTAAGCTTTCAGATGAGCCTAAAGCATCCTGCTCTCAACACCAGAAAAACACTACTGCATAATTTCTACTTTAAACAACCTACATAGTAAAGTGATGTGGTTAACGTTTTATTGAAACTCAATAATATTCTAGGTGTTTTACACACGTGCTTTTACTTAATATATGTGGCAGCTCTGTGAAAGAGATGTCATCACAATTAATCAGTAAACTGAGACTCAGACAAGATAAGAAATTGCCCCAAAACACACACCTAGCAGATGGCAGGCGCGGGATTTAGGTTCTTTCTGCATTGCTCCAAAGCCTGTGCAGCTTCTTATACTGTGCCACCCTGCCTTCCTAAAAACATACACTTTCTTCTCCATTCCCTTTCCTAAGTCATCTTTTGGCCTTTTTGATGAACCAGAAGCAATTGCAAAAAGCTGGTCTATAATCTGTGCCTTTCCTTCGCCCTACTGTGAAAACACTTCATCTGGCACACGGCTGACGGCTCCCCTGGATGTGCGGTGTCCCTGGCCCTCGACATTTATACTCGCCTCACAGGCTGATCTTTGACAGATGCTCCTGCGCACCTGAGAGAGCTGGCGTGCCAGCCGTCTGCTAAGAGGTGGCATCCTCGAAAGGCTCCTAATACTCTAATCAAGATTGATCCACACTTCTGTGGAGCACAGTGACTGTCCTTAATCAGTGTGTGGGCTCTTTTGAGCCTCTCCTCCCACTGAAGGCTCTGATTCAAGAGCCAGCTGCTTTGGTGGAGGCATTTGTGAAGGGATTCACCCTAGAGCCAGGCAGAAGGGGTGCCAAGACCTGGAATCAGGACTCCTGGACCACTAGAGGCAAGGGGTCACAGTTTCCCACCTATGGGTTACAGTAGCTTCCCATGTGACCCCTGCAGTACTCAGATCAGGGTGAGGTGGAATAGCCAGAGCCCCAGAGTCACCTCCAGATGTGGGTCCTATACCTGTTTGCTCCAGCTGTCCTATAAATGGTACCATTTTCTACATGTGTCAGGGCATTAAACAAGGTAGGGAACCCAGTGGAGCATCCTGACCTGTCTGAGACCTAGCACTGGGTCTGATCGATCTTCCATGTATCATTTTGCTGCCACTTAGGCTAGAAGGATGAAAAAGTAATGCCTCACCTTTGGGAGCAGACACTCTGAGCAGGGCTTCACTGGCCAGAGGGATGAACAGGCACTGACCTGCCAGCAGCTTTGCTGCCCTTGGAAGCCACAAGTTCCCAATCACCTGCAATCATCCGCCAATGGGTCAGCTAAGTCACCATCATCTTTTGTTGACTGGCTCAGCCAGCACCACCACCCTTGGCATGCTGTGTCCTCCCTCCTTGGAAACCCATTCTGACTCAGGCAGAGATCCTCATTTCCTTCCTCTTCAGTTGACAGATACAAAAGTAAACATCCTCAACACAGTGTGAGCTGGTTATGCCTCTGCTTCCTCTAGTCCTGGATAGGCTGTTTCATACACTTGGCGTATTTTTTGCTTGTTTTGTTTTGAGGGTTTTGTTTGGGGGCTCCCCCCCCATATCCATGGTCCAGCTTCATTTTTTTTCTTTTTTTCTGTTAATTTCAGTAGAGTTGACTTTCCCCTGTTTGGCCTTCCCCCTACACTCCTATAACTACATGCTATTTACCTTAGCCCTATTTTCCAATGCAGCAGGTTTTCCCTTTCATCAAATAACATGTTCCCTTTAAATGCATTTGATTGTGCCCAGGATATCCACATTTACTTAACGAAGCCCTGCTCAGCTGCTCCCCTTAGGTGATCTGCTTATGATTAGAAGGAATGCCTTGCTTGTGCCATTTTTGGGTGCCTTTTCTGTGAACCACTTATTTCTCTTTCCTGAGTTTGTTTCCTGGACAATTATTGATTACGGTGAGCCTCCCACAGCTCCCAGAGTGGCTTCAACCTAAACAGCATGGCAAGTGGGCTTCAGGTCAATAGATAGCCTTAGATTTTGCTTTCTTGTGACCACTAACCTCTCTATGGGGGTGGGAGGAGGTTGACAAGCATCCCTGGAACTTTGTGAGCCCTTGAGAGATTCCTGATGTACAAATTTGTTCCCAGGTCTCACCTTAAAACTCCTCTGGAAGGATTATAAAAAAGAACTTTTAAGTGGCTACATTATAAAACAGCCAGGTCTCTACTTTTCCCACAGTGGAAAAATAAGCTGTTCCAACACAATTCAGTGCTGAGGCAGTGAATCCAGAGCACAGAGAGATACAACATGTGTCAACCCTTCCTAAGTAACAGTGCTGGTTGTGACACTGCTAGTGTGCCACACAATAGACTCCTCACTCAGGCTCAGGAACCGTAAACTAAGAAGGAAGTCTCCCCCAAAAGGGAAGAAAACAATTTGCCTATTGTCTGTGTAGTTTTAGGATAATTAAGCTAACATGCATTTGAATTATAATGATAAATGCTGTTCTTATTTGTTATTTACCTACTTTCTAATTTTAACATGTAGCACTAGTGATAATTACCACATTCTATATTTATAGAACACTGACTCTTTCTTAAGAATCCAGTGGGGCAATTATCTCCAATACAGTGTGTGCTGTTTTTCTATAAATGTTGAAAATTCAATAATTACCACAAGAATGAGCTGTGGCATTTTGAATACAGATATGTAACAAGGAGAGAGGTCATTTATTTATTAATATTCAAAACACACGCTAATTCCTCCCCTTTTGTGATGGTTGAAATCAGCTTTGGGTTTTGGAAGAATTCTACTTAAGCCGGTTCAAAGTCCTTTGTTGTGTTGTTTTTGTTTAATAGGAATCAGTGAGAGCTGTCTCAAAGAGAAAAGAGAACGAGAAGTGTACCTCGTAATAAAAACAATAGCTCACATTTATGAAAGTCTTCTTATGTGTCAGGTGTGGTGTGACTTCAGAACGGTCCTAGTCCTTCCCCCAACAACCTTACAAAACAGTTACTATGCCTCCCATGTCCCAGAGAAGTTGAGAGCTTAAAGAAGTCAGTTGTGTGGCTGAGGTCCCACAGTGAGAGAAGGGAGAACTGAAAACTGAGGCCACATTGACCGGGTTCTCTGGCTTTGTCCCTCCTAGAACCTAGAGTAGCTCTAGGGAACCTAGAGTAGCTCAGCCCATCTCAGTGGCTGAGCTGGTGCTCACAGACCCACCCCTGACTCAAGCCAGAAACACCGTGTGCCAAAGATCATGTGGCGGGTAAACTCTTAAGAGCTCCTTGCTTCTAATGGTCCTAGACAATGATGATAAATCTGCAAGCCAAGAGAAGCTTGTTATCTATTTTTAAAAACCCTGAGACCATGAGTGTAGACTTCTTATTTCTTAAGGCTTTAATGCTGAAAGAGCGGATCAACAAGTTTAGGTACCTTCATGTCAGAGATGAACCCTCAAATTTAGTATGCAAAGGCAGGAGGGGGAATCCAACCAAGCTCTTCTCTCTCTTTGCTTCATTACTTTGTAGATTCTGAATGAGAAGAAGTAAGGGCCCCATTTTCTTACTCATGTTTGAGACCTCTTTGTTTGAAATTTGTCATATATATGAACCTTAACATCAGTTGTCTCTGCTCATGGGTCCTGAGGGTGAAAGGGTTAATGTTAATTGAGATACTGACCATATGAAGCTCTCGGTAAGCAAAGGAATTCTTTCCTCAGTAATTCTTTGGAAAAATACTCCATTCCTTCAGTGAAAGTCAGGTAGGGAAAATCTCAAGGTATTATTTTCGTCCAAAATATTTATAAATTTTTAACCAAAAATTATCATCCTGGCAGAGTAAATGTGTGATGAGGTAAATAAGGGACTACCCCAGAAGCACCAAGCTACAGGGATCAGAGGTTCCACCACTTAATTTGCTTCATACACAGGTGGTGAGAGGTGCTTTGGACTAATGAACATGTTTTTAATGATTTTGAAGTGAATCCCAAAGCCTTGTTAATGCTCTAGTCACAAAGGAAAACAAGGTTGCAAATGCCTTTATCTTCGTGAGTCCCGGGTATCTGAAAGCGCAGTCCTTGAATCAAGTTATTTTCAGCTCAAATGAGTTGCTGAATTATTTTCACTCTATTTCTACACCTCCCTAAAGTCTTGCAGTTATTACAAGGAGAGGTGAGTCCTATTTCAATGATGAAAATCCATTTCTGAGTCTGAACTGGAGAAAACAGGACCTGACACAGGGTGAGCTGTAGCTAATGAAATGGAGAAACAGGCATTATTGCCTTGACCTGCTCATTATGTTCTGCAGTTTGACCCCATCTGCACTCTGAACCAAAGCCTAAGATCCTCCAGTTGGAGCAGAGGTGATGAACTTCCCTAGGCCTTTTTCTTTAGACAGAGCCATGTTTCTAGCAAGTGAATAGGAAATGGAGAGACAGTGCCCAGCCCAGAATCTGGATCATTGTGGAGCTTCACTGAAACCCATTGATTACCAGAATCTGTGTCTCAGCACCACAGTGACATAGCTGCTCAGACAGAGGCCGAAGGTCAAGGCAGACTAAGAAAGTGTAATTACTAACCATTACCTTGCATCTGAAATCCACAGATTGGAATCTGGGCCTCAACTCATTGTAGCATTTGTCAAGTGTCTAGTCGTGCCAGGCAGTGTGCAGAATTGACATGTCACCTTACCTTTAGATGGCAAGGATTCTTAGCATGCATCATCCTCTTCTCTGGACATTTCATTGTGAAGTGGTGTCAGAGTTTATCAAGAAACACTGTCATAGAGACTGAATAAATTCTGAAAGGAGCTTTGTCTGCCCAAAGCAGAAATGGTCAGCCTGTATAGTATGCTTCATCCCCGTCAGCCCCCATCCCCACCTTCCCTCCCATTATCAAATCAGCCTCATCCACAAAACAATATTGAATGCCTGCTTTATATACAGAGCTGTCATACAGGCCCTCAAGTTCCATAGTAGGGAGAGTAAAGATCTTTGGCCTTCTGTTTCTTAGGATCATCATAGAAAGAATAGGTTAAATGGTAGCAAATGGCAAATGGTTCACTTAATGGACTGCTTCTATTAGAGCTGGACATCGGGATAAATGGTTTTACGTAAATTGAGTTTGGAAATTCTCTAATCCTGAAAAGTGCCTTAACCTCCTCATATTTACCACTGATAATAGAAGATGTGTAATCTATCAATAGCCATGCCAGGGTAGTGGGAGGGCTGGATTAAGACATAATCTCTTGACTGCAAACTTACATTTTGAAGTCTCTGTCTGATTTCTTTTGGAAGTGCATCATTAATGTTGCATGTGGTAAAAGATTTAGCTGTAGCTGGCACTGGCCCTATTCAATACACACTCATCCCTATTACTTTACTCATCCATCCATCCCTCCAGTTCATCAGCAACTGCTTATTGAGAATTTTCTGTGTGCCAGGTACTTTGTAAGATTCTAAGGAATAAACAATTCAGGTGCAGTTCCCTACCCTCTAGAATTGTCAGGCCTCAACCACATGCATATTTCAGACAAGGAGCTTGTGGCTCCTCATAAAGTCATTTGGTGACTGGGTCAGAGTTCTCTCGGAGAAAGAGGAGGATGGAAGGAAAAGCAAGAGAGTGCCAAGCTCCTTCTGGAGAAGAAGCAGATTTCTCAGAGCAGGAGAAAAGAGGCAATTGTGAGTTCCTGTGTAGGGCAACAACCCATGGAGCTGTTTGCTGGCTGCTGAAGAGCCTGGTTGCAGCAGGAGCTTAGAATGGGGGATTTAAACACTCCTGTTCGGCCTTAGGCAGGGACCACCAGGAGCCCAGGGGCACAGACAGGGCAGGCAGAGAGCCTGGGTGGCCAATAGAATGAAGCAGATGGGGTTGTCTGACAGGCTGCATGGCTCATTAGTGTGCTACCTCTTCGCCGCACACACTCCAATATGCACATGAACGCCCACAGCTGTCGGGGAGAGAGTAAGGGGTTTGGGGGGCTTAAGACAACCTTCAGAACAGCCATCATATTCTCAAGAGTCGCAGTCAGGGCTTCAACCAAAGGTGGAAACTGCTCTCTGTTGCTGGGCCTCCTGGATTAATTTGGTGTTTTAGACTCAGTAGCCCATGAGGTCTTCATCTCTTTCAGTTACTCCTCCAAACAGATGTCCATTTTATGAGCCATTCCTGAGCCTTTCCTTGGGAGCCAATTTCCCTTCCTCAACATAAACGCTTCCGGCTTCAGCAGCCTCTAAAATGCTAGTGATACCCAGGTGTAGGACCTGAGCTGAGAAGATCTCCGAGCTTTTGGTTTTTCCTTGTGGCTTCGTATCCCCATTTTGGGGATGTTTGCAAGCTATTTACCATGACCAGAGGTAACAAGTTACAGATTGGAAGCCTATGGAGATCAGAGATTCTGTAGGGGCCCAAAGGACCTGGGGGTTTACAGAAAATATTTTTAAAGCACTGTCCAGAAAGAAGGCCTCTCAGAAAGTCCCCCTTGGTCTGCAGAAAGCTAATATATGGTAATCAACGCAGTGTGGAGCTGCTGTAAGTTTCAACGACATAACAAGAAACTTATCGCTGTTTTCCGCTGTTGCTGCATATTCCTGGATTCCTTGCTTGCTGGAGAGGCGTGAATGGAAGATTTATTTTGTATTGTTAGACTGTCAAGGCATTCTAGAGCAACAACTTTCAAATGATAACTTCCCAAGCTTACAGAAGTTGTGAATTACATGCTTTTAGTCTGGTGTGAGCGAGGGGCTGACAGCTCCCCTCCTCCCATCAGCCTTCACTTCGCTGCTTCAGTGCCCCGCGTGGTCAGCAGCTCAGCATGCTGCCCTTCCCAAACCAAATGGGGCCATTATTAAGAATGACAGAAATCTATTTCTGGCCCTGAAACAAGCCGAGGCGACAGACATGGCAACAGGGAAGGAGAACTTTTCATGCCCAAGTCCCCAAAGCCCCAGGAAAACTTCATTTGCCAAAAATCAGACCATCTCAAGTTAACTGGATTTAAGAAAGGATTCCAGAGGTTGGTGGGGGAGGAGAGGAGGGATGTGAAAGAGGTTGGTGTCAGAGTGTTTTGTCTCTCATCCACTTTCGCTGGCCACGTGGATCTTATTTCCTAGAGGTGGCAGGGAGAGTAAAGCCTTGCATTGGGAAGGACCCCAGGTTTTTGTCCTTACCCTCTTAGCAACTGATGACCTCTGATGAACCTTCTAACCTCTGCAGTTAGCATAGAGGGATTGAATTAAATAATTAGTTAATGAACAGACCTCTTAAGTAAGATTGTCAATACATCATGGGTCTAAAGACAAGGGATGGGGGCCTTTCATTTTTACTTGTTCCTCTCCCTTATTAGTATACGTGTATTTCTCGTAACCCATATTATTCCAACCAGCAACACAGTTACTTATGTTTCAGTCTTCCCTATCTACCCACCTGATTGTAGGATCTTTGGGGACATACTCAGGGCCTTATTTGTCTGTCTTCTGTGTTACCCAACATACATTGCATTTAGTGTGCACCTAAATAAATGGTTATCAGACTGGATTAGGGACCCACCTGATAATAAGCTCTTTGACTTTAAAAATGCCTCTCCTGGAGCATAGAGGAGCACATATTCCATTTTCTTTTCAGAGTCCCACCCAATTTCATTTGCTCGTAGGGCATGTGAGTCAGGCCTTGTTTTCTAGACCTTATGAACCCCCTGTCCTCCACCATCCCTTAATGAAAGTTCTGCTGAAGCCAAAGGCTCCAGGTCGTGAGACTGTTATTGTAGGTTGCATATGACTGCTGAATAACTGGCCATGCATTGGAGTTTATTATTAGAGGCCTGTACACAAGGGCTGGCTCTCTGCCTCTTTTTTTCCCCCCTTTCTGTCCTAAGGCAGAGAAAACAGAATAGATGCATTTGTTTTTTTGGAGGGAAGAAAAGAACAAGAGATTTTGCAAACAGTTATGAATAAAGCAGAATTGGTCCATTTTGGAACCTCCCGACCTTGACAGTGTCCCTCTAATGCTATATAAACATTTGTTTTGGGTATTTAATAAGCTGCCAGCTGACAAATTGTGGAACTTTTTGCAAGAGCTCCTTATCTTTTCTAGAACCACTGAGATGGCAAAATATATTCTCCGTCTCAACAATTCACTCTATATTTGCATGTGGAAATTGGAAAGCAAGTTGTTTTTCTTCGTTTGCATGACAAAACTCAGACCCCAAAATACAATTCAGCATTTAATTTGAGCTAGTTAGAGAGTACAGGAAAGGGCCCCAGCCCATTTGGTTATATTTTGCTGCTGATGTTTCTGTTGTTACAATTAAAATTGATTTATAAGACTAAGGACATAAAATACCTCCAGGTACAGCACTGCAGTGAGCCTATGGGTCTGCTCCCTCAGGAGGTCACTGGGGAAAAAACACTCCATGAAAAACTTGATCCCATAGGCTTAATGAGTGTTACACCTTAGCAGAGCCCCTGAACCCCACTCATAGCATTAGAAGGAGGACAGTCAGGCCTGGGGCAAGGATGAAGTTGCTGGAGGAATCTGTGAAACCTTCTCCCTCAATCACAACTTACCAAAAACAGTCATGAAGCCTCCTGAGAAAGAAATTAAGACATTTAGTATTTAAGAAATATTTTTTCCTGATGACTTCCCTGCAGGGACATCTTATGATACAAATGTGCCTTTCCAGCCTCCAAGCTGCACGCAATTGTTCTTCATCCCCAGGTCAGTATCTGCACCCATGCTGCTTGCTGGGGAGCATCTGCAGTTTGCTGTGAATCCTCTTCGCTCACCTTTCTTCTGATCCACATCAATTTGGACATTAATCCATTCCATATTTATATTTATTTGCCAACCACAAGCCATGAACTATGCCCAGCACTCAGGGAACAAGCTCAAAAGCTGTCCAAAAAGGTGTTAAAAGACAATTTTGTAAAACTCAGGTTTGAAGGGTGAGGGGGAAAAGATGTTCCAGGCACAAGAAGGAGCAAGTTGAAAGATATGAAGATGAGAATAAACAGACCGTAACTGGGGACCTGCAAGTAGTCCCACGAGTATAAGTGGGTGAAACGTAGGCTCTGAACCATGGTGCACAAAGCACTTGGGGATTCCAGATGACTGTTTACATTCTTACATTAAGACATATTGGGGTGGGGATGACTGGGGATTGAACTCAGGGGCACTCGGCACTCGCCCACTGAGCCACAAATCCAGCCCTATTTTGTATTTTATTTAGAGACAGGGTCTCACTGAGTTGATTAGAGCCTTGATTTTGCTGAGGCTGGTTTTGAACTCTCAATCCTCCTGCCTCAGTTTCCCAAGCTGCTGGGGTTATAGGCATGTGCCACCACACCCAGCCATTGAGACATATTTTTAAATGTTAATATTTATATATATATAAATAGTTGTATATGTTCTATATAAATGTTATATATGTAACATTTTTAAATGTTAATAGTTATATACATATTCAAATGGGTAAACGTATAACGAATGCAAAGGTCCCAATCACTGGAAGCTGAGGGACTGGTTAGAACATTGGTGCACTCCAGGAACTTTTTTTCCTAATATTTTTTTTTAATATCATAACATTTTAAAATATTCTTTTTCCTAATGTCTTTCCCACTGCATGAAAATGGGATCCTGATTCACCCTAATAATCTGACAGGACCCTATACTAAAATCTTACATTTCAGTGCATTAAAGTTTCTTTATTGCATGAGAAGTGTAGGATGATATCAGTGGCGATCAGTGTGGTCAGAAGAAATAATATCTGACAGGGGGTGGGATCTGGAGCAGTCAGCCCATCATCTGCTTACTGGGCCACATCCTGCTTACAAATGTGCTTGGGACTTGCAAAAGGAGAAAGTTACCCTTTGCATGTCTCAGATTCATCCCCTTTTCAAGGAAATTGATCCTGACCTAAGAATGCTCTTATTTTCCCCAATTGATGGGTAAGGAGTTGAAGACAGAGTGAGATACAGGATACAACTAGAAGTTCAACTAAGCACTCAGTAGCCCATGAAGAGCAGCTGGTACCCCAAGCTGCCATGTCTGGCTCAATAAAAGACTTCTACAATTATTAAAATTTTGTTGGGCTCGCTGTTATGGAATTGTAGACTTTTAGGGCTAGAAAGGACTAATTCTCCTGCCAACCCATCCAGTTCCCAGACAGAGATATGCAGGAAGAAGTGGCTGCTAGCCCAGGGTCCCAAGGCTACTTTGGGGCAATGCTAGGCAAAGGATGGTATTTGAAGGCAATATATCCCTTTTATTACCATCACTATTAGTACTCATATTGTTGTGAGTACATGAGGGAGAATATTATTCATGTTTTTATTATCTCCATGAGGCTCATCAAGGCTACAAAATCAAGACAATAGCTGTCCCTGAAGATCTTAGCTGGGCTTTCATCTTATTGATTCCCCAGCCTTTTTTTTTTTTTTTTTCCCCTGTCTTGTTGCAGTTTGAACTCAAATTGGGACTCAAGGTCTGGATGTTTGTACAACTGTCAGGCTGGTGACTCTTCAGGCATTTAACTGACACAGGCTCGGTGTGGCCTTTTCCAATGTGCTGGTATTGGAAGGAGTCAGGGCACAGGCACATTCAGAGAAGCAGGCAGCACCAGGATGGTGGAGAGGATGGCTAGGTGCCGTCTAGACTGCCCAGTGGGTTGGGTGGAGTAGGGGCTTGGATAGAGAAGCTGAGGGGGGAAGACCAATAATTCCTCCCTTCTCTTCCTCCTCTTCCTCTTTGTTTAGTCCTCCCTTGGTTTTTCTTCCTTTCTTCTTTCCCTCCCTCCTTCCTTCCTCCCCTCTGTTTTTTATTACTTATATAGTAAATAAATATTTAAGATCTATTACATACTCTATACTGTGGAGATTCGCAATCACCCTGAAAATAAAAGCTCTTCAGGTGACAAGATGACAGAGTGAGGAAGTACTGTTTAATTTATTCATTAATTAATGAATGGCAACTCAGAGGCAGCATGCAATCAGATCAAGGTTTCTTTCTTCTGTCGGGACACTGCACCTCACTGAACATTGGAGTTCAAAGCCAACCGGATGAGATGGGGGGAAGCCACTGGGGAACGGCCCAACCATGTGCACTAGGACCTCTGAGGAGGATGAGAAGAGACTTTGAGTCACTGAAGCACCGCCACCCACCCAGGAGAGCTTGGAACAGGATCATGGCCTTTCCCCCTCCAAACAGATGCCTGTTGGTGAGGGGGAGTCCTTCTCCCAACATTCAGTATGAGACCTAATTTTATGAACAAGTTCCAAACACATGTCACCACTGCATTGTTTTATGCTCATTTAGGAGAAAACTAATCTGACACAAAGATGGCATTTTAATGCATGAATACAAAAATACCTGCATGCACACAAATGTGAGTCTTTCCTTACAGGTTAAGAGCCAGCTAATAAAATACCTCAGACCTTATGAACTGTGATCCTTAAAAAGTAAGCAACTGTTTTGAGTCATAACCATCTCATCACCTCTTACAACCAAATGCCCATCCAAACTTATCGCCCTCTGATCTTCATCCCCAGCCAAGTTGAAAACCTAGTTATATCAGAGAACCCAGAACTCAGCATTCAGCTTCAGGAAGTCTATCCACTCTCAGGGATTGGGGTGTTGGTTGTGAGCCCCTGACTGTGCAGAAAGAGTGGGACTAGAAGTGTTATAAAGCTATGAGATTTCCATTTCTGTTAGTAAATGTTCTTGAAGATGTGATCCATCTATTACTGTTAGTTTCTTTAAGCCTACAATGCCCAAGAATGCTTTAAGCAAAGAGAAGTAACAAATTAAAACAGGGTGGTATATTTCATTGATTCTTGCTCCTTCGCTAAAACACTCTTGTCAAGATATATTTACCCATATGCCACCTCCTTCTTCTCCTCCCCAACCAAAACCCTCCTTCAGAAATATATTCCAAGGTGAGGTTCAGCAGAGAATCTGCACCAGCTTCCTCTGACATCTCACCATAAATCCCTAACTGGATTGTCATCCTTTACCTTCCACAAATAAGAGGAGATTGGCCATAGGAGAGCATCTTTCAGTTTATAGACATTTCCCTTCCACCCTTATGTATTTAAGGAAGAAAATTGCCACTTATCTGTACAAAGTAAATTGGCTTATGCTTCATAATAGGCTTCTCCACTCTCGCTTCTGCCAGGAAAAGGTCATCTTCAGACTTTTGCTCTCCACAGAACTCAAAGATTCTTGACAGCAAGTAGAGAAATCACATGCTCCTAAACTGTAATTTCCTTCTCCGATTAAGACCTCAGTGGTCACAGGTTTTTGGTTTCATCAGGTTTATTTCCTAGCATGTTGCTGGCTCTTGACATGGGCCCTTATTGAAATATTATTGAAATACAGCCAGAGTGTGTGGAACACACACACACACACACACACACACACACCCAGGCAGATGTGCATGCATGTATACTTATAAACACAGATATATATACATGCACACAGACATAGACACGCAAGACCAGACACCACTTCTTCCCTCTTCAGTACAACTCTTCAGTGTACCACTCTGCTATATCCTACCTCAAAGGGTCCTGTTCCAATTGGGTGTTATTATCATTTCCTTGGCAACAGATATAGTTACATGTATGGCATTAGGTCCTATGGAGCTCTTACCCTGGAGTATATCTAGTTGATGGCTGAAACACAGTGCACATGAAACAAGAAGGTCAGAAAAGAGGTAAAGACCCTTGTTCTATCCAGGGGATGCCTCAGTTGACAGCCAGCAATTGCCCCAGTGTGTTTGGAAAGTTAGCTCAGTCATCCTGAGTGGAAGGGCCCTTTTCTCTGTGAGGTCATCTGTCTCATCTAGTCCCAATCTGCTGATTGAGTACTTTACAGGTGAATACTATGATTTTTATACTTTATAAATCCCAGAGTTAGTGAGATTTATAATATATATTCTCCCAAATTTGAGTTTCCTAACTTCAATCCTTCCTTAATGCTCCCAGAACTAGGCATCTCTCTAACAGCAGATTGGGTATTTGTATAAGTTGTTTCATTTATCTTTATTTTATCTTATTTTATGTTAATTAATTTAGTTTAGTTTAGCTTTTTGTACAGATATTGAACCCAAGGGCACTTTACCACTGAACTAAATCCTCAGTCATTTTTATTTTTTATTTTGAGATAGATCTCATTCTAAAGTGCTGAGAGTCTTACAAAGTTGCTGAGGATGGCCTCAAACTTACATCCTCCTGCTTTAACCTCCCGAAACACTGGGATTACATGTGTCACTACCTTGCCTGGCTGTTCCCTCTATTATTAATGCTGTTCCTTTATTACTGTGCTTGGTGATCTCTGTTTCTCATGTTGAAGAGCCAACTGGGTTATGTTGAGCTCTGTGAAGGCTATATACATGTATCTAAACAGAACTGATGAAAGCCACTTTCTTAAGAGATCCCACTGCCTGATGAGCATGCCACAGTTAGAGCATATGTTACATTTAAGCAGTTAAAACTAGACTCCTTGCACTGGGTGCTTCAGAGTGCCACATGTGCCCACCAGTATCCTTCTGTTTCTCAGAACACCTGGTGACATGTTTGAGCTGGCACTTTATTTTCACATACTCGGTGTCTCTGAATTTATGAATGAAGGAGACAATTAGGTAAGTCTGTAATACCCATTTAGGGAACACCCAAGGAATACAGTCCCCTCTTGTAGAGAGGGCTGTCGTGATGAGCTGCCTGGTGCAAATGCCATCTCTCTAGGCTGCTCTGGCCTTGTGTCTGCTCCCCCTGAACCACAGCCATCCACATACAGGACATGGGACTCCTCTCCGGTTGAGGTAGGGCTGAGGCAAAGAGAGCAAGAAGAACTGCTAGCTGATGATTAAGATGCTGGGACTCAGGAGTAGTGATCTGTGACATTGTAACAATGTCCGAACATCTATTGTCTCTGCTCTTCTTCTCTCTCACATCCACAAACAACCGATGAGCCACATCATTCATCTATGGAGTAGCAATTAATCAGATTGTAACCAACTGACTCAGGATTTGTGGGATTTGGAGGCAGTGAGATGGAAATTTGTTTTATTTTTGCTTTTCTTATATTCTGGGGAAATGATCTGATGATTTTATTTATGTATTTATTATGTGTGTATTTATTTTTTATTTACTTTGTGGGCTAGAGATGGAACCCAGGGTCTTGTGATTGCCTAGCAAGCACTCTTAACACTGAGCTACATCCCCAGCCTTCAACTTCTTTATTTTAAAGAAATATTAACAAAGAATTTGTTCCACAACAGTTGCCACACTGGGCATTTGTGGGTTTGTTCCCTGTTTGCAGGGTAGGTGTTATGATTCTATCTTACAGATGAGGAATTAGATCAAGGAGATGGAGTACCAGGCCCCACTGCTGATGAATGGGAGAGTGAGGGTTTGAACTTGGAGCCTCTTGCTCTGAATCGTCTTCTCTTTGCACTTGTACTGCACTCCCATGCTAACATGACTCATTTGGGTGGAATTTTCCTCTCATCTGACTTCCACTTGTTGGAGACTTGGGGATGGTTACACAGCATTGAAATTCTGCATGAATCAGGGCATTCATCTTGGGACCCGTGCTCAGGTGCTACATCAGCCACAACCATGACTGTCCCCACAGCAGCACTCTTCTAGCAGCTTGCAGGGTACTCGATTTAAAGTGGAAATTCAAGAAATGCCTGAGTAAATGAGTCCACAAAAAATGGTCTATCTGTCTGATGTCCCCAAAGACTCTGAAATCATCAATTAACTATAATTCTTAGGATAGAAAAGAGAGCTAGTGCATTTAAAGACTATTTTCTATAAAAATTGAAATGTAAGAGGGGTGGAGTTTCTAGTTAATCCTCAATTATGCAGAGTACACTTAGTTAACCATAAATCTACATCTTTTTCAAGCACTCAAGTTAATCAAGGTTTTCCTAAAAATCAGAAAGCCCAATGGAATTGAATTTTTTTTTGCAAATATCAGGTCTGTGGGCATGCATGCACCAGAGATATTAGCTACTAAAGCAGTGTGCCCAATGCTCTCCTTAACAGCCCCCACCACCAGCAGACATCCTATTAACTGGTGCTTCCTAAAATGGACTTAGAACCAGTCAGTCTGCTCTGCCATCCCATTATCCCCATCACAGCTGCATCCACCGTCTAATGATACCTGAGCTTCCTGTTCGCTCCTTCATTGTTCAGGGGTTGAATAGTCCTGTTCAGTCAGAAAGCCTAAAGTCCCCTCCTGGCCTCAGAGGTGTCCTGTTTGTATGCTGGGGACAGAGCATTGCATCTTTCTTACTAATGGGGCTGCAGAGGTGCCTGGAGCTCATTATTCCTGAAGTAATCCTGAAGGTCGCACAACCACAAATGCTGTTTGCAGGTAGAAAAGTGAGGAGAGAAGCATATTTGAAAATCCTAGCACTGTTTTACGTACAAGAGGCATAAGGTTGCTGATGTTCCTCTGCAGCTGAATCTTAATCTAGAGGAAAACCTCGCAGGGAGATCTGAGCGGCCTCTGTTTGTACCATTTGTGCAAATGCCCTAGTGGGGTTTTGTCTTTCTAGCCCACAGCTTCTGTCACCCAGTACATCACAGTAAAAGCCCCTGATGGATTATGAAAACCTACCTTTCCCCAGACTAGAAAGTGGAGCAGGATCCCAGGCAGGTAGCCAAGAGTTCGAATGAGAATCCAGGGATACACGAAGGTTCTGGCGGGAGGAGATAGAGGCTCTTGGTCCCACTGGTCAGATTCTAAAGGGCCTAACTGTATTAGTTTTCAGTGGGTGTAGGCTACTTCCTTGAGATCTCCCAGGGAATTCGAGAAATGCCAGACCCAGTGTCATAATGGATATGCCCCCGATGCAGTTGAGACCCTGACCCTTTGAGATCTGGTTCCAGTGGCCAATGACAGCATAAAGAGTGGTTTTCAACCTTGGTTCACTTTGGGGTCTCACTTGGAACGTCAAAGTAATTCCGATGCTTGGAGCCTCACCCACAGAGATTCTGATTAATTGGGCTCATTATTTGTTATTTATTCTAACTCAGATGATTCTAAAGGAAAGCCAGAGTTGAGACCAATCACTGAAGCCTTCCTCTATACCCAGCCACTCACTCTCTGTGCTGGGCCTCTATGTTCTTAGGTGCTATCTGCCCTGAACTCTTTCTGGGGCTTTAACATTTCCACCAAAAAAAAAAAAAAAAAAAAAAAAAAACCATGCAGCCAGACCCCACCCTTTTATTAAAAGAAGTTAATAAAAATTGGGGAATTGGGAATTGAGGGGTTTCCAGGGAGGGAAACAGTCTTTCTTTATAATCTTGTTTTTCCAACAAATACTCAGGAAAATGTGCATATTCAAGAAATTTAGGGGGCAGCAGTTAATGTAATAGTTTTTCAAACTCCTCTCTCTCTCCCTCCCTCTCTCTCTCTCTCTCTCTCTCTCTCTCTCTCTCTCTCTTTCCTCTCAGTACTGGGGACTGAACCCAGGGGTATTTTACCACTGAGCCACATCACCAACACTTTTTATTTTTTATTCTGAGACAGGATCTCACTAAGTTGCTTAGGGCCTCATTCAGTTGCTGAGGCTGGCCTCAAACTTGTGATCCTCTTGCCTCAGTCTCCTGAGTTGCTGGGATTTCAGGTGTGTGCCACTGTGCCTGGCTGAATCTTCTTTTATACACACACACATACACACACACACACACACACACACACACACACACGTGCACTTTGCTGTTCAGAAAACATTTTCATATAAATCCTTTCCCATGCTCCTCTGTGGAAGACCCTATTGTGACCTTCATTTTACACATGAAGAAACTGAGACACACAGCATGATTAAAATCACAGAGCCACTAAGGACTTGAACCCAGCCTTAGACCCTATTCCTATACTCTTGTCTTTTATAGCATGTTGCCTCCTCATTCAAAAAGTGTTGTTTAGGCTGATGCTCCTAAAGAGATCGACAATGCTAATCCTGAATATGTGTCCACCCATCAGAACTATAGAATCCAGAACGACCTGGAAAAATCTGGAAGGGCAGAGTCACAGGGGCAAACTTAGAGGCTACATGTGTTTAAAAGATTATATGAAGCCCCTCCACATTCCCCTTGAACCCAAGGCCATTATGAGCTTATAAATAGTGATAATCTGTAAGTCAGCAGAAGAAAACCTACTCACTTTTCCTAATGACAATATCTTCAGTTTTTTAATGAAATATCAAATACCAAATTCTTTCCAAAATATGTTTTCCCAATTCTTTGGTTACCTCTGCTTTTCTTGGACCCACTACATTTATCTCTACCACCAGGTAGACTTCTGAACCTTGAACAAGCCTTATAGGAGGTACCTGAACATCGGGGAGCAGGTGAGGAATCCCAGGGGCCTGGCAAACCAGAAGGCTGGGAGAGAAAGGGGAGAATTTTAAAGAGAATGGAGTAGTGCACCTAGGAGCTTAGAAGGGTTACAGCTTGCATCTCTCCAGGGCATCCTTGGGGGCTCCTGAGTCAGAGGAGCAGAAAGGGACCACACAGATGCCTACCCAGGGCCCCCCAGCACAGGCCAGGTTTTCCCCTCCACCTGGCTGTGGTGGGTGCAATGAACCATTGCTTCCACAGTCATCAGATTCTCAGAATCTGGGAGAATTCCACCTGACTCCAAAATATTAGCCTTCCTTCTCCTTTCCAGGCACTCCGGAGAGTTGGAAGAAACAGCCCCAGGCATTACTTTGCAGTGTCCATAGGCCTCAGGATTGGCATGTACATGCAGATGAATTGTTTGGAGCGAGTCAGAATGCAATTATTTCATTTTCCTTCCAATTCCGAATTGTTGATGTTTAGAAATAAATTGCTCCCGGTGCTTCTGATTTACAAGGACAAAATGCGAATACAGAAAACAGGTTCAGTGGAGTGATTTGAATTTCCATTACAATTACAGTTCTTTTCAACCATATGATTCTGTGCTTTCCTCATATACATCAACCCAGTGCTGATTGTGCTTGGATGCTGAGTCTCACGCTGCCAGGGCCCCATCAGCATCCCCATCACACAACCCCAGCTGCCACAGGCCACTGGGTAGATTAGGACTAAGCTCCATGGTAAGCCACTAATGAAACCAGAGTGCCCATCAGGGCTTGCTTCTGGAGCTCAGCAGGGAAGGAGGGTGTGGTGAAGTCAGCCACAGAGGGAACAGATGAGTGGGGGTGGGGAGGACACTGCAGGCAGAAGTTGGAGGGACCCAGACACTGACCAGCACATTCTTTCTGACTAATAACAGCTGCACCAGTAAAGCTGTATCAGGTACATCTCTATGCCAGATGCTACACTAAAAACCTGGTGCATTTGATTCTTCTAATAGCTCTATGAAATAAGGTTATTATTATTAGTCTGTTTCATAGATGAAAAGCTGAGTCTCAGTTCAATAAGTGACCGAGGCAGGGGCTAAATCTGAATTGATTCTGTATTCAGAGGCCTACACCCTGCACAATATCTCAACTCCCAAATTCAGCGACATAAGGTTCAGAAAGCTTACAACATCTTCAAGGTTCTGGTTTGCTAATTCCAGGTGGTCCTGAATGTGCACTTCAGGGAGACTGAATGATGGTTTTCCCTCCCTCCCTTGAAATACCCACCTTGCCCTGCAATATTGTGCAGAGAATCTGCACAGCTCAAGTCCACAAATATTGTCTTTGGTATCTTTCTCACTCTCCTGCTCTATGCTAATTCACCCCACTAACAGGCAAGGGTCTCCTGAAGTCCAGAGTTCTGCTGATAAGTCACAGATAACTCCTGTGCTCTAAGTGCAGCCCTGCTAAGAGCATCGGTATTTAAAAAGAGCAGACAAGGGCAATGCTTAACACGGAGGGAGCCAGCCCCAGCATCTAGAGCCCTCTTGCCTATTGAGTACCTGCTGGAGTCATCACTCAGGAAGGAGAATTTTTGGTCTCAGCAGCAGAGACCCCAGGGGCTTTTCAGATGGCACGACTTCAACAGCCTGCTGTGTTTAAGGTGAAGACCAGCTCTATGAGCCACAGCTGTGAAATCCCCTCCTCTGGCTGTTCTCAACAGACTCTACAGTACTCTTGACCTTCCCTCTGGGCTCTACCAATGTCCACTCCCTGTGCATCAGGATAGGTCCTGCAGAGTGACATCCCTCCATCCAGATGGATAATCTCCAACCCTGATATATAGGCTCAGCACAGGCTGGGGTCAGGAAGCCAGGGAATCAACATGATGGACTGCATCCCTGTTTGGTATCCCACTGGCCAATCTTTTGGGGTTTGGGTTTTTTTTTTTTCACCAGTAACATTTAGTCCAATCTTATTCTGGGTCTGGCCAGCCACCTCCTCATCCTTGCTGTTCCCCCATCACCTCTGAAAAATGAAGAATGTCTTTAGAATTCCAACTTTATTGCATTAGTTAAAACTAAAATAAAATCTACCCTCCCACACATGAATACAAAAGTGCCCCAATGAAAGGTTAGTCTAAATAATAAATTAAATGAAGACAAGATAGCAGAGTGCCTTGTTATTGGCAGTATGAATAGGAAAATAATTAGACAAGGTAATAGTTCAGCATGAAAAATGTGCTGTCGTTTTTGATTCATGGTTTTCCTAATACCCGTGTGAGCCTTTACCCAGAGTGGCAATGAGCCTGGCAATGCAGAGGCCACACTGATGTGGGATAACTGACATGCTTCCTCCTAAGAGTCGATTCTCTTGGCATACATGGTGGGAAAGAAGGGCCAGTGGTTCAGGAAGCTCTGTAATTAAATTTCTTTTAATTAATAACTTCATTTTTTTAGAGCAGTTTTAGATTTACAGAAAAATTGAACAGAAATTGCAGATAATTCCTACACATACCCTCTCCCTCTCTGCCCTTCCTCTGCCCATTGCCCCTGTTGTTAGCATCTTGCATTAGTGTGATATATTGATACATTGTTATTCATTAAAGTCCTTCGTTTACATTAGGGTTCACTCTTATTTTAATATTTTTAGCTGCAGATGGACACAATATTTTTGTTTTGTTTTGTTTTGTTTTGTTTTGTTTTGTTTTGTTTTGTGGTGCTAAGAATCCAACCCAGTACCTCACACATGCTAGGCAAGTGCTCTACCACTGATCCACAACGCCAGGTTCACTCTTCATATTGTACATTCCATGAGTCTAAAGAAAAGTATAGTGACAGGTATCCACTCTTACAGAATCATACAGAATTACTTTCAGTGCCCTAAAAATCCCTGTGTTCCAGTATTCATCTCTCCTGTTCTTCCTCCTCCTGCCCAACCCCAGCAACTACAAATCATCTCACTGTCTCTGTAGCTTTGCATTTTCCAGGATGTAAGACCATTTGGAATCATTCAGTACTTATTTAGCTTATTTTGTCTTGACTGACTTCCTTCATTTAGCAATGAGCACTTAAGTTTTCTCCATATCTTTTTGTGGCTGGGGGCTCCTTTCTTTTTATTGCTGAATAATATCCCACTGCATGGATGCACCACAATTTGTTTATCTCTTCCATCTATTGAAGGACATCTTGAATGCGTCCAAGTTTTTGGCAATTCTAAGTAAAACTGCTATAAACATTCATATGCAGGTATTTAGGTGGACGTAAGTTTTCAACTTCTTTGCATAAACACCAAGCAGAGTGATTGCTGGATCCTATGAGACCATGTTTAGTTGTATAAGAAGCTACCCATTTTGTAAGAAATGCCTACTTTTAAATATTTTTACAATCATATAAGCCAACATTATTTGACATTTTCACATCTATTGTCTCATTTGATCTTTGTTACCATCTTATGAGGAAGTTTTTATTATCCCCATTTTATAGATGAAGAAACTGAGGCTCAGGGTAATTATATGGAAAACCCAAGGTTAGGCAGAAAGTGCAGAGAACAGGGGCTGGAACCTAATCTTCTGACTACAAAGTCCCTGCTCACTGAATCTGTCCCGTTATGCCAACCCTCACAGATGCAGAGTAGATAATACTGAGGAGGGAGAGATTGTTCGGGCTGTCAGGCCTTGCTAAGGCTAAATTACTCAGTAGATCAACTATGTCTAAAGATATCTAAAATATATTTTGGAGAAAACCTAATATTTCATGTTAAATTAATCTCAGCCATCATGAGAAATACCAGGACTCTGTTAGACTCCCTTAACATTATCTTACACCTTAGGATCATTTTCAGGATTTCCTACCTCTTCAGTGTTTTAATCCAGACCTGCTCTCACCCCATCCAAGGTATCTGTCAGCCTATTGCCAGCACCAGAGATTTGACCAATAGAAATGCATTGCTTTAGGCCTTGCCATAGCTCTCTGGGTTTTCAACAGGCACTTATTAAAATTCAGGTCCTAGGAAACAGAGGAGAGAAGCAACATGTGTATTTAGATTGCTAATCGATTCACTGTGGAGTTGAGATATGCAGAGGAACTAGAGTTATTCATATCTGTCTATTCCTTATCCAAGCTTCTCATGAGCATGAGCAGGCTTTTGGTCCACTCCAGTAAACCCCATCCAATGCAGTAATTTACACATCCCCTCAATTCTCAGTCTCCTTGGGTAAAATTGTTTAGCCTTTCAAATTCCAGCCTCCTCTCCTGAGGCAGGATGTACCTGGCCTTCCATTGGCTCCTCTGTGGGAGTTGCTGCTGGAAATTTGTCATCCACCTTGTGCAAGTCCTGGCCACGAAGCTAGACTACCCTGGTGACATCAGGGCTGTGTTCCCACTGTCGTCTGTCACTCTTTCTCTTTCTCCTTCACTCTCTGCTCGCTCATCAGACCCTTGATTCAGCATTACTGTCCAAGGGTAGTAAGAGGGATTTAAAAGGGAAAATTAGCCCTTCCTCAGCCCCCACTCACCCCTCCCAGAGATTGTCTGCACTGTGGTTTTCTCCCAGAGCCTAAAGGAATTTTGAGAGATGCTACATGCTCTGGCCTGCTAACTCACTAGAAAAGTCAATTCATTTTTTGCCTTCTGTTGCTTTGGGGCAATAAACCATATAAGTTTTTATTGGAGTGGACAGGAATGAGGAGCTAAAATATGACCAGTTTGTACATGCAAAATACTAAATGCTTTAATTCATCATGTAATATTTGGAATTTTGAAAGCAATACACACAGCAAGGGTATAAGCCTCATAATGACATGGTCCCTGTGAAGCGCCCCCGCAGGTAAGAAAAAGAACTTGTCCGTTGCACCCCGTTCCTATGTGATCCTCCATCTTCACAAGAAAAAAGCTTTACTATTTCTCTTTTGCTGTGTTTCCCCCCAGTGGTTTTATCTCCTATGTTTATCCCTAAATAATATATTTTAGTTCTGCTTGTTCTTGAGCTTTATAAAAATGGATTCAGACTTTATATGGTATTTTGCAACTTGGCTTTTTTCCATTCAACATTGTATTCTAAGATTTATCGGTCTTGTTGCTGGTAACTGTCATTCATAGCATTGTGTGCATATACCATAATTTATTTATCTCTTCTCCTATTAGTAGACAATTGGGTTGAGTCCAGTTTGGAGGGTGTTAATAAACAATGCTGTTGTGAACTGCCTTGCATGAGTGTTCTGAGGCACTTAGATTTGTGCCTGGAAGAACTGCTGGGCCATTAAGAACCAAGTTCACCATCCAACCAAGTTCACAACCTAGTGGAGTGGAATGGCTAAGTATGTGAGTTTTAGCACTAACCTGCCTGGCTTCAGTCCAAGCTTTATCATCAATCCGGCTGTGTGACTTGGGACGAATTACTTTATTTCTCTGCATCTCCATCTTCCTAACTGTAGATTGAGGATGATAATAATAGTACTGATCTCATAGAGTTGCTTCAAGGATTAAATGAGTTCAATATACCCATATCATTCATGAGCTTTTCTAATAATAGATACTTCATGAAGTGGTGATAATCATTCCCATTTTACAGATATTGGAAAGCACTAGGGTTCAATGACTCAAAATGGTCAGCTAGCAGATAACTGACAGAGCAGTGATCTGACTATTGGCTCACCTACCTTAGAACCAGGTTTTATGTACATCATGTCACACATACCCCCACCCCCTGACATTTTCAAGACTAGCTTGATTCCTTTGATTCCTTCACTAGCCAGCTAAGAACAAGTTTCTCACAAAGGGGAGGGTGGAGTTGCAAGGAGTAACAGGAGTACCAGGAATTAAGGAAGGGTGGCCTGGAGAGAGGAGGAGGACACCATACATGAACTCCCCCTGCTCTCCTCTGAGAGCAGCGCCTCCCTCCCCCATGGGTCCCTTCTGTTGCCTCCAGACTGTTTTGAAAGCAGAAATCAAGTGTGAATTGGTGACATAACCCCATTTCCACATCTCGCACTCTGAGAGCCCTTTGCCACAGACCTCACCTATCTGTCCACTTGCTAAGAAGCTTCTAGAAAGAAAGGGAGACTTCTGTAGACAAAGGAAAGCAAGGCTGGTCACCTCTCCATCTCCTGCCCCTCCCCCAGGTTTGAATTCACTGACACATGGCCTAGGTCTAGGAATCTGAGCCCTTGGACTCATAGCCCTGCCCACTGGCTCAGAAACTGCTCCCAGACCCCTTTATCTCTAAAAGTCTTTGCTCCAGCCTCCTTTCATGAGTCACTCATTTTCATAAGCAGTCAATGAATTCATTCCTTTCCAAAGAAAGGTATAAAAGGCAAAAGAGCTACATGATATATACAGTTTTCTACAAATACCACAAAGGTCTAGAATGGCCAGGTTTTATTTTCCCATAAGCAAAGGCTAAGATGAAGGACCTGTGAGCTGAAGCCTGGTGATTCGGTAGCTGGGTGCTTTAGGCTGGAGCCAGGGGTCTCAGTATGCCCTCCCTTCAGGATTTAATACCTCAACTCTTTCCCACCTCATCAGGTCCAAAATATCAGCCAAACTGTCAATACAGGTCCCCCAAAATGTACTCTTTCCTCAATAAGAGATTTCCTCAACACATAAATTTTTTCTAAATAGACAAGCAGTGCTCAGGAAGCAATTTCAGATCTTCTGTGAGCAAAGATGGTTTTCCCTTACTACTCAACAGAAGGAAAAGAACATTTCAGGGACCACTTGATTTTTTTTCTTCCTAAACCTAAGAAGTGACCTCATTCTCATTTGCAAATCCGCCTCACCACCCAATTTAGTCAGTATATTATTTTATTCATAATTTTTAAAAGAACACAGCCCATTTCTAAGCAGAGCACAATAGGCATTGTTCTGGTTTATGGTGTTTCCATCCATCATGTGCCCCCTGGGAGCCAGAACAGGAGACAGTAGCAAAGACGGGGCTCAGGGTGGATACAGGGACAGAGGTGCTGGACCAGGGCCCCCACCCTCGCCTGCCATGGCTACCCTGCAGGGCTGAGCTCCAGTCACTCCAGGGCTCACCCCACATCTGGTATTAGGGTTAAATTAACTTTTCTCTCTAACTCACAGGTAATGTTCCATGCTCATTTACTTATGTGTTCACACGCTGTTTAGCTGGGGGTAACACAGACCAAAAGTAGGGAAAAACAATCATTAAAAGGGTGGGTTGTCTTACAGGTATTTTTTCCCTCAAATTAAGCATGAACCGAGAACTAACTAGATGCTAGGTATTAACGCCTTACACTAACTCTACACATCAGGTGTTACTGGTCTCATTTTATTGATCAAGAAATAGAGTGTTATGACTAATGTCACCAAACTAATCAGGCACAGCCTTTTTTTCTTGGGGACCAGGAGGAGATATATAGATATAGATATAGATATAATGATATTTATAAATATGTATTCTTAGTATATCTAATTGTTATATATGATAATATATAATAAACATAATATATAATAATTATATAATATATAATTGTGTATATATATATATCCTCCTTAATTATATATATATATAATTAAAAGTATGACACTCTGGGCCTTTCCTCTTATTATTTACCCAGTCTTTTTTTTCATTTATTCATCTGATAGATATTTCCCATGAATGTGAATCGAGTCTGTTCAGTTAATGAGTGTGCACCTAGGGCCTAGTTGCAATACTCCGCTGCTAAGATTGGGGAGGAGAGACAAGTGAATAAATCCATGGCTTGGTGACATCACCCCACTGGAGCTGGCAAGAGGAGGCGGGATGATGCTCAGATTCCCAGCTTGAGCAGCAGCTGGACAGAAGCTAGTTACTAAGGTGAGGAGCATGAGAAGACATGATCTGGGGGTGAGGGCAATGAAAACTCGGGAACCTGTGGGGAATCTGATCTCTGAGGTCCTGTGAGACAGCCAAGAAAACCTGTCCAGTGGGCAGTGGGATGTAATGGAAAGGTTTGAGTGGGAGAAATAAATCATTATAGGAATTGTCAACGGCATGGGATGAACTTGATGAGATAATGTATGAGAGAGTACAGGATGAGAAAGGTCAAGAGCAGAGCTCTCTATCTAAGGAGTGGGAGAGAAGACAGAGGAGACTGGAAAGAAGCTGAAACAGAGAGGGAAAACATCCAAGTATGTAGTACACTGTCCTCAAAGCTGAGAGAAGTGTATTTGGAGAAGCTGGCAGTGGGCAATCATATGGAATGCTTCCTCGAGCTCAGATAAGGCAGAGACAGAAGGAACCCAAGACTTGGCAGCTTAAAACGTTGATAATGGGCTTGACCAGAACAGATTATTTTTGGAACCATAGAGTACAAACAAGAAAGAATGGGCTCAAAAATGGGAGAAGGTGGACTCTGTGTGGGAACAACTTTTTCAAGAAGTTTTCTAAGAAGAGATGCTGAAAAACAGAATAATAGCTAGGGGAGGTTTCAAGAGCTGGAGATAATTGAGTATGGGGCTGCTTGCTTTTTGCCATAAGGGAAAGATCCAGGGAAAAGAGAAAGAGCTTTGGTATATGTGTTAGTTTTCTGTTACGGTAACAAATAAGCCTGAGATAATCAACTTATAAAGAGAAAAGGTTTATTTTGGCACACAGTTTTGAAGGCTTCAATTCGGAGTCAGCTGTCCACATTGCTTTGGGGCCAATGGAAGACAATGGAAGGCAGGAAACATGGTAGGGAAAACTGTTTATCCGTGGTGGCTGGGAAGCAAAAAAAAACAGAGAAGGAACCTTCTGAGTCCACTATCCCCATCAAGGGCATGCCCTCAGTGACCTGAAAACCTCCCATTAGTCACCTCCCCTAATGTTTCCAAAACCTCCCAATAGCTGCAAACTGGAGGTCAAGCCTTTAGCACATGAGCCTTACTGGGAAATTTGAGGTCCAAACTACAGCAGTGTGCAGGAAAGAGAGAGATGGCTGAGCGGATGGAGTTCTTGAGAAGGTGGCAGGAGATGGAACATGGAGCACATGGTGAGGGTTGGTTTTGACCATGAGCAACACTAAATATAAGAGAACAAAAGAAGGAAAAGGAATGCAAATGCAGAAGGGTGCTAGACTGGGTAGTGGAAATATGAGTCATCGATATTTAACAAATCTGTTTTAAGTACCTACTGTGTACCTGGGTTTCTGAGCACTGATGATGCAAAGCTGATGAAGGCTAGTCCCCATCCCAGCTGCCCCTAAGGAGCTCATGATCACACAGGGGAGACAGACACCTGCTACATCATCATCACAGGCAGCGATAGAGCTGTTCACATGATGCCATCAAAGTCAGGCACAGGGGCTCAACCGAGCTGATATCAGATGAAAGAAAGCTCAACAAGGATTTGCTTAACCGGGTGCCCAGTCTCATCTCACCCTCCAATAGGGACGTAATAGATGGAACTGTTTGTTGATAATGGTTATTTAGAATGCTGATTTCCTGTAAATAAAGGTCCTGATTTGGAAACTGAGATCTACAGAAGAGTCCCTTGTTTCTTTTTGCCTTATGATGCAGATAACATAACGTGCAGCTGCCTGAATGACTGACTTCAGGCTGAACCCTGGCTGTCTCTGAGGATGGTGATGGTAAGGCCTTTGTGGTCAGGAGAACTGGTGATAACGGGTCTGGTGAGGCCAAGCTGGTTTTTAACCCAAACAACACAGAAGCTACCATGCAGCCTGGCAGTACCCAGCCCTCCCCTCCATCCTGAAGACAGACCTGGCAGAGACGAGCTTGCTGCTAGAGGTTTCTTACCCAGGGGACTCCCCAGGAAGCAGCTATCCTGTTTCCCTGAACTTCTTTGGCAGGAGTTTTTGTCACTGTGCAGAGCTCCTATTAGGAAACAGACTGGGAGGTGAGAAGGAGGAGCACAGCCCTGTCTCAGGTTCAAAGCTGAGGGCTGCCCACCCTCCTGAGTAGACTAGTGAGAGAAACCCGATGCCAACAGGTGGAAGCCAAAGTCCAGTGAGAACAAGACAAATGCAAAGGAACTGGGACCCAGAGAGCAGCCTGGCGGGCAATACCCATAGGAATGGAAAAGGGACAATTAGAAACAATTTTCTTCCAGATTCTGCATTTGTCATCTCTGTCCCAACCCCAGCTCCATCCCTACTCCCCGCCCCTACACAGTGCCTACCAGGTGTTAGGGGCTATGGGAGGCATGATATTGTCATGAATGAGCCTGTGGCCAAGCTTCTCAATGCATCAGTGGTTAAGTTACTTGACCTCTCTGTGCTTCGGTTTCCCCATCTGTAAAAATGGGGGTGATGATAGCAATAATAGCTATCGTGCAGGGTCATTGTGAGGATTAGCTAGAATAGCGCCTGCTGCATTGTAGATATTTAATAAATAAAAACTTGACAAATGCCAAGAAGAAACCCAGCGAAGAGTAGGCATGTCAGGGTAGACCCACTTCTGTTGTTAGAAGACAATCCAGTGAGGCCAACTCATCAGGAATGTTCCCTTCTAAGACAAGCTGTCTCTGCTGGCTCAGGGTATGGCAAGCTCAGAAACAAAGGCATAAGCACAGAACATCTGTGCTTCAGTGGGTAATGAAAAGGAATCGAAATAACAAGAAGCAAGGCAATTGTGTTCCTAAGACTGGCTGTCCAAGATGTACCGTCCCTTCCGCCAAACTCAGGAGCTGAAAGAACATTTACATTCATTAAAAATTTATCTTTCCAGGAAAAAAAAAAAGAACTAGTCTTCTTTTGCTTGAGTGAAAAATGTGAAAAGAAGACGCCAGAAGTTCTCATGAAAACTTGGGTCCCCCGTCTTTAGCTTTGGCAAGAGAAACCATATTGAGAAAGTTCTGTTGGGTGTTTGGGATGTGTTTATGTTGGTTTGGGGTGAGGCGGATTCTACTGTTTGTAGTGTTTGGCGAGAATTGCAATTATGTGAAAAGTAAATGCCACCAGGTTACTGGCCCTAGTGATGTCACTAATTGTGCAATCTCCCCACATGTAAATCAGGCTGTTTCCTTGTGGCCCACATATTGCAAATCGGAGAGAGTCCTATAAACATGTACAGCCGAGGATGATGAAGCCCATCCAACTGGAGGTTGATTGGCTCCATCATCCCGTCCTCCTTCCGTTTATTCCATCAGCTGTTCTTTCCTGCAAGTGGCCCCCTGGCTCAGCTAAAATTATTTTCAGCCCACACTCCTACTGATAACATAACTGGCCCCCTGTGCTGGCCCTTTCTTCACTATTAATGCAGGCAAAAGTCCAAAGCCCACCATGGTCCATCAGCTAAGATTTTCTCTAATTTAGATAAAGGAATGCAGAGCCACTGCGTGTCCCTTCAGACCCCCTCTTGCAGGCATAGCAACTACTGATTGCTCATTAGGAAAAACCAGCTCCTTTTCCCGTCCCACTTTTCTACTGGGCTTCCTTTCCTTTGCAACAGACTGCCTGTCCAGCAGCTCTGGCCCAATTAGGAATCAAATGAGGGCTTCGTCCAAAGTGCCTTCTAAGCCAGACCAGCCAAGAAGCCCAGACCAGCCCAACTAGCACTCTATAGTGTCAGCAGCAGGAGCCTGGTGAGGGGAACACTGGCAGAGGGTTCAGCAGGGCATTTGCTACTTGGCTGCCAATCTGTGAGCAGCATGCAAGCTTAGAGCTGTCCTGCTTTCCTAATCAGCTGAAGTTGACAAGCTCCAATCACTTTGATAATAAAAGGCCCTAAACCTGATCCTGGAGGAAGTCAGTACCTCAGCATTAGGAAATCATTGCCCCATTCTTTCTTGGGTTGTGTGTTTTCTAAAGTTATTAATTTTTATTAAGGTTATTTTATTATTGATGACCATTATTACATTTTTCTAACAAAGACAGTGGAACTCTGTTCTACTATTCATATGCATTTGGGGACAGGACTTGACACATTTTAAAAATATTTTTTTCCATTATAAGGCAATATTACCACATCATAGAAAATTTGGAAACTAGTGGGAAAAAAAAAAGATCTTCTCGAATCCCACCAGTCTAATGCAAACACTGTTAGTGTTTTGGTGAATTTCCTTTGAGTCTTTTTCTTATGCATATTTTAACATGGTAGTAATTATCTTTACTTATATTTTTTATCTTCTCCTTTTTTTCACTTAGCGTACTTATCATATGCAATTTCCCTATAATTCTCATAAATGATCATTTTAAGGACTCTATAATATTCCATCAAGTCTATGAGCCTTCATTTATTTAACATTTCTCAACTGTTGAATATTTAGGCTGCTTTTGCTGTTACACTTAATGAAATTTTTTGGAGTTTAGAATTGTTTTCTTAGATTGACAAAAGTAGCATTACAGAGTCAAAGGATATGAATGTATTTTTTAGCTGTAGCTACGTATCGACTTGTTTTCCAGCCTGAACATATTCTGTAGGCCTTCCCCTACCACCCTTCCCTGACGGGGGAATTGAACCCACGTGCACTTTACCACAGAGTTACATCCTCAGCATTTTTCATTCTTTATTTTAAGACAGGGTTTTGGGGCTGGGGTGGCTCAGCGGTAGAGCACTAGCCTAGCACGTGTGAGGCTCTGGGTTCTATCCTCAGCACCACATATAAATAAATAAAATAAAGGTATTGTGTCCAACTACAACTAAAAATTAAATATTAAAAAAAAAAGACAAGTTCTCACTAAGTTGCTGAGAGTCTCACCACATTGCTGAGGCTGGCCTCAAACTTAACAATCCTCCTGTCTCATCTTCCTGGGTCTGTGGGTTTTTTAATCAGAGCTGTTGATTTTGTAGATGAGGGACCTGATATGACAACTGCATTGTATCACATGGTAACACTCTGGGCTCTGTTGCCTCTTAGAAAGCTCCTAGAGAAGCCCCTCCCACTCCTGGGAGCTCTTGTGACCTCAGGGCACTTGATGA
Source organism: Callospermophilus lateralis (assembly GCF_048772815.1). Taxonomy (NCBI): domain Eukaryota; kingdom Metazoa; phylum Chordata; class Mammalia; order Rodentia; family Sciuridae; genus Callospermophilus; species Callospermophilus lateralis. Next base: position 100,747,866 of record NC_135306.1, read on the forward strand.
GCAAGTAAGGGACAAATGAGGCTTCTGAACCTGCTGGAGGTGGATGCACCCTTGGGAAGAAACATATCAATGCATTAATGTCAGATTTGTCATGCATAACACAAAATGGTTATTTCTGCTGTATTAAGAGATTTCCATACTGAGAGATGCCTGGCTCACTGTCACTGGGCCCCGTGTAAATAATGAAACACAATCCTCTAAAGGGAAGTACACAACAAATCTTAGGTCAAATAGTGATAAAGGGGAAGTCTGACTTCAAGACTGCCACACGGGTTGTTCATTGTCCAGGGAGGGACCTGGCCGAGGAGGTGTGTGGAGACTGACACCCAGTACATTAATCACTAGCCATGCCACGTGCCCCATTATGAGGCTATGTCCACTTGTTTTTATCATTCTAAGAGTACCAATTTTAAATATTTTTATTTTAAAGTAGTTTTATATTTGTAGAAAAATTGCAAAACAGTAAGGAGTTCCTATGTACCCCACAGCCAGCTCCCCTGCTGTTATTATCTTATATTGGCATGCTACATTTGTTCCAATGAATGAACCAATATTGATGTATTATTATTCAAGTCTGTACTTTATTCATATTCCCTTAGTTTTTACTCAATGTCTTCCTCTCTGCCTCAGGAGCAGTGTACCAAGTTTCATTTAGTAGTCTTGTCTCCTTAAGCTTCAGTTGGCCACATCTCAGATTTTGTTTTGAAGACCTTCATTGTTTCCAAGAGGACTGGTGGGCATCTGTAAGATATCCCCTGACTAGCAGTTGTCTGGTGTTTTTTCTCATGATTAGACTGGGATCCTGGGTTTGTTGGAGGCAAAGGAGGGTCACTAAGGTGAAGTGCTACTTTCATCACATCCACTGAGGGTGGTGTGCTGTGCCCAGGACATCACCGCTGATGGTGACCTTGATCTCCTGTCTGAGGTCCTGTTCAGGAGGTTTCCCCACTGCAGTTATCTTTCCCTGCACTTATCACACCACCTTCCTTGGAAGGAAGCCATTGTGTGCACCCCACATTTAAGGAATGGGGAGTTACGCTTCACCTCCTTAAGGGCAGAAAATCTACACAAATTGGAAAATCTACACTATTTGAAATTCTTCTGCACTGAGGCTTTGTCCATCCTCCTACATCTATCTTTTACTTATTTATTGATCCAGTCATTTACTTAGATCAGTAAGAGCTGGTGCTTTGGGTTGTAATTTAATAATTCACTTTGTGGCTCAAAGTGTCTTTGAGGGCTCTTTCCATTGGCTTCTGGGTCACTTTGTCATGCCCTCATCATTATGACTGTTTTCCCTTTTTCAAAGTAGGTTAAGGGTTGAATTGTATCCCCCCAAATAAAATACATTAAAGTGTTAGCCCCAGTACCTCAAAATATGACCTTATTTTAAGAAGGGCTATTTCAGATATAACTGGTTAAGATGAAGTCATATTGGAGTAAGGGTTGAGCTTACCTGGTGTTCTTAGAAGAACACAAATAACACCGAATGAGGGAGATCCTGTGATAGCAGAGCCAGAGATGCAGTTATTCATTTACAAGCCAAGGAATGCCAAGGATAGCCTGGGTAAACACCAAAACCCAGGAAGAGTCAAGGAAGACTCTCCCCTCCAGGGTCCCAAGGAAGTTGGTCTTGCAGAGCTTAACTTTAAGCTCCTAGCCTCAAGAAATGTGAGTGAATAGATTTTTGTTGTTTTAAAACATGTGGTTGTAGTAATTTGTTATGGCAGCCCTGGGAAAACAACACAGAGCACTTCCTTATTTTCTAGCACAATAAGATGTTTGGGGCTCATCCCATGTTATTTCCTGCCCTAGTCCTAGAATTAACCATGGTTTTTCAAGGAGTCCTGATTTCTTTTATTAGAGATGACATTAGAAACCCAAATCTGGGTGTTAGGTGTGCTTATTGCTCTAAGTGTGTCACTGCTTCTAGGCCCTGTCAGAGACAGAGCAAGGAAGTGCACGTGTGGGTGTACTAGTCCTCACATATACGCACTTGTATAAATATTTCCATGGGTAGCCATCTGTATCTACATTACACTAAACACAAGTTAATACTGATGTCTCCAACTCTCATCCAGTACCACATGGATCCTTGCAGCCTCACCTTTTGCTTCTCTGTAAACTCCCACCTCAACTCCTTCTGCAAGGGAGAAACCTGCCTCCTACCATCTGCCTTGCATTCACTTAACTGTTTGGTTCCCATGTTCATGGACAGCCTACAGAGTCATTAGCTTGGGGATTCCTTTAGAAATTCACACAAAATGTGTTATACGAACTGGAGCATCCCCATGCCCTCTCCAAACTAAATGTCCGCCCAATCAAGTTTAAGACCCAGTACTTTCTCTCTCCCCTTACCTAACACCCAAAACTGGTCTCACAAAAGGATCGGTTATCAGTTATTGATATCTCTGTATTAGTCTGAATAAGCTAGTGTAAGCTGCCAGAACAAATAAACTCCAAAATTTTAGTTAGGTTAATGCAGCAAAGCTTTATTTCTCATTCATATCAGATTTTGAGGCAACCTGGGCAAACTTACTCTACTTTTAACTCTATTATCTTGAACTTGTGGCCCCCAAGGTGGGGACAGAAGGGGAAGAGAGGACTGAAATTAATGCAGGATTGGTTTTTAGGGCAAGCTCTAGAAGTCACTTATATTCCCTCTACCTACATGCCTGTGGCCAGAATTCAGTTCACGACTTAAACCCAGTTTCTATGAAGGCTAAGCAGTGGTCTTTCTGTGATCCCAGGAGGAGAAAAACACATGATAAACATGTACCATGCTCCATGACTATAATCTTAAAGTGAACATTAGTCCTTGTGTTAACTTTCTCAAAATTAATTCTATTTTAAATTGTATCTTAACTTTGAAACAAGAAGCCTTGTTTATGATAACATTGAACATTCACAGCCGGGGGGGAGGGAAAGGAAAAAGGGAAATTTGGGAAAATTTTTATTAACTCTACTCTTGAAATTAATTCTATGTGTAGGTAGCCCCTTCTTCTGCTAATGTGTAAGGTCATCCTCGATGATGTTTAATATTTTTTTAAGCATCATCCCTGTCGATGGCTCTTCCAGGGCAGCTCTGCATTCCCCTTTATTCTCAAGAGCAAAGGTGCTAAATCAATGTGGGTAAGCCAGGTGGTCCAAGGAGCCCTTTGGTGTCCTTGCATGATACATCGGCCAAAGGGAATTGAGAGCCACCATCCAAGGGCACCTTCCTCCATATGATGTCTGCTGCTGTAGGAGAACAAATGTTTTTTAATGACAAAGGAGATGAGCCCCATTCTTCATAGAATTTCAGTGTCAGAAGGAACCTTAAAAATGAGGTCCAGATAATTCCTTAATGACATGGGGAGAATACTTATGATAATTTCACATTGGCAGGGGGAATTGTGATACAAAATTGTAAACACAGTATGATTTTCCTCTCTAATATACTATGCTCAGGGAAAGCAGAACACACCAAAATATGAACAGTGGTTTTCCTCTGAGTGGTGAGATAACAGGTGGCCTTAATTATCTTGTGCGTATTTTCCAAGCTTTCTGTGGTGTGTATCCATGACTTTAAAAATCAGAAAAGAAATGCTAAAAAAAATTTTTTAAAGCATCCAATTCGACTCACCTCCCCATTGCAGAGATGAAGAAACCAATACACAGAGAGATCAAACGATTTGTTCAACATCATGCCAATATTAACTTGAAAGGTAAGAGCCAAAGTTCTAGCATAGAGCATGTTCTTCCTCGTAGCTCCAGTTAGAAAGTCTGGCAGATAGATGCAGGCTAAGCCCCAGGGACAAGTCACCCCTGCTGACACCCACACCACATGCCCATCCACACCACCCTTTCATCTTGATCCAAAATTCCCAGAGTTAGAAATGCTTGTCATCCCTTCCTTCCGTTTCAGCCCGGAGGCTTGAAGCTCTTAAAACCTCTAGGTTTCTATCCTGGAAGGGAGAGGATCTTTCATTTAGTGTCTCTCATAGGCCAGGCATTGTGCTAGAACTTAATAACTCACTGAAACCCAGTAGTGAGAATGAGAACATTCATTCTCAAACATTTCATTCTCAAAGCCAGAACAGAGAGAGGATGACTGGCATTTGAACTCACAGCAAATGAAGTCATGAGGCTGTGTCATCCCATTTTGCAGGTGAAGAAACTGAGGCACACTCAGGGCTGCCAGTGGAAGAACTCAGAAGTAGACTCAGCCCAGGTTTTCTGACCCAAGGTGCACACCTCACCTTACACAGACATTGTCCCCATTAAGTCTCCTCGCCAAATCACATTTCTGATACATACTAAAAGCTCAATATATATTAGCTGAGGTCATGTCAAGTCCACACTTGTTTTCTATCCCTGAGATTGCAGCAGGCTCTCAAGCCAGCCCTGGATACACCTGTCAACCAGCACAGGTGGCTTGGCCTGTGTCCCAAGATGATGGATCTGCTGCCAGATGTAGACATCTGGGCACTTTTGGATACCTGCTTACCTGCGCACAGGACATCCCCCACACTCACCGCCCTGTCACGAGGCTGCTAGGGGAAGATATATACTGATGAGAAATCTCAACCCCCAAATTCATTTTTCAAAGAAGCCAAGCAAATCTGGTGATTTATTCTCTGTCATTCTGATCCCAGCATATGTTCCACATCAGGTAAGTGAGATAGAAGGGATGGTTCAGCAAACATTAAGTTAAAAGAAACCCTGTCAGGCTTCTCTGCAAATAGCTGGTTTTTATTTAAAGCCACAAAGTAATTAATTACATTGGGTAAAAAGCTAAGCCTGTCTCCTTCACAATACTTCTCCAGGACTCTTCTCACACAATCGGGGTGCACACACCCATGCTAACTTGGGCTTATGTTTCTTCCTCGTTTCTCCCTTCTTATCTGCAGTCTCTCCCTGTTTTCCTTTGGTGAACTCGGAATCCCTGGACTTCTAGGTCCATCTCCCTCTCCTAAGTCGCATTCTTTCTCTTTGCCCTATGTCTTCTGTCTCTGGTCCCCAAAGCACAGTCCTCCCTTCCACATGGAGCATGGTGCTTCCCGTCCATTCCAGGAAGCTAATGTAGCCGGGCTCCCTTCCAAGTACTCACATTTGATGAGCCTCTGAAAGACCCACAGAGCCCTTGTCCTCTCCGTCCCCTGCCAACTGGGTCTCCTCTTAAAGATACAGATGATGGCAAAGCACTTGGTGGGGTTAATTTTCCCGAGCCTAAGAAGAGAGTATTATGGTGTGTCATCAATCAGTCCGTGAAACCTGGAACACCATTTGAATAAGAGAAGGTGTCACAATGACTCTAGTATGTTACCAAGAGTGATGTTGTGGACAGAGTCCTGCAGATGGATGGACAGATGAAAGGAAGGAAGAAAGAAGGAAGGAAGGAAGGAAGGAAGGAAGGGAGGGAGGAAGGGAGGGAGGAAAGGAGGGAGAAAATGAGGGAGAGAGGAAGAGAGAGACAGAAAGGACATTATCATTTTATTCATGCATGCAGGAAGTATTTATTAATCATCAACTATGCGCTTAGCTTGCTGATGGTGTTAAGAATACAGACATAAGTAAAACAAGGTTCTGATTCTAAACAGTCTGGCTAGGAAGATGCATGTGAGAACAATAATTATGATGCAATGAAAGACTCTTTAAACAGCCATTGGGCAAGATTTTCTGGCAATATAGGAAAGGATAGCACTGCTTGGGTGGTAGGTGGAAAAGGCTGTCAACACAGGTTTCCCTGGAGACAATTCTACAGACAAACAAGGTAGGAAAGAAGATAAATGTGTTTCCAGGAGAGATTGTAGCCTCATGCCAAATCACAAGGGAATAAAAGATAGAATCCTCCGGAAGACCCATGGCTCGGATGGCTGGGACATGGGCAAGTGTGGGAAAGTAGAGATCTCTGGGAGATAAACCTTTGGGGTTTGGGGGCAAGTCATGGAGCCTGATGAGCATTACCAACAGGTTCAGACCTTAGTATATGGAAAGTGGATACAACTGAGCTTAAACTATGTTTTAAACTAGGAAGTGACATACTCCACCTTGAATTCTAGATAAATCACTCTGGCACATGTTGTAGATTGGCTTGTTTGTTTCCAAGACAGGAGTCAAGAGACAGCATCCAGATAAGGCAGGAAAAGGGCTATAAGCATAGCAGCAATTACAGGCATGGGAGGCAGGGCATTTGCTGAGTCCCTGCTATGTACCCGGCACTGTGCTAGGTACTTTTATATGTATTTCCTCATGGGTATGTTCAGAAGCATGGCCACAACTACATGATTCATCATGCCAAAACTAAGCACAGGCATCTGTTAGGCTGTAAAATAGCAAGATGGCTGTTCTTCCATGCTGAGAAAATAGAGAAGGGGCCTTAAATGAATGGAAATAGTTTGCCTGGATGTTTCCACAGGTCCCACGCAATAGCTTTTGTTCGGAAAGAGCTAACATGGCACTCTCCATACAGCACTGATGGGGATGTTTGTTGACAAAACCTTTGTGGAGAGTCACGTGGTCATACTTTTCAAAAGCTGTAAAATATGCGTTTTTTTGTGCCAGCAATTTCTACTCTACAAATTCAAACCAAGGAAAAATTAGGGATATGAGCAAAGATTTCACTAAAAGAGTATTTATCACAGCACTGTTGTCATAGTGAAAATATAAAAGTAATACAGATTCCAACAGTCGAGGACTGGCTTAATACATTATAGCACAATTGTACAGTTGCCTAGTTTGCACCATTAAATGCTATGGCGCAGAATTATATTTATGGATATGGAAAGACGTTCAACTCATTTGAGTCCCTCTTCAAAGATGCAGTTTAAATAAAATAGGTGATTGCTATGCAAACACAACTTCAAAACAAGTCTCCCAGCCTACCACCACACTAGTTTCCAATATATTTTTAAGTGAAGAAGCAGGATACAGAACAATATGTATATATGATCCCATTTTAATTAGAAAGAAAAATATGTTCATGTGAATCTCATGAATACACAGCCTTAGGAGGGGTGGCAGGATACCCACTGAAATGTTAAACATTTTTATCATGGGGTGGGAAGATCCTCAAGGTGGCTTTTTATTTTATTCTTTTGGGTTATTTTATTACATTGCTTATATACCAGAGAAAAGACAGCAGAGTTAAGCTCACCCTGGTCTTTACAACTCTGCAGCCGGTTGGACTGCCTCCTCTCATTTCTTCATTTATCCAGCCATTGTACCTGCTGTGCCCGTCATTTCCAGTCCTCAGAAGGTGCCAGGGCTGTGAGCATGGTTAAGACTTAATTCCTGTCCTCAGGGAGCTCACATTCTAACAGGAAGGTCGATTCATAGACAAATAATCCTAACATGGTGTGATAGGTTCACCAGTGTGTGGACTTTTGGGTTCACAGAGGGGTCTGGTTTAATCCTGAAGGTTGTAAAAACTGCCTGACTTTGGGCAGGCTTTGGCTGTACTTCTGTTCTCCATGACTCTATTTTTGCCAAACCAAGTGGTGGGTAAAGAGGCAGCTGTGGCAAGATGGGCAGCTCACTGTGTTTAGTGTCACTCTGGTTGGCCCTTCACTAACCCCGGGAGCCTTTGCTGTTGGTGGAACTAAGCTTTGTTATCTGGCATACAACCCTGCCCTCACGGGCTTCAACCCACTTTTCCTTCCTCATCATTGCCTCAACTCCACATTCCCAGTTCACACCTGAATTCTCTATTCCACAGACCTGCCAAACCCTCTGTATTGGTCCATTCTGTTGCTAAAAACACAATCCCACAGGTTAAGTGATTTAGAAAAGAGGTTTATTTGGGCTGGTAGTTCTGGTTCAGCTTCAAGGGGCTACATCTGGCATGCCTTCCAATGACCCTACCTCTGAACACCATAGTCAGGTTAACTTTCTACTAGTTTAATATCTCACAATGGGGATTAAATTAAACTCCAGCATGAGTTTCAGGGTGGACAAGCTGTACTCAAACCACAGCACTCTCATGAAACCTGATGCCTTGATCCATGCTCATCCAGGGTTTCTTCACCTCAGTGCTGTGGAGTCAGATAATTATCAGTTTGGGGAATGTACCTTACATTATGGAATGTTTCAGCATCCCTGGTCTCTACTCAGGAGGTACAATAGATCCCCCTCCAGTCATGATAATCCAGCATCTCCAGACATTCCCAATGTCCCCCAAAGGACGAAATTGCCCCAAGTTGAGAACCACTGCAATTACTGACCATGTAAAATACAAAGGTCACTAAACATCTCTGTGCCTAAGTCCTGATCCAGAAAGTTGGGAATTAGAAACAGATTCAAAGCAATGTCCCTGTGGTTCTGACTGCCCAGGGCTGCTGCTGCTGGAGCAGTGTTTACTGAATTCCTCTGTCTGCTCAGCCTTGTGCTATGTGCTGAAGAGCATCCAGTTCCTGCTCCTAGTTGCTAAGGAAATGAAACCTGTCCGTTTCAAACAATTAGCAAGCAATATACAACATGGATGCATTGGATCCAGTTCTGTGGCACAGAACATTCCTTTACTGCAATCTAACCAGGACGCTGTGGAAAGGAGACAGTGTCTCTCCTAACATTTTAGGGTTAGGACAGTTCACAGATGGCAGCATTGTCATCTCTCAAGAAGCCACATGGGGCATCTGTGATTACAAATCCAAGTTCCTGAGACCTTTCAGAGGCCCCCTTGGGACATTGTTGCCCTGAACTTCAGCTGTGCTGCCCCAGGCAGGGTCCAGGGAAGCTGGGATGATGCTGGCTAAGTGTGAGCCCCGTCAGCAGGGCTGGTCTGGAAATGCTTTCTGTGGAGAGGCAGGGACAGGTCTCTGAAAGGAATGAGAGTTTGCCATAAGCATGAGGTTTGAACAGTTGACCCCAAATCCTTGGTGTGCCTCAGAGACTTGTTTGTTCTGCCCTGGCTTTGGAAAGAAACCCTCGCATTGGATCATACTAAGGCTTATTGCTAGAAAAAGACTCAGTTTTTAAAGGTCCTGAAATAACCTTAACATTGACCCATCAAACCCTGAAACCCAGTATAGATCTGGCCTTGTAGCCAGTGCCCTGCGGCAATGCCACATCTCTGCTGAGACATATTTTTTATGCACTGAACATCATCTCATTCGACTCACACACCCTTGGGCAGGTGTCAGTGACTTTGTTCTATCATCAGGAAACCAGGATCTAACAAGGGTTCATCACTTGGTTAAGGCAGACCCAAAGCCTTTCAGAGGAGTGTTTTAACCCTGAGTCTGCAGCTCCCCCAAAGCCCCTTAGTAGACACTATCTGAAACACACTCCTATTTCTTCCCGGTGGAGAGGGCATGGAGGAGGCCTTGGGAGACAGCAGAGCTGCCTCTGTGGTGGCCATAAGAGCGAAGTCACCTGTGGACAAACCCAGACCAGCTTTTACATGCCAGAGCCTGATAGAGCTGGCAGAGATTGTGGGAGCTCCCCAAATGAAGGTCACCCCACCATCCCCCAAGCCAGGCCTGACATCCCTCTGGGATAACTACCCCTGGATCCCTGGTGCTGCCTCAGGAGCCTGGTTCCTGGTCCACGGCATTGGCCAACAGGAAGGGCTATTGTCTCAGCCATCTCACCTTCCCTGAGCCAGGAGAATTGGGGATCTGCACTACCACTTTCTCAGAGCTGTCAGGCAAAAAGAGTAGGGATGTTGCCAGTGTGATATGGGAACAAATCCCACGCTTGGCTTGAGAAAATATGAAATCAAATCCCAGCTCCACTCCCCCAGCTCTGTTCCCTCCTCTATTGTATACAAGATCAAAATATCACACTGCATCCCCAATAACACAAAGTTATCATGTAAAAACAAAATTTTTAAAAATGCAAATAACAGCACTTCCACCTCTGAGATGGATGTGGGGTTAAAAAATAAAAAGCAATACAGTGCATGCATACCTAAGCCAGTTTCCAATACCTGGTACATCCAAGGGGTTCTTTTATTAGGGTGTATTTTTTTAACACCTACTATGCACCAGGGATGCTAATGGGGCCTGAGGACCCAGCAGTGAGTGAGCTGGGCTAATCTTGAATTGGGCTTGCATATGTACTAGGAAGGATGAATTAGGCAAGTTGGGGAGGAGCAGGTAAATAAAGCTAAGGCTGATACAGGAATAGGAGAGGCTGTGACACTGCCCCAGGACTCATATTTATCTCATGAGGATCAGGATGGTCACCCCCATCAAGGAGTTGCCAGGCTGCATCCCCTATACAAAGTTTACTGTATTGGAAGTGCCCATGCTGGCAGAAAAGATATGTGACTTGGTGCTTAACTCAGTGGGACTGGGGAGAATTCCATTTTGCTCTCGGGAACCCACTTCCAACACATCTATCTGAATTTTTTAAATCAATTGACTCCTTAAGTGAGCACATCTGGCACACAGCTCCTTGTGCCGGCCTCCCATGGCTTGAATATTCTTTTGCAGAAAAAAATGCTGGGAGGCAAAATGCAATGATGTCTAAGAAAGAAGACCCAGACTGGAGCTGGGGAGTAGGTATTTGTTGAGTATTTTCCCCAATGGCTTAGAAACACTGAAGTCTAATGGACAACCGGTCACCCACAGCATCTTGGGAAACTTGTTATTTTATCACTACAAAACACATTTAGGATTTCTGGGGTGTTGTAGGGGTCTATCCTGGGGTACTGTTGGATGGAGCAGTTTACAGGCAGTGGCCAGGACAAGAAACAGACAGGGGCAGGAGCAGCAACTTTAAAAATAGAAGCTTAAGGGAGTGTGAAGCTGGGCTCAGCAGGAGCCAGGCTGTCAGCTTGGTTTCCATTTAGCATGCAGATCCAGTTGGTTCAGAAGATGGGTCTCTGTCTGCGACAGCCCTGACCTGGACAAAGCAACCAGCCCAAGGGCTCAGCTGTCCACAGGAGAGATTTTCCAGCTGGAGCTGAAAGAACTTGACAGAAGCCCCATTCCTCCCCTGCCCTGAGGGAGACATGGGTCATATAAATATAGTATTGGGGTGCTGGGTGTTGCACCTCCAATCCACTCGCAGCCTCACTATCTGCATACTGCACACAACACTGCACTAGGTTTGGGTAGGGCATGCCAGCGTCCCCAGCACAGGGGGCTCAGAGTTCTACAACCAAAGCAAATTTCTGCAATGGAATTCAAACCAGACCACTTCTAAGGCCTCTTTTATCTGTATATGTAAGAATAAAGTCCATCCCAAGGGCCATGGAGGTTCTGCTCTGCTACCACAGGGGACCCTACTAAAGGTGACGGCAGTAGCCACTAGCACAGACCTGAGTTCTTTCTCCCTTCTCTTGTGCATGAAATATTCTTCTAGAAACTGTTTTCCTGCTGGATTAAGGTTAGGTTTTAAGACCATCCCTAACTCCCATCTAAATTTCCTATTCCTTCTTCATTTATTTAAAAAAATACTATATAGGGATTCTTCATATTGACAAGAATATTAATTAAATGCAAGTGCCTGAACACAAATACCTAGCAGAGTGGCAGCCACCAAGAGGAGTTCTCTGTCCCTTAATTCACTTCTTCCTCCAGTCAGTGGCTCTACATCTTCTCCCCTGGCCCTTGTTCCTATTTGACAGATATTCAGGTATTCACTGGGGATGGGGAAACCGAGGGAAGACAAGCTCCTCACCTCCTCAGGATATGTTCTGCTGCCTAGAGCTTTGGAAAGGTCCCAGAATATTGGAATAGCTTAGAGCCACAGAAGTTTTCATTTTCATTCATTCATCCATCACCCACTCAACAGTGACTATCTGTAAAGTTCAGAATTAGGGGCCGGGACCATAGAGAGGAATAGGATATGTGGGCCCCAGGCCCGGAGGAGCTCACGAGAACGTATGCACATACACATGCAGCGTGATGCCCTTCTTGTGGCAGGAGCTGGAGCCCTCCCTGTAGGGAGAACTAATCTGAACCCACTAATTCCACTTCTCTGTAGTGAGTTGGGATCTGGATCCAGCTTTAGCACCTTGGCACCTTGAATTATCCAGGGTTATTCAACAGGTCATATGCTATAGTGTGGATCTTAAATGTCCCCAAAAGTCCATATGTTAGAGGCTCGGTCCCCAGCTTGGTGCTAGTGGGGGGTAGCAGAATCTTTGAGACGTGGGGCCTAGTAGGAATGTACCATTGAAGGGAGTTTGGGAACCTCCATCCCTTCTTCTCTTTCTCTTTGCTCCCTAGCTTGTGATGCAAGAAGTTTTTCTCTGCCACATGCTTCTATGACAATGTGCTATCTTGCCACATCAATTGATCATGAATGGAATCTCCAAAACTATGAGCCAAAATAAACCTTTTCTCTTCATAGGTTAGTTAACTGAGGTGTTTTGCTATAGTGATGGAAAACTAATTATCACAATGTTTTATATATAGATAGGTATAGATTTTATATAGAGAGAGGTATAGATTATATATAGGAGGATTTATTTTCAGGAACTTGCTCATACTATGATGGTGGCAGCTAGATCCAAACTGTATGACCAGGCTGTAGACTGGAGACCCAGGAAGGAGCAAGATAAGTCTAAAGACTGTCTGTTGGCAGAATTCCCTCTTGATCTGGTGAAGGCAGTTTTTTGTTTTCTTCTGGCCTCAACTGATGGGATAAGATCCACCCATATTAGAGAGGGCAGTCTGCTTTACTCACAGCTACTCATTCATATGTTAATCTCACCCCAAAAACGCCTTCACAGAAACTACAGCCAAATATCTGGGTACCATGGCCCTACTAAATAGACACATAAAGTTAACCATCACCGCCTATAAAATCAAGAGATTAAAGTCCAAGGAGTTCAGAGATTACCTCGTTTCCAGTATTTTAGGAGTCAAACAACTTGGTACATGAGACAGAGACAGTCCTTTCCTTTTTGAAAATATTTAGAGAACTGTGATGCCCTTTGAGTTCTGCTCAACATCAGCATCGCTAAATGTTCCCACTGCGTTCCCACTGCGTGCTGCCTCTACTGGACCTCAGGTGATGGAATCTCAGGACCTGAGTCCTAATGCTCGTAAGAATCACCTGGGGATAGCAGATTCCCAGTCCGACTATGAAGATGGAGATCCATTAGGCATAGTGTGGGCATTAGGGACAGGGGCTTTAAAGCCTAACAAGCAAAGAAATAGCTACTTGGAATCTGGGAAGAAATCCCCAAGGGCAGGTAGAGCTGAAAATACTAGAACCACAGCCCAGGAGACTATGGGCCACACTCAAAAAGGCAGGCATCGCCTCTAAGGCTTCCAACCCCGAGGTAGTAAGCGAGCAGGAGGAGAAGGAAGGAGATGGATGCCTCTTGGAAAATGCCAGCTAGCCACCTGCGGCGCACCTTTGCTCTTTCTACCCACCCTGACTGCTCGCTAGCCCTTCTGCCCTGTGAGCCCCACTGAGTGACTCAGGAGGTGAGGCAGGCCATTTCATGTCCTCCGAATAGCACAGGTGTCAAAAGCGTGCTAAGAAAAGAGCAACTGAAACTTCCCCCTCCTAAATATCTTCCTCAAATCACAAGCCCTCCTTGCCTTCAGGGTGCCCCTGAGCTCAGTCACTCCCCTGAGTGTCTGCTGCTTGCTGTTCTGTATCCCAGAATCCATCTTAGCAGCCTCCAGTTTCAGTCTGGTCTTAAAAAAAAATGACCCGGATGGAACTGGCATTCTTCTCAAGCCCTCCTACCCCCATCTTACCAATGTTGCTTTGATGTAGTGCATTTTTCCTCCCAACTAACACTTGAATATTTCATTAAAATCATCTCAACCAGCTCAGGTGTGGGAGTCTAAAGTTGACAAGAGTTCAGCCATTGATGACAGTCTGCTCCAGTGCTGCCTGCCAAGAGAGTCAGCTGGCAGCTCCCTTTACTTAGGCAAGATGGAAAGGCCATGGTTTTCTTAGAGTGCCTGTTCCTCTGTACCCTAGGTTGCAGGAGAAAAGGAAGAGCTTCAGGGAAGCTGGGCTGCATTTGAGGATAATAGTATATAGCTAAGGAAAGATATTGATTTCTATTGGTGCACGCTCAGCCTGTGAACAGGCATTACAGAGATGGACTTCATCTGTTTCAGAGGAAGATTCCTGCAAGACAAAATTCATGACTACCCACCAAGACTTCATGGTGTGACAAGTACCAAGTCTATCGCTTCATGCGAAAGTGTTGTGGGGTCTTATGGTTTGGTTTGGTTTGGTTTTTGCAGGCCTGGGGATTGAACCCAGGGGTGCTCTACTGCTGAGCTATATCCCCAGACCTTTTTTATTTTTTATTTTGAGACAGGGTCCCATGAAGTTGCTGAGGCTAGCTTCAAGCTTGTGATCCCCCTGCCTCAGCCTCCTGAGTTAATGGGATTAGGAGGTGTGCCCCATCACACCCACTTGTTTTTTTGTTTAAGTTTTTTTTCATTTTTTCATTTTAATTTGTTATATATAACAGCAGAATGCATTACAATTCATATTACATATATAGAGCACAATTTTTCGTATCTCTGGCTGTACACAAAGAAGAGGCACGCCATTCGTGTCTTCCTACATGTACTTAGGGTAATGATGTCCAACACATTCCACTGTCTTTCCTACCCCCATGCCCCCTCCCTTTCCCCCGTCCCCTTTTACCCTTTACCCTATCTTAATAAAGATATTGCTTGTTCATCAGATGGCCTTATATTGGTCACTTCCGAGATTTATGTCAGACAGGGAAGCTAGTCATTCATTCGGCAAATGAATGGACTGTCAGTGAGATAGTCATTGACTATACAGTGCCAAATGCAGAAGACAGTGTCTCCCTGCCCTGGCAAACCCTATATCAAAGACAGGGAAGGAAGTTAATGATCAGATAGGTGGATAATTAATAACAGTTTAAATACTCTAATGGAGAAATGTAGGAATATTGTCTAGTAGAAGGTTACAGCCCTCATAAACACATACTGCAAAGCTAAATCTCATTTCTGCTAACTGGCCTCCAGCAAGTCATTTAACCTCTCAAAACCTCAGTTTCCTCATCTATTTTTTAAAAAGTGAGGGAATAAAACTTCCTTGCTAGGCTGTTTAAGGATGGATTGGGATATGGAGAGTAAAAGCTGCTAACAAAAGACTTGCTGTGTAATAAATATGAGTTCCTCTTTCTTCTCCTTCTGTCTTCAAATGGTGGTGATTTTCAATTCTCTTTCCTACCCTGGGATATAATGTGGAGCCAAGGAGAGGGTTTTATAAATGAATCTTCCTCAAATGCCATCTGTTGTGGTTTGAATATGAGGTGTCCCCCAAAGCTCCAGTGCAAATACAAGAATATTCAAAGGTGAAATTATTGGATTGTGAGAGCTGTAACCTAATCAGCCCATCCTAGTTTGAATAGACTGACTGGGTGGTAACTGTGGGTAGGTAAGCATGGTTAGAGAAGTGGGTCACTGGGGACAGGCCCTGGAAAGGTTTATCCTCCCTGTGGCCCTGTCCCCTCTCTCTGCATCCTGACCACCTTGAGCAAAGTTGATGCTCTTCCACCAGGCCCTTCTGCCATGACAATCAACCTCACCTTGGGCCTAAAACAATGGACTTGGTTAACCATGCACTGAATCACTGAAACCATGATCCAAAATAAACTTTTCCTCCTCTAAGTGGTTCTTGTCAGGTATTTTGGTCACAGCAATGAAAAGCTGAATAACACACCATCCTTGAGAAAAAGGGTTGTAGACTAAAAGTGGAGGGAACTTGTATCTTTCAGAGTGACTGGGTGGAAATATCAGGTCATTCAAAACCTGTGCATAACATACTGCCTCTGTAACAAGAGCCATGGTGTGATTTGCCTTCCATTTTATAACCATCAAGACATTTTTTAAAAGATTCTACTAATTGCCATTTGCAGATGATTATTATCTATTCAGAATCTCCTGGTGCAAATGAATCATACCATACACCATGTCTGAGCTCTTTCAACCCACTCACTGACCCCAACGGTGGTTGTGACAGGAAAAGAGAAGTGAATGACTGGCAGAGAAGGGGCAGAAGTCTTGGGAGCCACCCCAAAGACTCTTCCTGGTGTCTGTAGGTCAGGGGAAAATCAATTTATGATCTTTCTGGGGCATATTTAAGGAAAGAGAAGAAAAAGGAAGAAAGTAGGTAGATTCTGCTTAGAATTGAAGAGCCATCCAAGGTGAACCTTTGACAAATACAAAGCAGGAGGCTCTGCATGGCCCCTCCCCACCCAACTCAGCATTCCCACCATGGTCCCAAGTTAATGTTGCAGTTGATTTGGGTTCTGAAGGCTTGGAATTTGGAAAGAAACAAATTTGGACACAAACTAGAATTTTTTTCCTGGTACTGAGAATTCAATCCAAGAGTGCTCCACCACTGAGCTACAGAGCTACATTCCCCAGATCTTTTTATTTTTTATTTCAAAACAGCATCTTGTTAAGTTGCCCAGGCTGGCCTCAAATTCATGATCCTCCTGCCTCAGACTCTTGAGGTGCTGGGACTACAGGCATGTGCCATTGTGCCTAGCCTGGAACAATGAATCTGTAATGAATCTGTAAATCCTCCCATAGATGCATCCTAGAGAAATAGCTTATATTCACAGAGATCTACCTACATGCCCAGAGCTCTGACAAGCCACCCTATTAGGTAGGTACAGTAGACACCCCGACCCACAATTTTGTTTTTCATAGTTTCAGTTTCTCAAGGTCACCTAGAGTCTGAAAATATTAAATGGAATAGTCAAGAAAAAATTAATTTTTAAACTACATGCCATTTTGAGTAGCATGTTAAAGTTCTACACCATGCTGTTTGATCTTGCACAAGATGTGAATCACCTCTTGGGCAACTGGTTTAGCCTCTCTGAGTCTTGATTTTCTCATTTGTAAAATAAGGGTAATAACATATAAGTTTCCTCTTATCCATACAGGATATAATTCAAGACACCCAAATAGATGCCTGAAATCACAGATAGTACAACTCATTAGACACACTATTCACACTCAACATGATCTCATTTCAGAATTGGAAACCATGTCCTCTTTCAGTTGTCCCCTGTATACTGTTACATATGAACTCACGAAAACCAAATTTCTACTTGCTTCTCCATCACAGAGCCCAGCATCATGCATGATACTCGAGAGACATTTAATTAAAAGTTGTTAAATGAAGGAAAGAAGGAAGGAGGGGATTGAGAAGTCTGTCCATGCATTTCAATGGTAAATGAAAATATGCAGAATGCATGAATATCATATGCAAAGCATCATCTATCATTCTCATTAACTGCCTGTGTTCCTGTTGGCTGAAAAAAAAAAAAAAGAGCAGGTCTTATGGTTTTCACTGGGGATGGGCTACTTTTCTCCATAACAATATCTTTCCAATCATGTCTCACATCAACTTAAGCAGATGTTGCAGGATTTGTGTGATTCTGACCTCTCTTTATCATCTATCAAAATTCTACTCATTCTTCAAGATGTGCCTCCATGAAGCCTACCCTGACTACTGGCCCTTATCAAATCTATTAAGCTCCTACCATGTTCTAGCTCCTTCATTAGGGAAGACACATGCAAGCAGGTAATGGTGATATATTCAATTATATGCATTATTCGAGGTGTATCGGAAGCATGGGAGCAAGGAAAAGGAGTGACTGGCAGGGGGTGGAGCCTGCAGAAAAGACAGGGAAGGCTTCAGTGAGGAAAATGTGCCTGAGATAAGAGTTCAACACTGAGAAGAGTCAGACAGGTAAATAAGGTCCCTGGGGACTGCTATGCAAAAGCATGGAAATATGTATTTTGGAAACTACAAGTTGTGATCATTTAAAAATAAGACATGAAGCAGATTGTGTGATTTCTTTGCTGAAAGTACTCACTGGCTGGCACACATTGTGCAGGAAGCAATCTCAACTTCCTGCCCTGACTCACATGGATGGTCCTCTACATCTGGTCCTGTTTCCTGTTCCGATATCATGTCATATCACCTGTTCTCCAAATACCTGCATATTCCCTCCATAGAAGCCTTCCTTTTGTTCCTGAAGGACCCCCCAAATCATTCCCACTCCAGAAACTGCACTAGCAGCTCTGTCTACCTGGAAATCTCTTTCCTTGCCTTCACTACCCACTTAATTAGAGGGACAGGAGTTCATATTCAGTTCTCAGCCCAGATGTCACATTCCCCAAAGGTCCAACCTGACCACCCCATTTAAAGGAGGGTTTCAAACCACCTCCATAATACTCTCCTTCTCATTGGCCTGTTTGATATTCTCCCTTGTACTTCTCACTATTTGGGTCTATCTTATTTATGTCATTATATGGTTTGTCTCTTTACACACACTAAACCATAGGTTCATTAGATTCTCAGCCGGCCTGACTAATATATTGGCATTCCCAGAGACTGGGACACTCAGTGCCTGCACATAATAGGCAATTGGTGTTTGTAGGATAAGCAGGTGGATGGATGGATGAATGGAATGAAGAATGGGTGAAATGAATGAATGATAATATAGTTCTAGACAAAGCTGCTATGAGGAACAAACTTTGAGGATGAGAGACATTCCAGGAACTGATGACAAAAGCTGTTATGTTTATTTGGACTTCATCCTGTAGCTTATGAAGACTCTAGAGAATTTATCATTTTCACTAGACAATATAGCGTGTCATTATCTTTTGCTTCGATTGGCGTCGAATGACAATTTCTTGTGCCTGAACCTTATCTTACCAAATCATTAGTCATATAGCATTAACTGATTTTTACAGAGAACTCTATATAGTTTTCCAACATTCTATATAGTTTTTCATTCCACCCTTATGGTATGTTTCCTCAATCAAACTTCTCTAACACCAGATTGAATACATAATAAGTTTTCAGTGAGATATCAGTTGACTGACTGAATGTCTGAGGTGGTCCCATAAAGGAGTAAAAAGAGGGTTGGGGACGTAGCTCAGTGGCAGAATGTTTGCCTAGCATAGACGGGTCCCGGGTTCCACCCTCAGCATCCCATTACACATGCATGCACATAAGCATGTGCACACGCACATGCGCACACACACAAAGTAAAAGGAAGGAAACTAACACCCATCCAACATTACAACACTCTGGGCCCTGTGTTGTTCATATCATTATCCCCATTCATGGACAAACCAAGGCATAGAGAGGATAAACAACCTGAAGGTCACAGAGCAGAAACCAGGATTCAAACCTGAGGCTTAGGACTTCTTTCTTGTTCTTGCTGCTCTAGTATCCCTTATGCATCTGCATTCCTGGCCTTTGCAGTCCCTGGGAAGCAGATCCAATGGTCATAGCTGAGGCAAGAGTTCAGGGGCCTCCCTCTGTGTAGCCTGATCATTAGTGGTATGCACAGGCTCTACCTGCTGTCCCAAGAATGCCATCACTGCTCCCTATCAGATTAGGTAGAAAATACACTCCATTTTTACAAGTCCTTTGGTTGAAAATCATTGACAGGGAAGCTCATTCTGAGGCTTCCTGTCTCTTTGTGAGCACTTTGTCTCCCCAT
Organism: Callospermophilus lateralis; assembly: GCF_048772815.1. Lineage (NCBI taxonomy): Eukaryota > Metazoa > Chordata > Mammalia > Rodentia > Sciuridae > Callospermophilus > Callospermophilus lateralis. The sequence continues at coordinate 100,767,289 of NC_135306.1, forward strand.
TTGAACCTGACAGCCCCTGGAAAACCCAGCACCTCCACTGATATATACTTCCAGCTAAACATCCACACTCAGCAGGCGCTCAGAACATCCTGGGCCAGGCCAACTCTTTGTTGCCTTAAACAGGTCCTGTTCATCTCATGTTAAATGCACCTTTATCCACAAAACAGCCACTCCAGCACCACCTAGTCTAGACAGAGTCTCCAGTCTATGTGCCTAGACCTGTCTCTTGAGGGCAGACAGGATTAGTGCTTGGTCCCAGCTCTCTGTGCCTCAGTTGGCCTATATGCAAAACAGAGAAATCTCTTTATCTTACCTCCTCGAGGGAGTCCTAGGGACTAATTACTGTAAGCAAATCACTTTAATTATCATAATTACCAACAGTCCTTTATGATCCCCAGTCAGAAAGATGATCATTACATTTTGCAGCCCCCCATGTCCCTTAGCCCAAGGCAGAAAGTTAATTCTGTCAGCGCCTATTGAGATTATCCAGGCCCCAGTAAAGAGCTTCCGTGTACACACGCCCCATTTGGGGAGATGACAATGGAGCGACACTCCTTCCTCCACCATGAGGCACAATGATCTCTTTCAGATGTCCCCCAAGACCCAAGTGATCCCATCACCTCCCCTGAAAACTCTTGAGTTAGGGGTTTATGATAGCATGCTTGCTTATCTCTTTAACAGAACAAAAGAAAGAGAAAAGAGAAGAATGCCACATTATACGAGGAAGGAAAAAGAAAGACAGCAAGATCGCATAAGATTCCAACCCTGCCCCCTCTTTCTCCATTTTTTTCCCTTGCCGATGGAGGAGTGAGTGTTCTAATTCTGCAGCGCTGTCGTTACTGCAATGGGTTTGGCAGGCCCATATTACAGCACCGAGGCTGTCAAGAATGGATGACATGCTGTCTGTTATGAGCTCCTACTGTTCTCAGCCAACCGAGGGCCAGGAACACAAGGGAAGAGGGAAATTTTGAGAGACTCCAGTTAGTTCAGGCATCCATGGTCATTAATCCACTCACAACACTAGACATCAAACCGTACCAGATGCCATCCCAGGAGGACTGACAATAGCCATGGGTGGTGGGACATGAGCAGCAAAGAGTAAAACAAAGAGGTGAACTGCTGGACTAAGAGCATCCTCCCAGCATGGCCAACCTCGGATTGCTGATGGTGGGTTCTGTAAAATACAGTTGCAAGGGAAATTGTACAGCTCTGGATTATAGGGCTAGAGGACCAGACTGCCTCCCTACCCAGGTAGCAAATTGAGAATAAAAATGATTAACTAGGAAAAGAAATGGTGAACTTGAACCTAGTTGGAGTTCTTGGAGATAATCACTTCCTCACCTTTCAACCAGGCTTCAGTAGCCAGAAGCAATTAATCCCCCTGAGGAGTGAGTTATGTTTAACTCTTCTGGCCGAGGTCAGCTGGATTGCGGGGTCACTTCTAAAACTGTCCAACTTCCTTTGTCTGACCTTTGGCCTCATTAAAGGGAAACAGTGAAGAAAATTATAGTATTGCCCTCTTGTTGGAACCCAAGGGAAAGGGCTTTCTTAAATAAAAATAACTACAGAAGTAAATAACGGTGACCTGGCAATTTTCAGAATTGCATTTATTCCACAGCTAAATGCAAGAGCCACAAAACCTTTGAGATGTAGCATTATGAATACCCATAATAAGGAAGATTAAAAAGCCACGTGCTCTGTGAGGGTTGGTTGAGTAGGTGTGGCAATGGGGTTGCTAGTTTTGTTTTAAATGACCCTCCTGGTCTTTAGGAGGACTTGGCCAGTGTTGAAACCTTAACAGTGGTCTCTTCTTTGTCTCAACCACCTGGGCAATGTCTGCACGCAGGAGCTGTGCTGGGTAGGTGTTGATGTGGTAAGAGAATGGGAAAGAACACAGGGGCTTAACTCTCTGGGATTTTAGTGAAGGCTAAAATAAGGATAAGTATTTCTCCTCTGCAGATATACTTGCAAACAACTCTGGTAAGATTTTCTTTCATCCCTCGATGGTTGTCCATGATCATAGTCTCCATTTTACAGATGGGAAAACTGATATCAAGTCCTTAAAAAGAGTTTGCAGAACCATGGAATATGGTTGGGCCAGGGTCTCTGGTGACCAACAGGAGCTTGCTTCTCCATTTCTATTCTGTAATCACAGCTGCTTTAAAGATTCCAGAGACTTCTTAGTACCTGCAGATCTCTGAGGATTGGTCTTTTTTGCTGCATCTCTTAGAACATCATTGTCCCCTTTCCTGATACCTTGTACTGTTTCACTCGTGTGATTTTTGTTTCCCCGAATTCCTCAAACTATAGCAATGAACTTGTCCCTGAAAAAAGAGCTAAAGTACCAACATGACTCACACTTAGTTGATTGAAGGGGGTCCAAGCCAGGAGACTGGGACTATTGGCCTAAGACTCAGTTGAAATAGGACCAGAAAAATAGTTGTGTTTGAGGGACACAAGAGGCTGAGAGCACAGGCTCTCTGGAGCTGGATACTGCAGTCCACTCATGTGAAATAGCACAAAACCAGCATGTGGAGCCAAACTTAAAGAGAGATGGGTGTACACCTTACTGTCTGTATGAGCACTTGCTGATGAAAAATCACCTAAATGAAGACTCAAGGGATCAGCAGGGAATTGTTTGGGGAATAAGGTGCGGTTGTCATTGGCTTACAGAGAGTTGGCAAGGGTCTCATGAGGCAGTAGGGGCGGCATTGGTTGTTTTTCAGCCAAGAAGTGGGTGGGCCCCAGAGACAGATGTTAGAGAAGATCCTTAATACCTGGCCTAACCCTGCTCAGCTTCCAAGGTCAGACAAGATGGGACACTTTCCTGGTGATAGACTGGAAAATTTCCCTGCAGTCCACCAGTGGTCACACAGCCTGGAATCTACACTGCCACCTGTTTGTAGAACAGAATATGTAGCTTCCATCTGAGGCAAGGATTCAGCACAATGCAGTTATTTTCGTCTATCTACATCTAGCTAACAAAAAGGTGGCGAGAGAGAGGACACATGACAGAATTGACATTTGCCAAGACAGTAGGTGCCACGGCTGTCAGCTGGTTGACCAGAATGACCTGCCTTTCCTGGAGAAACTGAGTTATGTATCATTTTGCCCCAGGGTATGCGGGTGAGTGGGTTAGACAGGGGAGAAGTTAGCATTTTATTCATTCTGAGCTGAATCCCTTTTAAAACTCAAATGGCATGCATAATCTTCCCTTAATTAGAGCTTCTGAAATATCACTGGGCATCTGTATAACCCCACCTTTCCCTGCCCTCTGTAAAGAAGGAACGATGGTGGGGGAACTCTGCTGCAGATGGGGAGAGGGATACAGAGCTGTAAGAGATGCAGGAAAAGAGAGGGAAATCCCAGGGGACAGAAGGCAGAAAGTTCATGTGGCAGCTGGAAATAAGTAGGAGCCCTGATCAGGCAGTCTGTTCTTGTCGGGAGTCGGAAGGAGAGAAGAAGCCCGGAAGCTAGAATGGACTCAGTACCCACTGTGTCAGGTACTTTACAAACAGACCTATCCATTTTCCCTGTTTCATGTCAGAGGAAACTGAGGCTCAGCAACTCATTCAAGGAGCTTCCAAAACTGTGCTGGTCCCTCCCCTCTTTCCTACCTTCCCTTGCGCTTTGGTCCCATACCAAGGGCACATTTTATCAGTAACTATGAATTCTCACAGATTTCATATGTGCGTGTGTGTGTGCATGTACACACAATCCACATGGCCCCAGAGAGACTAGACTCCCCAAAAGAAGATCTCTGTCACTTGACACCTTTGCAGTACCTTCCACCTCCTCTGTCCTCATGTCCTCTCCCCTCCTCCCTACATCAGGACCCCTTTCTCTGTTCAGTGAGCCAATGATCAGTTAGTAGAACTGCTCTATTCAGCCCTTAGTATAGATATGGGCCTCTGATTCATGCATTGAAGATGACACTGGAGCCACAAGACTGGTCATGGAATTGTCCCACTATAGAATACTAACAGTAGAAGACATTCTAAAAATCATCTAATCTAACTCCCTCATTTGGCTCAGGGAGAGGAGTTGCTCAAGATTAAACAACTGGTGAGTGACAGAGCCAGGATCAATTCCAAAACCCAGCACAGTACTCTTTCCTCTATGCCAGGCAATGGTAGGAATTTATTCGGAATTGGAACAGTGCTCCTCCTGGCCATAGCTCCTCTCTTCCTACCTTGTCATGCTCTCAAACTTGAATCCCAAGAGCTCTGAGCATGAGTGGCCTCTGAGGGTGTAACTCCAAGGATGTCAGTCATAACCAAAGGAAAATGAAGAAATGAAAGAGTATCTAGGGCCAAGTATGAGCTAGGGAGTCTATTGCACAAGATGGCCCCAGATTCAGTGGAGTTTCCTCCGTCTCCCACTTAGCTTTTAACCAGGTAGAGCTTGCAATACAGATTGATGAAGAAGAGTCTGAGTCCGTACTCTCAGATCCCCCACTGAAGGTGATCTCTATAGCAAAGGTCTCTATTAAAAGTCATGTGACAAAAACTTAAACCATAAAAATAATTTCTCTATCATAGCCATTCAGAAGGTGGGTAGTAGAGCATGATGACTTCCATCTCTGATCCACAAAACTGCTCTAGCTCCCAGGTTCCTGTAAGTGGGAAGGTGAGAAGCAACTGGGAAAGGCATCATCCGGAAGTTGTAGAGAGCCCTGCTGTCCACATGGCCAAAATTTGACCAAACAGCTTCAAGGGAGCCAGAAGTGGAGCCATATTTGCTATGACTATTTAGGGTGTCCTTTACTAGTAGATAAAGAAGCACAGAATAATGGATATTAGAGACAGTAATTTTTGTCTCAGTAGATACTATTTACTTTTATTTTTACTTTTTGCTGAAGTCCTAGTATGCTGCCCAGGCTGGAACTCCTGGGCTCACCTGTTCCTCCTGCCTCAGTCTCCTGACCACAAGCATGCACCACTGTGGCTGGTTCAGTGAACATTATTTCTAATGAATATTATGTATCTTCTGTAGCAACGCATCCCAGTTCCCTAGCCAAGTGGTCCTGCCACAGAATGTAGCACTCACCAAGGCGATTGCATAAGAAAACTCAGTAAGCTAGGATGAACAACCAGGAGACGGTATTCAGTTACAGAAAATTCAGAACCAGGTATCAGAAAATTGCACACAGAGTACAACTTCCTCCTCCTCAAGAGACTTTATAGGAATGAATGTAAAACCAAGACGAAATAGTGCCGATCATAACACTGCTGTAGTCCCTAGGGGCTGAGTAGGGCCCACTGATCTACCTCATAAGATCTGGTGATATGAAGAAACTACACAATAATTACATTTCTACAAATGAGCTAGCATTAAGAGTAACTATGAACCAAAGTAATGATAGTGTAACCACATCATCTGCTCCACCAGTGAGGCATACATGGACTTCCTAAATCCTCTTCCCATTTACTACTACCCTTGACACCTTAAGACATTTACATTGAACTGTCAACTGTTAACCACACACTGAAGGAGAAAAGAGCAGGGGGTGAAATTGGGGTAGTCTTTCTCCTCCTCAGCGAAAGAAAGGGAGAATGGACTCTGGACGCTGCCCTTTGTTGATGAGTCACCATACATCAAAGACCCCAGTGGTCAGAAAACTTTCCCAGGGGATCAAACTTTCCCATGGTCCCTTCTGAGGAATTGCTGGAGATGTCTAGCAAAAGCCTTTCCCTTGGCAGATCACAGCAGCCTGCCAACTTGGTTTCCATCCTTCTTCCTCTAAGCCTTACATGGTCCCAAAGCCCTGTCAATTCTATTTCACCCTAGTGTTTCCGTTTTTCTCAGATGGGTCTTAGGTATCCTAAGTCTTAGCAGATTCTTCAGAAGAAGAGGTGTGTTACAGGAGTGGGCCACCTCCATGCCCATCCCCAGGGTCCAGCGTTACAGAATCCTTAGAGGAACTGGCCTTTGGCTTCCCACTTCTATTCATGTTTAACAGTCCCTGTCCTGGAAAGTACAAATGAACCACAGAAGAAAGCCTTCCCTGATCACTCCAGTCAGAGTGATCACCTTCCATTGATATTAATTCCTAAACTGTGCTTAGAATTTTCTAGGTTAGAAAGCATTTTCACATCCAATGTTCCATTTAATCCTCAAAACAATTCTATCAATAGGCATTATCATTCTCATTCTAAGGAAATGGGTACTTAAAGATAGATAGAAGTGGTTTGCTTGGAGTCATAAAGCTAATAAGAGATACAGCTAAGATCCAGATCCTTAACGTCTGATTTCAAATTCTAGACCAAGTCCGACTCTTAGCAAACACCGACTAGAAGAGCTCTGCCACTCCCCCGTGTCCTGCTCTGGGATAGTGCTTCTTTGTAGTCTGGGTTTGTAATTAATTCCGTATCTCCTGTGCAAGCTCAGGAAAAACAGGGCTGACTCGTAGGTGCTTCTTTGTATCTCTCTCATCAATCCCAAGATGGAACATAACAGAAGTTCTCAAAAATGAATGGAATATTTGTTGATGGTCCCTAGAAATGCAAAATGAAAGGGCACACCAGCACTAGCCTGAAATCCTGAAGCGGGGACAGTGCAGGCAGTGCAGAATGGAGCCTAGAAGGCTCCATTCTCAGTGAGAGTTCTCAGTTTTACTCCTCCTGTTACAGCTTCGCCTGAAATATATCTGATGATCTAGGTTTCTCAGTAGGGAAGCAATGAACAATAAATAGGAGTCACGAGTTGGCAGCCTCTCAAAACTCCTGCCCAGAGACCTATGAGTGACCCCCAGACAGAGAGTAAGGAGGAATAGAAAAAATCTCAAAATTGCCAGAACCACATCTGGCAGACCTTAAATACCTAATAAATATTCGTGGTTGAATGAATGGGGAGCAAGAGCAGAAGGCTAATGGGGATAAGGAGAGAAGGGGATAGATAAAAATGGGTTGCATGGGAAATGTCAGAAGTTTTGTCTCTGTAGGGAGTCCTGGACTTGGGCTGGGATTGGCCGTGTAGTGCCTTTGTTAACATAGTATGTTTCAACTACTTCTCCATGCTGGCTATTCTGCTCCAAAAATACTCCCTCCTATTTAATTTGTTAGATTTCCATCGCTGTGGCAAAATACCTGAGATAAACAATTTAAAGGATGAAAGGTTTATTTTCAGTCCATGGTCTCCTGGCCCCATCACTTGGGGCCTATGAAAAGGCAGCACATCATGGTGCAAGCTCATGAAAGAAGAGGCTGCCCATGTCCTGGTGGATATCAAGCAAAGGGAGAGTCCAATATGCCCTTCAGGCATACCCCCAATGACCTAACTTCCTTCTAGTGGGGCCTCCTCCTCAAGGTTCCCCCATCTCTCAATAGCACCACCCTGGGTACCAAGACTTTAGGCTAAGGGCCTTTGGGGGACATTCCAGATCCATACCATAGCATTGTTCCAGATTTATTTTCTTCACCCAAGTAGAACTGAATCTGTGATTCTTTACTTTGAGAGTCTCCATTGATAACTGCATAGTTTTTCAGAGCTGTTTATTTCTTTACTGTATGAATAGAAGGGTTTATAAAATGTTAGATATATTCATGTTCAACACTTATAGCCAGGCTTCTTTATGTCATGGAAGTACTTTCTCTAACAATATATTTGTAGAGACAGCCAATGAGTTTATTCCTATAGAAAATTCTCTTTAGAAACACACCATCTCTATGGCTGGGGTTGTAGCTCAGCGGTAGAGCGCTTGCCTCATATGCATTAGACACTATATTGTGTCTATCTACAACTAAAAAAAAAAAAAACCCAAAAAAATTAAAAAGAAAAACACCATCTTCCTGGCCAACATAAAAATATGTATTGTCTACTAGTGGTGTTCAAAGATTTTTTTCTTTTATCACTAACCTCCATTGGAAAAAAATAGCATATACCTAGAGTATATACGTTTTTCTGTAAATTATATACATATACTCCAATTCTAATATACTACATGCATTTTTAATTAGTTTTTCTTGCTAATGGGATTCAAGGAATAACTAACTGGAATAAATGAAGAGGAGGAGAAGTTTATTTAAGGACTCATGGTTTAAGAAGTCTCAGTCCATAGACAGCCAGCTCTATTCCTTGGGGCTCAGGATGAGGCTGAACATCATGGTGGAAGAATGTAACAGAGAGAAGCAGCTCACATGATGATTAGAAAGCAGAGAGACATACTTCACTTGTCAGATACAAATATATACCAAGCCATGCTCTCAATGCCCCACCTCCTCCAGCCACATTCCACCTGGCTTCACTTACCACTCAATTAATCCCATCTGGTGATTAATTCACTGATTGGGTTAACACTCTTAACACAATCATTTCTCCTTCAAACCTTCTTGCATTGTCTCACACATCAGCTTTTGGGGGTTACCTCACATCCAAACCATAACAGCATTAAAAATATTGCCAAACAGATATTACAGAATTAAGAGATAAAATAGATTCTTTCTGCATCCCAAAGGGTCAAATGACTTCCTGGGGGTACATATGACCCACTTTGGAGGCCACCAGTTTATACAAGATAACACCTAAAGGAAACTATATCAAAACAAGCACTATAAATTGTTTTCTTGGGTAGTTCCTGTTTTCCAAATCAGTGCTCAAACATCTAATTTCAAGAGGTTCCATTCCATTTTGTAAGGGTTAAAAAAATAACAACATGCCACACTTCATATCGGTCAAAGCTTTTTCCTGCTACAGAAGCAGTTTTGAGGAAGAAATTGTAATCTAGCCTCACAGTTATGCAAATGGGCTAGTTATTTTTGACACTGGTAAGTAATAGTTCTGTATGTACCGCACCATTTTCCTACCTTATCATGCAAGGTCTCAAGTCATAATTTAGATGTACGTAAGTGATTAGTATTTGGGGGCTATGGCAAGCAATTTGTACAGTGTTTCCCATCTATCTTCTATCTCAAAAAGGTGATTAGCAACTTTGGTGGGGAGCGGGGAGGGAATGTCTCACAAATTGCTTCTTTGATCAAGGCAAATCAAGATGTGTGATGAGATGATTGGCTGACGTGTATACCAGCCATACCCTGGGTTGTCCCATCTTCAGATTGAAATTAATAAGGCCTGCCTTTATCAGAAATGCATCTGACTTATCTTCAAATGGTTTGAAAGTAACTACCCTCCAGAATAGTATTACAACAAATCATTTTTCTGCAGAACAAAAATAGAATGAAAAATATACATGTAACATGGGTAATACAACAAACATAGCACTGTTATAAAAATCTTTAAAGGATGCAAGACAACTTTCCAGCCCACTCTAAAAATAGTTAATTGAGGAAGATTCTTTTATGCTAATGTTCTTAATTGCCTGGGCAGCTTTATAGAAAAGTCAGTTAGTTGCTGGCTAGTATTTTGAGAATGCAATAGCCAAAGCCAGGGGTTGGATAAAATAATGTCACAGCGGGAAAGCTGGTGTCTTCCTGTATGGCTGTATGGAAGTCTTTCTGGCTAATTAGTGAATCAGTCATTATGCAAATGAGCACCTCCTGATTGGCAACAGCTTGTGTCTCTTCCCCACCACCCTTGCAAATGAGGCCAACTGAATGGTTGTTTGTAGTTTAATGCAGAATTAGAGAGTGATAACATTTTAGGGATAGCCCCCTTTGGAGAACACAGGATCTGACATCTTGATTCACAGATGAGGAAACTGAGTCCTCAGAGGTTGGGATTCTTGTCTAGAGTTTCTTAATCACCTAGTGGTAAAGATGACCTTAATTCTAGGGTTTTGACTTCAAATAGGCTCTTTTCCTCCTCCACCCTTAATTTTGATTTCAATCTGTGAATTTTGGCATTGTTCATGCAGAAATGCATGGGACCCTGTTGTAACCACAGGGAAACGGGGTCACCAGATCAAAAACTAAAGACCTATACTTTGCAGTGATTAAACCACAGGGTTCACTGCCCCGGCATCCTGTGGCTCTTGGGCCCTTCTTTTCCCAGGGGAAAATTCCTGTGTCTTCTGACACCATCAGGAAAGAAAAGTGGCATGACTTTCATGAGCCCTTGAACACCTTTCCCACATTACTTAGTAAATACTCAAGGTTTTGGTTTTATCCCCAGAGGTCTGAGCTGAGGCCAATAGTTTCGGTCATAGCAAATTTGCATTATGAAACCTCAGCACTTCTGAACTGTTGGGGCTGGGTTTTTCTTTTGTTTTCTTTTCTTTTCTTTCCTTCTTGTTTTTTTCTTCTTCTTCTTCTTTTTCCAATTCCCTTTGTAATCATCTCAAAGCCAAGTGCTCATTTCCACCAGAACTTTAAACATTGTGCCTTTATGTAGCACAGCTTTTAATTTTCTTCCCTAACAGAAGTGATTGTTTATGTTGTAAATGCCACATTAGTCTCCATGAAATGGAGATGGAATTGATTTTCATTTCAGAGATTTCACAGCTTGCCCCAGAACTTTATGCTTGATTGCCAATGCTCAGAAATGCATGGGCTTCTGAGAGGTTCAGAAATGATGTGTGTAACATGGCATATAAAAATGTGAGAACTGAAGCCGCATTTGTTGCAAGGCGGACCCTTGAGTCTCGATGGATGTGCCTGGCCAGGCAGTCAAGGAAACCAGTGTCCTGAATACAGGTGGTGACAACTTTAAGAAACGGACTTGAGTCCTGTGTCAGCTCACCCACAACAGCACCAGTTTCCCCCACCAGAAATTCTGGAAGGCTTATCCACTGATCCCCTCTTTCAGCAAGTTTTCCTGAGCACCTGCCCAGAACTGCTTAGGCATTCTGGGAGTAAAGAGAGGGGTAGCTTGTGGCTTAAGAAGCTTATCATCTAACTGATGGGGAGAAAACACAGGATGCCACCAGTGAATTTGGCAGGGATGTGGGGATATAGTCTAAGCTGAATTTGGAATATATGCTGCTCAAAGCCAAGGAAAGGGAAAGCTACATTGGCATCTTGGGTGTGAAGGTAGCATGAAGGGCAGATGCCAGATTGACCAGAAAGAAAGGTTTTATTTATTGCTTTGGCTCCCCTGATGCCTTGGGAGCTGTAGCCCCCTCCTCCTCGGGGAACCTGTTGCATGTGACTACTGAAGCCAAGATGAGCAGATGGCTCCACTCTCTTCCAGGGATGTGAGATAATGCCACTGGCATTCCACGGACTTGGATGATAATACATCTGTCCTGGTCCTGGTCAGCTCTTGGTCGGACCATTCAGAGGCCACGCCTTCCAACAGACCTGCCGTACTCTCACGTTCACCCATACTCCAGCCCTCCAGAAGCCCCTTCACCTACAAGAAGCCCTCCATAGCTGAAGGTTTAGAACACAGCTGACATTCCATACAGTACAATCAAGACACTCATTATCTTTCTATTTACCTAACATCTGACAGACCATTTTAAAGGGTTTGGATTTAAATAAGGGGTGGGCAGAACGACATCTCAGCTGCACACAATCTCCATGGCAGGGTTGGGGTGGATTCCACTGCTGGAAGACATCAGGGAAATCTCATTTTTGAATGATTATCATCATTGTTAATTTGAACGTTTCTACTTAATTATGTCTAGCTCCATTGAGTTATAAATATGTATATATTAATGTTAACAATATGAGCTTTATTGGCCAAATACATAATTGGTGATTAAAACAGAAATCTCCTAAAACTGCCACCCTAAATGAATGATAAGGTATTAAAGAGCCACAGTTCCATTGCTAGTCAGTTGATGACACCTTTCCTTCTACCAAGGTAAGGACTGAATGTGCTTGAGTAGTCCTGAGCACGGCTCCAAAATAGGGTACTGGGCTCTCATGCTCTCTCTCTCCCCACCCCACCCTTACCCACCCCCCTGCCTGAATGGCAGATGGCAAGCACACGTGCAAAGTAGGGATGGAGGAAGTAGGAAAAAATGTAGCTACACAGCACAGGGAAGAGCTATGTGGCACTGACAGGGAGACACTTCTTGACAAGGAGGGTTGGGATTAGGTTTTTGCCAGGGGAAAGTGGCTTTCAGTAGGAACAAGAGGAGGCTGCCAGGGCACACAGGGAGGTTGGGACTGTGAGCACTTGCCCATCTTTTCTATTACAGGTCTTCTTCTCCATTCATTCCTTCATTTTTATGTTTCTTTTAAACTTTCTGGTGCATTGCTTTTTTTTTTAAGAGAACACAGGGAGGAGGTGGCCTTATCTAGTCGAGGTCTCATTTTGTATCACAGGGGAGTATTGATTTTCCACCCATGACTGCTGAAAATTAGAATTTCTTCATGAAGCTGGGTTCTTTTCTTGTCCTGTTCCTTATCTTTTCAAATATGATTACCTGCACTTCAGAGCTTCATGGCTAAAATAGTAATGAACTTCCCCACCCACTCTAGGGCAAGGGATCAAGAGGGAACTGCCTGCAGGCCTGTGTTTGTGGCTGGAGGAGGGCAGGCAGGGACCTTGGACTGGAATAAATTTTTCCTTCCCTCTGCTTACTTAATGCCCTATCTTTGGGCCACAGACTTATTGACTTACTACTAATTTTCTTGTCAGGATAATTCTTCCAATCAAGATTTAAAATAAACTAGAAGGTTACTAAAGTGCTGAAGATTAAAGCCTAATGCTTTTTTTAAAAATTTGATTAAGATACTCTTATCTGTTTGGACCCAATTTAAACTTGCACAAACCTTCCTTAAAGGGCCAGTTTTGTTTGTTTCAAGCAAACACCTTCCCTTCACATCTGCCTCTCCCGCTGTGTATTTGCTCACCAGGAAAGAGATTATTCCCACTGTATCAACTTACAGGCAGCTGCTCCATGCGGTTTTCTTCAATGTCTTGCCATGGAAGGAGACCAGTCATTTCCTAAGTGGTGATTTGGAGTGACCTATATTTTAAGACACTGTAGGATGCGCCACCAGCGCCTCTCTTCCCACCTGTAGACCCAAAGCCTTAACAGGGAACTGTGCTCAGAGGAGAGATGGTTGAGGGCAAGACAGCTCAGGAAGAAGAGCACAGCTGCTGGCCCCGCTAAATGCACACAGACTCCCTGGTGTCTTTAAATGTGATCTTTTAATCTCTTATTTCCATTCCCGGGGCTTTCTTGGCCTGCCGAATGATGTTGATCTCCTTCGCCAATATCTGTTGAACATATTATCCAACATACAGGCTTTACATCAAGTAGACTTGGCCCATTTTTCTCTGCTATTTTCTGTATGTTAATTGGCGTTGTCAAAAAGAAAGTTCTCCAACCAAACATCCCGCTTAGCTGCATGGTGAAAGTTGAAGACCAGAGACAGACAGAGAAAATAAAGTTTTTGAAGTAGGTTCTGGGGAATGTTGTTTTCAGCATTGAATATCTTCATTTTCCATCAAGTTTTCTTTTAATCTCGCTTTCTATTAAAAGTCTTCTCAAAGCTAATGCAATAAATTTAGATCTGTAGCCAGATGCAAAGCAAAACTTTTGGCAGGGAATACTCCATCAAAAGACATTGCAAATGAAATATGCTCTCCCTTGGGGATTATTCTACAGTTTAATTTAATTTGAAATATCAAATTAAATTAATTCAAATGGTTATGCAGTTTCCAGGGAAAACAGACTTCATTTATGATGTTCTGCCACCAAACTGTTTAGCAGCCATCATATATCTAACATTGTTAACTTGGAATGATAAATAGTGACAAGGTAATCTCTTGCCCTCATTTCCCAGTCCCCGTCTTAAATAGACTGCATACAAACTCTTTCAATGCCACACACTCCTTTATTGGGCAGCATAAATATTTATTAAGATTGTTGTAGTTGGAAGACTCATACTAGCTCTGGACCCTTCTATTGAATCTTTTCTATGCCTGTAATGAAGATGCACGGAGCATCACGAGGGAACAGATGTGATGATTCCCATTTTATAGATGAGGAGACAGGTGGTGATGGAATTACCCAGCAGGCTCCATACAGGGGACCTGAGATGGGAGGCAGAAGCTCAGATCAAGTGCCCAGGTAAAGATACTGCTTTATCCAGCGGCGCTCCCAGTGTGTAGCCCCTCTCTAGATCTTAATATAATCTGAACTAGGTCTACACTGTCCAAGAAATTTGAAAACCAAGTTGTCGCTGAGTAAATGAATCAGCACAGACATGCCATCTGGGGAGTTGGGAAGAAGACTCCCATCCCCCACAACTGTCTTAGTTAATTTTATTTTTATTTAAAAATCTTCATGCAGTTAAAAAAAAATGTCCTTTTTTGCTTGTTTTTTGTTTTTTTTTTCCCCCACTCTCTTTAAAGAATCTAGGGGAAGGGACTATGGTGGACACCGCTATGGTGCAGGATTGAGGGCTGAGGCTCCTTGGGATAACCAAAGGCCCCTCTGCTTGGTTCTGCAGAGCCTGACTAATTGCAAGTCCTAGAGAAAACCACAAAGCACCTCCAAGGCAGCTAGAGATGCACTGGCTGCTCTGAGCTGGGTCCCTTTGATTTGAGAGGCCTTCTCGGGTGTAGGCAAACAAACATTTATCAATACTTTATGTCCTGGGGAAACTTTTTGCCTGCCTTTCTCCCTTCTTGTATAGAGCAGGTTTATTGAATGTATGCTGTCCCTTGAGTCCTTTCACATGTCCCTTAATGTTGACTTGGGGAAGGCAAGACCATCTGTGGAGGGCTTGCCTCTGTCATCATCTTTGTACTCGCTGGCCACGTGAAGAGTCCAAGGCTTTTCTGCTAAAACATAAGTTAATATTATCACAGGAAACTCCTGAAAAGCTGGATTTGTGGCAATCTGCTACTATTTCTCTCAGCAAAGGACTCATGTTTTAGAGAATGAAGAGGGCTTGTTGCCATCCACACTCACCACCTCCAGCACCACCCATCCCAGCTCCATTTCCCTCTGAAATCTGCTAGGAAACATGCAAACCAATTATTCTTTCTTATGCTCTTCACTTTGGGAGAGTTTTCTTTCAGGGATACAGACAGTCAAACTTATGAATTTAGATTTCTTGGTCAGGAGAAATGGAATCTGCATTCCTATTCCTCCCCACGTAAATCTTTTGGGAGGAAAAGAATAGATATTTAAATGCCAATGATATGCAATTCAAAATATGCTTGCCCATTGTATCCAAACTTGAGAGAGTTAAGTATTCTCTATCCCTGCATCAGTTTCCAGGTACAACACCCTGTGGTCTTCTCGAGCTGTAGGGATAATGCTATTATGCAATCATTATTATTAACACAGTAATGACAATATTAATTCCACAGCTACATAATTAACTCTTCAGCCAGTTAGCATCTAGGATCCCTTGAACTCATAAATTTGTTAGGCAACCAATCCTGGCATTTAAAAAAAGATAGCCATCATTTCAGTTCTTGGGAAGAGGAATCTACAAAATCCAAAAGCAAGGGGGCTTCTAAAGATGGTCTCCAAAGCCTAGACCCATAGGTAACTGCTTGGTTTCAGAGAATAATAAGACCTGTGATGTCTTGAGAACTTCCCATGAGCTTGGAAAACCTTTAAACATAGCATCTTATTCCACCCTCAAAACCCAGTGATAGATATCCTCATCATACCTGTTTTGCAAAGAAGAAATTAAACACAAGGAAGAAGAATAACTGGGTCAAGGTCACACACCATGGCAGGGTTGGAATTTGAAGCCTGTTCTTTCCTACCCTAAGCCCCCATTCTAGTGATGGTAGATTTCTGCTATTCTAGTTTACAGATAAATACAAACTGAGGAGTATGGACTTTACCCTTTTTATTATTCATCCTCTTTCACCTGCCCTTTCATTTGTTTCCTCTCTAGCTTTCTTCTTCCCATATGGACACTTCCAGATAGACACTAGAATCTACCAGTAGTCTCTTTTCTGATTTTCACACACACACATACACACACACACACACACACACACACACACACACACAAATATGTAGTAAGAATCTGCTTGCAGCCGACTTTGTAATAATTATTTAGCACAGCTGCTTTTTTAGTGACGGTCACTCTTGCCCCTAAGATTCCACATTTCAAAATCATTGTGACTCTCTTAACAAATGGCTAGATGTGTAGAGGATTGTCTCCCTGTGTGACAAATGCTAAAAGAATCAAGTTCATTTGGCCAGTGGAAGGGAAATTGCAGCAGTGTTTTTAAAACAGCTTTCAAGTTCAGAACAGCTATCGAAACCTTCCCAGCTGCTCTCCGTTGCCAGCAAGAATGGAACAGAAGGAGAAGTGATTCACTCAAAGCAATAGACATTCTGATTATGTATAGGAACTTTTCTGGCTGTGAAGAATTGTGAGAGAAGGAGACAGTGTACTGAGTCAGGTTGTCCTTGAAGGTCTTTCAGAATGAGAGTTTGCTTCCTGGGGCCTTCTAAACTTAGGGGAGTGGGTGGAGTGAACCCAGAAGAAGGTTCATTCAGTGTGAGTCCCAGGTTGCTACCAGGTCCAAGCATCTATACTGTGGACACAAAGAGCCAGTTTTATCAATTTTGGGATAAGTTCTATAACATACACATAAGATAAAATATAATCAGTCTGAATAATCCAAATTGATTTCCCTGTCCAAGTCAAATGTGTACTCATCCATATGGAGAAATTAGACAAGATCATATTAAGATAACTAACTTAATTGGATTTATAAAAATCTATAAATGTGTTTAGCTCCTTAGATAGGTGCTCTGTAAATCCAAGGCCTCTCCAGAGTGATTACCACCTTGTGTTTTATTAGCATACTCATATGACAGTAGAGAATATGAACATCTGTCATTTTCTAAGAAACTGGGTTCAGATGTCCACTCTGCCATTTGCCCACTCATAATGATGCATAGGACATATTTGAGTCTCAGCTTCCTTATCTATTAAAAAAAATCCACCTGCTACCTAATATGGGAAGGGACATGTTAAATTAGACAACATTTGTAAATCACCCAGAAGAATGCTTCACAATACAGGTTGGCACTTTACTGATAAAAAAGTTCCATGGAACATTCTTGATTTCAGCTTTAACTGGACCCCTGAAAGGCCTTGCTGACATACCCTGACACGTTCATGCCTTTCTACACCTCTATTAACGGCCTGTTACTGAGAACATTTTCATGGCGCCTTCAATGGGATAAAAACTGAAGGGGAATTACCACATGGAAGGGAAATAAAGGCCCCAAGTTCTGGCTCCAGGGTTACCAAAGTGCTTTGGACAGATACCACATTGTCTGGCCTTAGTTACAATGATTATTTATTCTGTACCTACTATATGCCAGGTATCTATTTATTTAATTCATTATTTTCAATACCCATGATAAGCCCTCAGGTAGATAGTGAAAGCTGCGTTTTACAGAACTACGGTTCAGTAAAGTTGGGAATCTTAATCAAAAACCACCAATGGCTGCTAGTCAGCAAATAAACAGACATCCGAACTCAGTATTTGTGACATCAAAATGGGTACTCGTTCCCCTACCTGCCCTGACTTGGTTGCCTCATGTAGAAAATGAGGTTAGACTCTGGTCTCTAGAGGCTTCTCAGACCCAGAAAGTTGGTGAACATAATTCTGAACTCCTTCCCAGCTCCAGAAGCCCCCTGAACATATTGAAGGCAGAGTTATGGAAATGTGATTTCACAGAAATTGATTCCCGTCTCTCTCATCCCCTTCCTTTAATATTTGCTTCTTTGTAAACATGGGAGGCACATTTTTTTTCCTTCTTAGAAATATAATTGACTCTAAAGAAAAAAAGGGAGCTTTTCATGGGGTTGGGGGAGAGAATTAAACAGAGTACTTTGGTAAGGAAGTCACTTGAAAAATGATCCTATTTCCTTTAGAGATGCTCTTGTGATATAATTATGAGCCATCTGTTAACCTCCTCTCCCCTTGCATGATCTTCCTGATTCTCAGAAGCTGAAGTCCCCAGGAGAAAACCGACAAGAACCACGAGACGGATTTTAGTTTCCTGGTACCGAGGAACAGGGCAACTTGAGCAGTGCTAGTCAGAGCAATTTAGTAGAGGTGTATAGAAAATCCAAGCAAAACATAAATACCAACAAATGTTCTAGAGATTAGCAGATAAGTCGTATCAGGTGAGAGCAAGAGAACCAAATTTATGTAGTTGGGAAAGGATCCGGCTCAGAGGGAACACAATCACAGCCTATAAATACCTCTACAATAACAATATATATAAATGAAGGAAGGGAATGATCAGTGTCTCCAAAGCCAGGGGGGATAAGGTGCAACAGCCCTCAGCTTGGAGCGGGGAGGTGGAAAGCGCATGAGTGGAAAGTTCAGAGCTGAGACATGCAATGAGCAAAGGAACAGACTCTCCCAGGGAAGGGGCCCCGACTCCAGTGCTGCCTGCAGACAGGGGCAGGAGGACATTGAATGCTAATAGGAACACTGTCCAAGGAGGCCCTGGAAGGCTAGATGGAGGTCAAATAAGAGGACCTAAGTGGTTCTCCCACCTATGAGTCAATGAACTGAGGAGTAATTACTTGCTCTTGCAAATTGCTTGGTAAATATGCTGAGTAAATCAAAGAGCCCCATTTCAACAGCTTGCTAGCCAGGGACAAAGTAGATGGAAGGCTGCAAATTCCCAAAAAGATCCATCCCATGCAGGGATGTGTGTGTCAGTGAGATTCCTTATCCTCACATTGGATGGCACGCTCGCCCCGGTTTAATCCACTTTGATTGACCTGCAACACAGCTTCCCCTGTCAGACCAAAGGCTGAGTTGGCCTGGCCTCCGGCCCTCAGCCCCCTTCCTGAGTCCTCAGCCTCCTTCCCCCCTACAGTACACACTCCAGGGCCCTTCCTGCCCCGCCCTCCCCCTTCAACAATATTAATGGTTCCTGCCTAAGTACTTGAGTGGAGCTGAGGCCTCTCCTCCGCAGAGCCTGTTTAGAGATGGCCTGAAATGCCTGCTGGGAATAATTCTCGCCGTAGGCAAGCTCAAGAATTATTGATGAAATAACCTTTTGGGTCCTGAGTCTGGGGTTTTGCAGATGCAATGGCAAGATTATTGTTTAAGTGGGGACTTGATCAGGCGGTGACCTAGAAAACATTTAGTTCTTTTATTGCTTTCACAGCTTCCTGGGGCGAACGCTGTCTTCTGCTTCGGCGGAAACAGTGAGCTTGTCTGCTTGCCCAGAAGGCCAGAAGGCATAGAGGTGGGATGAGGGGGCCCCCAGCCCCTTTAGAGTTCCTGGAATTGGAATGGGGTTTAAACAAAAAAAAAAAAAAAATCAGTTTTTCAGGGATGAGCTATTTTCACCTTAAAGGTCAATCACTCCAGACTCATGAACCCAATAAAACCATCTGTGGGAGATCATTACTAATGGGACAGACCTCTTTAGGAGCCACTGGGCTTGGTTCAGATGGAGACTGAGGAAGAATAGAATAGAAAGCCACTGGGGGAGGCCACATCCAGCCTAAGTGATAGGAAAAGAGAGTAAAGCTATTCTGAAGATGTGAGTCAATAAGGGGCAAGAGCCACTGAGCGTCCCATCTGTAAAGGTCAACTCTGCAAAGCAGAGGAAGGGACACAGGACTTCTTTTATGATTGTCTGTACATAGGCCTTGCCCTACTCCATTCCTCCATTCGCTAAAATTTTTACTAAGTGCTTACTCTGTGCCAGGCACTTGGGTAGGTTTAGAGATTCCAAAATAAATTCTCAAATACATAAAACAGTCTCTAGTCCCAAAGAGCTCAAAGGAGATACATTCCCAATCATAACAGGTCCTTAATACCATGAGGGAAGGAGATGCAAATCCTTCTCTGTGAACACAGCAGGAACTGCAGAGGGCACTGCTGTGCAGGAAGGTAACATAGGAAAAGGCCCTTGAAGGATGAATAGGAGTCTGCTGTTTAGAAAAAGGCAATCAATGTGGCAGTGAGACTGTGTGGCTTAATTCGGGAATGGCAAATGGTCCAGGATAATCACCAAGAGCTTGAGATGATAACACTGACTTTCTGTATTTGACCTTTGTTTTATTTAATCCTCATAAAACAGCCCTCTCAAGTACGATCATTGTGTAACTTGCTGAGGGTCAGAGCTCATCTGGGCAGAGCATGGATGTGAAGCTTTCTGGCCTGGGATGAAGCCAGGCACTAAGCTTTATGCTACAAATGAAGGCAACTAGGGAAAGGGGGAGGAGATTTAAGAATTAGAATCCAATACACCAGACCCAAAATCTGTCTCTGAGGCCAGTGAAGCCAACTTGCTCATTTGATGGAGAAGGAAAAAGAGTTAGCTACACAGCTCAAAAGAACTCAGTTATTTTACAAAAGGTTTTCAATGCCCACGCAAAGGAGTCCAGAATCATTGCCATGAAATGACCTGAACAAGTCTGTTTTCAGAATGAAGAATGGAGGCAGCGAGAACTAGTGACAGCAGGCGGATTAAATCAGGGAGGTGCTCCTTCACCACCACTTGGTACACAAACCACTAACCTTGGGGCCACCAGACCTGAGCCAGAATCTCTAGGGAAGGGGATGAAGAATGAATGCTGTAACAAACTCTCCAAGGGATTGGCAGGCTCTCTGGGGTTGGAGACAGATGAGTTGGGAAGTGATGGTAATACTAGTGATACTCTAGGTTAATGATATCGAGAGCCTTGACTTGTACAGAATCGTGGTGGTATGCAAGGAGGTAGAACTTGTGTACAGATGTGATCATCAGGATGTGGTAGGGTGAGGCAGGGAGAGAGGGGGTCTGAGATCATTCTGGGATTTTCAGCTTGGGCAACCAGGTAGCTGATGGTGTTAATGGAAGAAGTTTGGAGTGACATGGGAAGGGGTTTGGTTTTGAAAATCTTCAGTTTGGTGTATCTGAAAAACATGCCAGTGGAGATGTATGTCATTTGAAAGCCAAATGTGGAACCCAGAAGACAGGAGCAGGTCATGGCTAGAGATGTGAATTAGGGAGTCTGGGCTTACTGCCACATTCTGTGTAAAGTGGATCTTGAAGCACCAGGCAGAGTTAGTCCCATTTTCCTCTGCACTTCCAGAACACATTGTGCAACCCATACCACATGGTGCTGTATCTATTTGTTTTATGCACCTGCTCCATTACTAAACCACAGTCTGATTAAGGGCAAGAACCCATCATTCATGTTCATATCCCAAATGCCCAATACCACGTCTGGAACATATAAGGTTCTTTCTTAAATTTTGTTCAATAAGCGAAGGAGAATAGAGAATGTAGCCAACATGAAAAGAGTTGGTAGAAGGAAATAAATCTGAGAAGAAACCTAACAAAGAGTGGATAGAATAGCAGAAGGAAAAGCAAAATAAAATAGTGATGTGGAGGAGAGGAAAGGGGAAAAAAATCCTCAGGAATGGTAGGGTGACCTCCAACATCAGTTACTACATGGAGGCCAAACAGAGCTCTGGCTCAATGCAGTGACCATTGGTACTGTCCCCTTCAGGAGTAAGGCTGGGACTTGTTCAAAGATATAACCAACAGCAAGCCTGGCCTCTAGAACTTTCCAAAGGTTCTCTCCTTGCAAGTCCAAACAGCCTTTGCCTCAGAGGATGAGTTGTAAAGTTATGGAAACCCAGATGGTACTGAGCAGTGAGGTGATCAGAGGAATCCAAAGAATCACTGGAGGATAAGCTCTGGCTTTAGATTTCCAAGGAATGGAATTGTCTGTTATTAGTCCATTTATTGTTACTATAATAAAATACTTGAGAATAAATGTTTTATGAGGACAAGAGGTTTATTTAGCCCACAGTTCTGGAGACTAAAGTCAAAACAACATGGTTCTGGCTTTTCTGAGGGCCCCTCTTGGCTATATCCCATCATGGTGGATGTCATGGTGGGAGCACATACAAGAGGGAGTGATCACATGGAGAGATGGGAAGCCAGAGTGTAGGGATGAACCAGGCTAGCTCTTTTATAACAACCCTCTCTCAAGAACTAACTCAGGGGTCTCACAGAAACTGCTTAATCCCTTCCCGGGGCAGTACTGTCAGCAACCTAAGGACTTTCCACTTGATCTTTCCACTTTACACCTTTTAAATATACCACCACCTCTTAAAACCACCACACTGGGGACCAAGCCTCCAACGCATGTCCTTGGGGGACAAACCACAGCCAAACCCGGTAGCTGGAGGGATGCTCAGTGGTTAGACCACCTACAACTACCTGGATACATTTTTTTCTTACTTCCTTCATCTCTGATTTTGTCCCCATCAGCTTGTTTTCACGTAGGTGTTTGTGAATTTGTGGGGGAAACAACAAGCCACTGGAAATGGTCAGACCGAGTGTTCACAGTAATGCAGCCAGTTATCAGGGTTCTTTCTTTCCAGTTTCATCTTCTTTGTTCATTTTTATTTTCTCTTTCATCTTTTTCTCCCACCTTCTTGATCTTTCTTCGATAGTTTCAGCTCACGGGCTACATTGCCAAATTCCATTTTGTCTTTTTCTCAGATGTTAAAATGTGAATAAGATGCTGTTTTTAATGACCCAGGAAATTGTTTAGCCTTCATTTTTTTCCCTTTTGAGCTGCTATAAGGTATACTGCAAAGCTTCCTTTGGAAGTCTGCAAATTTCTTTAGGCAAAGGAGGCTGTTCTGCATCAGAGGAATATTACCACTGTTCAAAGTCAAGAGTCGCTGGTGGAGAAACCAGAACATGGGACCTGGAGAGTGGAGGCTGATTTGGAGGGAAATTCTATGTGATCCTCTCAATGGAAGGAGCAGAGGTACGGTGGATGCCTAGAATGAAAGAGGGTCCAACTAGGGACCAAGGTCTCTCCCTTAGAACTGCACCACTCACCCAGAATGCACAGCTACACAATGGACACTTCTACCAAGACCTCCCCATCTCCTCCAAGCTGAAGTGAGTGCCTCAAACCAGGTGAACTACTCCCTCAGTCCCCAGTCATTCTTTCAACCTCTACTTAGCATCTACTCTGTGGCAGATACAATTTTAGATATCAGGAACCTGGCAGACACAGTCCCTGCCTCGCAAAGTCTACACTTTAACAGGGAAAGTGGCACTCAAACCGTTACTGACATTGGCATGAGCTTTATGAATAATAATATAGACATTCCCCCTTATCTATGGATCTACTTTCCAAAGTTTCAATTACCCACAGTCAATTGTGGTCTGAAAAATATAACATGGAAAACTCGAGAAATAAACAATTCATAAGTTTTAAATGACTTTGGTTACAGTATGTTATTATAATTGTCCTATTTTATTCTTAGCTATCATTGTAAATATCTTAGTTTCCTAATTTATAAATCATACTTTATCTTCGGTATGTATTCATAGAGGAAAACACGGTATTATGGGGTTCAGTAGTAGCCGTGGGTTTAAGAATCTACCAGGGGTCTTGGAGCACATTCCAAGTGTCCCAGTGGATAAGTGAGGAATGCTGTGATACACATAGCTAACGCTCTTCAGGGACTTGCTGTCTGCCAGGCAATATCACAGGACATAGAGCAGGGAGTCTAGACTAGACAGGAAGGCTGGAAAGGCTCTGAGTCCTTTCCCTTAGCTCCACTGATTGGCCCCATGGGTTCTAATATTCTTCCAAATGCGCACTTTGAAAACCAGGGTCTCGGCCTCTTCTTTCCATCTCTCTCCCTCTGATCAGTCACCAAGGCTTGTCTTGGCTTCCATGGAAATGCGTCCTGCATCTGCCCTCCCCTCACACCTCCTGGGCTCCTTTCTAGTCCAGCCACCTGTAACTCACACCTGGAATACTCCAACAGCCCTGATCCCCCTGCCTCCAGCCACCTTCCATCCTCTCTGGTCTGTACACCACCCCCAGAACTTTCTAGAAAGACTGATCTTCTGTTCAACATCTTAGTCATTTATTCAACAGACTCTTGCCAACAGTTTTGCCTTCCCCCCAAATTTAGGGTGCGTGTTTCAAAAGAGAAACTGAAGTCAATCATGTCCCTTGACTAAAGATAAAGTCCAGGTTCCTTAGCCTGGCATTCAAGGTCCTTCTCCCAAAGGCCAGCTGTCCAGATTCATCTCCACAATGACCTGTTAATTTACTGCATTCCCAAATACACTGCTGCCTTCCTGGGTCCTCTGTCCTTTGGCTTATACCCCACTTTCTGGAACACTTCTGCCTTTCTCTATTTTCTATCATTTTATCAAAATCCTACCCATTGCCAAGATCCCAATCTGATGTCACCTCTTCCATGAGTGAAGCCAGTGGACGTGCTGAAGTAGGCACTCCCATCACTGTGTATGCTGCTCACACGTACATGCTTGCGCATCATCACACATTGTCACGTGCATACCACACACCCTCTAAGATCCCCCACCTGTCTGTGTGTATATCTGCCATTGAAGAGACTTAGCTGTACTCCAGGGGACAGTGCTATGCAACTCAGCCAGATTATCTTGTGTGATCATCACAATCATCTTACGAAGGAGGCACCATAATGAAGCTCCATACAACAGATGAGATTAAAGAAGTTAGGTGAGTCACATGCATAAGGTCACACAGTTAGGAAGTGGCCAAGCAAAGAATTCAAATCCAGTTTTGACCAGATTCCATGCATGTAACATTACACTACCATTCCTAAGGCAAGCATTCTTTTTTAAACAAGTGCGCACCCCAGTTGCTCCACATTGCTCTTTGTATGCAGGGTGCATGTACAATTATATTCCCAGCACTCCACCCAGAGTCCAAAACATCCCCTAGATGTGCAGCAAATACTTCTGAATGAATGAACGGAATTATTATTGGGTACTATGCCAAAGCTTCTAAATCAGAATTGCTGAAATTAGGGCCTAAAAGTCTCTAAGTTAATAATCGTCCAAGGTGATTCTTTTACAGCCAGCTGGAACCTGTCCATAGACTGATGTTATAAAACTAGTGTAATGCCACCAGTCTATGAAGGGATAAACTGAGGCCCACAGTAGTCAAGAGACTCATCCAAGGTTAGCAGCACCCACCTCCCATCTCCAAGTCATCTTGCTGGCTGGGTTTTTTTTAGCTTACTCCTGATTTTTAGCCTAGCTGTAAGATAAGATACAGTACTAACATTGGGCAGAAAACAAGCCCATATCTCCATCTGCACTGGCTAAGGGGATCTTAAATTGGTTTTCCTGAGTCTTCTCTCTGAGGAGGTCTTTACTGATGGCCTCATCTCAGATAAGCTGAGCAGGGGACAGCCTCTGGGCAGCTGACCTAGAAACTCAAAACCACAGAAAACCATGTCTTTGACCTGAAAGTGCTTTGTTATTGGGTTTTGCTTAATGCAAATCCATCATCTTTGGGATATCCTTCTTGCCTCTTCAGAAAGGAGCCACGTTGCCCAGCAACCAGCATGTCAGTGATGTGCCAAAGCTGTTGATCAATAAAACTGTAGCTGCCAACCTCTCCCTAAAGCTGTGCTTGCCTGCCTGGTTCTAAGAACCACTGCCTACTGATTTCTTAGTAGCTGGGTAAAATATTAGAAAGAAAGTAAGATTTGAAGTTAGACATACCAGGGGTTGATATACCAGTTAAAGCATATACTGGCTGAGTGACCTTGAAAGTTATTTGCCCTCTCTGAACCTCAGTTTCCTCATTCCTATGATGAAAAGAGACTTATGGAAAAATCTCTGGTTGGCTTCCATTTCTGACATCTATGTTCTGTGTCCTGTGCCCTGGGGTGTGAGTGGCTCCTTGTAACCTAAGTTCAGCCCCATAAAGAAGACTTGAGTTCTATTTCATGTTGGTCCGTCCAAATTATCAATCCAACTCACTGAGGCATGAAAATAAATCAGAACCACTGAGAGGTTAGGATATGTTATCTTCCCATGAATACTGCTCTCCTCCAACCCCCTGGTTTTGCTTTGATAATAAACCTCCCCTGCATACAGATAGACAGCAAGACTCTCTGGGAAATCCTCAAGAAATGCCGTCCATATGTTTTTGAGTCATTTACACTGAACCCATCATAATATTGTTCTTTGAAGATCCATTTACATTTGTTCTAAAGGCTTATTTTAAAGCTTATGCAAATGAACTAGATTAAGGTTGCATTCTGGAAGCTGAAGTTGGAAAATGGGAAGTTCAATTTAAAGCTTGGTGTAAATAGAGTTTCACATGTGTTCTAAATCGCTCTCCCTTCTTAGCCAAGTGTCCTCCATTCAACCCCCTGATACCCTCAGACCCACAGAGATTCTCTACCAGCAAAACACTAATGGATGGCAGTTAGGGTAATGGAAAGAGCAATGAAATTGGAGTCTAATCTCTCCCTCTCAACTAGCCGTATGGCATTAGATGGCACTTCATTTTCCCAGGCATTAGTTTCTTTGTTTGGGACCCACCCAGGACCTCAGAATTTCCCAAATGTCAGCTAGAGTTCCCTAAGAAGCAGATTCTAGATGGCCCTGCCTAATAACTCATAATCCAAGAGTAAAACCCCAGAATCTGAGTTATCCACATGTTCCCCACCATCAGGATCTCTCTCTCTGCCTCCCAAAATTCGATGATTTATTCCTGAATACCCTTTTCAATTTTATTTCTCTACATGTATCCTAAACTCTACTAGGTGCTAAAAGTTCCCACTTTCCTAAAGCCCCATTTGTGGACTCTTGGATATCTGAGGACTCACGATGAATTTGTTGATGTCTGGCTTGATGAAAAGAAAATTCTTTCATCAACCTCAACCCACTAGGTTGAGTTGCTGCAATGCGGAGCTCAGCATCTGGCTTCTTGTGAATTGCAGAACCCCTGGAAGGGTCATTGTGCTTGCCCCATGGAAGCTAACAGATGACAAAAACATTAAGGAAGAGAATGTAAAGACCATAAAGATATATCATAAAAATTAAATGCATATTAACATTTCAATGCATGCCTAGGGTAACAGGTCAGTATCATTGTTAAGGATTTGACTTAGAACTTGGATGTGTTTTCCAAAGAGCTGGGAAATGTAGAAATGTGGAGGAGAAGGTACTGCTCAAACAAAGAAACTATGAAAGAGACAAGAGACCTATGCACAGGAGAGGATGCTCCGTCTCTGACCTGAGTTGCCTCTTCCTACTGTTAAGAAGAAGAGTTGGCCTGCATTATGTAATACTTGGAGATAGTTTTCTAATCAAATCCTGTGAAAATGACCATCTTGTGATGGAAACTCTTCCTTGGCCTGCCACTTTTCCAAGTGTGTTAGTCAGATTTTGGTCACTGTGTTCAAAGTATCTGATAGGAACAACATAGAGAAGGAAAAGTTTGATTGGGACTCACGATTTCAGAGGTCTCAGTCCATGGTTGGCTGACTCCATCTGGGCCTGAGACAGAACATCATGGCGGAAGGACATGGTAAAGGAAAGCAACTCGGTTCATGGCAGACCATAAGCAGAGAGAGAGAGACAGACAGACCGACAGACAGACAGAAATGAGTCAGGGACAAGATATATCGTACCCAGAGCACACCCTCCCTGTGACCTACTTCCTCCAACCGTGCTCCTCCTTCCTACAGTCACCAACCAGTAGTCCATTCAGATTACAAATGCATGAAATGAATTAATCTGCTGATTAGGTTACAGCTCCCATAACCTAATCATTTCACCTCTGAACATTCCTGCATTAAACACAAGAGCCTTCTGGGAACACTTCATACCCAAACCATAACAGTCTCACCCAAGCACTATCTGATGGTATTTCCAAGAGCCTTGTCACTTGTTGTACCTTGGGGGAATTCATGGAACAATGTACATCTTCTGCTTGGTGAGTCTTCTTTTTCCAAGAAGCATGACCTCATTTTAATGCAAATCTAGCCACAGTTACCTTCCCTGCTTCCGACAAGAACAGCACACATCAGAGCCTGGCTATACAAAGCTAAGAATTTATCTGTGTCTTTCAATCCATTTTGTGCTCCAAGCTCCTAGCCCCTGCCCTTGTCCTTTACTCCATCAGGACACCAGGCACTTTCCTACCAGCTTCTCCTTCACAGCCTCAGTCAAGAGAAGGGAATCTTGCCTTGTTAGTTTTTCCTCCAAAGATAAAAGAGAATGTTGGGAGAGAGCAAAGCTTCACCCATAGTGGAAAATCACAAACAGAAGCAACATGCTTCCTGGGTAGTCCCCTGTGGGGTAGCCCCCTGTGAGTTGGGAACTTTCATGTCACCCCCAAGTGAGAGCACAGCGTAGGCATGAAGGCTGAAGTGGTTGGTATACAGAGGGACTTTTCTCTAGACAAATTCCAGACCACTACTGCAGCACCAAAAGAGAACGAATACCATCTCCACCGAATTTAGCAATAGAGCACTTTAATTTCTTTCAACCCTATTTATAAAGCCATATTTTGCACTGTTGCTTCAATTCAGCCCCATCTGCATTTTCTTCCATTAATCACAGTAGAACTCCCCACTGTAGCCTTCATTACCTGCTCAAAATGAATGTGGAGAGAAAACATAATTAGATGCCACTTTAAAAAAATAATATCTTAAAAATAGAGCAATGACTTAAATAAAAAGGGAGGGAAGGGGGAAACACACACACACAATTTGAACTAATGGGCCAAATTATCTCAGGTGAAGCTGCATTTTCAATCAGCATTGGCTTGCTTGCTTTCTCTGCCCCCTATCCCCCACCCATCTAGTGAATCACGACAAATCTAGAGTTCAGCCGGATGGATGATTAGATTTCCTCGTCTCTGCTGGAACAATGAAATATTTCTATAATATTAAACCCGTCAAACTGATCAAAGTGCAGTGTCAAAATTCTAAGTGCTCCTTCTCGTCCAATCCCCTCAGCTCTGGCAAAACGGAGCACATTTTATTTGCTGGCCCAAAACTCCCCAAGGTTTTTAAAATCTGATGCACGTTACCTGAATCTCAGCATGGTTGCATTTCTGTTATAGGTATCTGCATCGATGAGGGTGGCAGGAGTATTCATTGTGAGTGGCTTGGCTGCCAAGCACCCACACACTCACAGCTTTTCATCTCATTGCTTCTCCTCACCCCTGCCCGAAACACAGATGTTGTTCATATGCTATCAAACAAAGCAGCCGAGCCAGGTGAGAAGCGGGAAGAGGAGGAACAGGGACCAGTCAGCGTGCTCCACCAACACAGGGACAAACACACTCGATACAACTCTAGAGCTGTTCGATTTACCCAAAGTCTAAATGTCACAGAGCCTCAGTTTCTCTGTCTGTAAAATAAGAGTAATTCACAAATTCATGCCCGGCCTACCACACAGGTTATCTAGATGAAGAGAAAGCAATTTATGGAGAAGCCCCGGGACCTACCAAAATGAGGTCAAATGCATGTCATTATCCATTTCATCTAATGTAGTGTGGGGCAGTCATACACAGAAGTTTCACATTTCAAAAGGAGGCTATTCGTGTTTCAAAGGGAAACAGTGGAAAAGTTGTTTGGGAGCCAGCCCAGTCTGAATTTCATTGAACTTTCATTCTGCCATTTGCTAGCTACATAGCCTCAAACACACTACTTGGTGTTTGTGAATCCTGATTTTCATTTGTACAATAGAGATAATATGTTGCAATGTTATAAGAATTCAATGAAATACATATTTGAACACCTGGACACAGTAGGCACTTAATAAATAACGACTTAATCATCAAAGGCACTTTGTTTACAACATTTTCTGGAAGAAAAGGAAGCAAAAGACCCCTCAGCCTAGAAGGAGGCTAACACCGATCTGGCCTGGGGATGGGGTAAGAGTCTGTTTCTTTTCTTTCTTCATAAACCTCTTTTCAGTTAATGGCTTCACTAATACACCCATGAACCTCTCTCCGTGCTTTGGCTTTCTGTTCCTAAGACTTGCTAGTGCTGAAATAGGGACGGACATTTCTGGGAAAGGAAAAAGAGAAAAGGAGCCAAAAATGGGGTGGTTGTGTTAACTTCATTTCTTAACAAATGAGAAACAAGCTCCAGATTTACAGATTAAGTGCTATTAATTACCACCCAGCAAATATTGAACCACAATGATGCACTCTTAGGAAAAGAAAAAGTTGGAAACTCAGCCTGAATATTAAAGGACTACATTAGTTCTCTATGTAGATTCCGCATCAGATACTGTCCTTTGACACTGAGCATCCCAGTAAGGAACAGCCAGGGCACAGCAAGTGGGACCCAGCCGGGGATCCTCCATGAAGCCCACTTGCATCTGCAGCCCATGTCTGGGAGCCTGGAGATAATGAGAGCCAGATAAGGCAGGGTGGAATGGAAGTGGGGCTAAAGGGGGGCTGCTGGAGGCTACTGTCCTATAAGTGAAAAATACCTAGGGTTTTGTTCCTGAGCTAAGCTGCAGGTTTTGCATGCTTTAATACATAGAAAGATTTAGGAATATAGTCAGCTCTTGATATCTATGAGAGATTAGTTCTAGGACCCTCTGCAAATACATAAAGGTACAGATACTCAAGTCCCTTATATAAATGGCATAGTATTTTAAAAAGACCCTGTGCACACCCTCCTGTATACTTTAAAGCATTCCTAGGTTCTCTATAATACCCAATACAATGTAAACACTATATAGTAGTTGTCATAGTATAGTATTTAAGGAATAATAACAAGAAAAAAATTTTCATATGTTCAGTACATAGACAATCTTCTTTTTCAAATATGTTTTGATCTGCAGTTGCTTGACTCCATGGATGTGGAGCCTGCAGATATGGAGGGCCAAGTGTACTACATATTTAAAGTTTCCCACCTTAAACAACATTTTGTGTACAGAAGCTTCCTCTACCTCCCCTCACTCAAAAATACCCTCCCACACAGGAGGCTCTGAGGAAGGGAGGAAACTAGAATGTGTCCACGAGTTCTATCTGTTGGCAGCAGGCCATGTAATCCCCCGCACCCGGTGTTATTGTCAGCATGGCACCAGCAAGGAAATTGAGACCCAAAGGCTGCCATCCAGATTCTACCTGTGACCCAGAAGGCTCGGTTCTTTCCCCTCCAGCCCTGCCCTAGACCCCCAGGACTCTGGAGGCTGCCCCCAGAGCCATGTGGGGTGCTGGGTGATGAGGGAGCTGGAGGGCCAGCTTCCCACTGTTTGCCCTCGGTGGCCAGGGCCCTCTCTGTCCTTTGGAGTTAGAAGCTCACAGTTTTCACTCTACTCTGAAGGTGAGTTCCTGCCCGCCCCTTCCCTCAGGTCTGGCCCCAGTCCAGTGTGCTGGCAGCCACCATTGTCTGTAAGGCCCGCACCACCAGGAGGACACTCATTTTCCCCTTGGCGAGCTCACTACAGAATTGCCAAAGGGAGAAAATTGGGAAACTTAATATTTGAGAAATTTTAGCCTCCCCCACCCCCATGAAATCTATATCAGGATGCCACTCCTGAGGATAATATTTTCTGATGTAACAAATTTTGCTGGCTCCCAGGCTGAATAGGTCCTGCCTCTCTACCCTGCTTGCTGACAGCCAGGCGAGAACACACCCTTTGAATTCTCTCTCTTGATAGCTTCTTTCTCCTAGTAGCAGCATAGGGTGCTGGAAATACTGAGGGTAGAGGGAGCAGAGTACAGTGATCCCCAACAGCTTCAGTCCTAAGGAAATAACCATGAGCTTTAAACCTACCCTGCTTTAGTTTTCTCCTCTGTAAAATAAGGTGATAAGTCCAGACCAAGATTTCTCGACCTTAGCACTATTAATATTAGTTTGGGGACTGTCCTGTGTATCGTGTGATGTTTAGCAGCATCCCCAGCCTCTTCCTACAAGATGCTAGTAGCAGGTGCTTCCCATTCCTCCCAACTGTCACAATCAAAATATCTTCTGACATTGCCACATGACCTCAAGAAGGCAAATTGCACCCACTTGAGGTCCCTGAAGATCCTCCCGGCTCTTGAGTTCTGTGGCTGGAATGTGGCATGTGTGCTCAAAACAGCTTAGGTTGAGATGTCACATGTATATCAATGTCACTCAAATCTCAATTTCAGTATTTACATTTTAACTTTTTATTTTTTTATTTTTATTTTTAATTTTTTTTATTGGTTGTTCAAAACATTACAAATCTCTTGACATATCATATTTCATACATTAGATTCAAGTGGGTTATGAACTCCCATTTTTACCCCAAATACAGATTGCAGAATCACAAATTGGTCAAATTACTTCACCTTTCTGAGCCTCAGTTTGCTTATCTGCAAAACAGAGATTACAGAGCCTATTTTGTAGGGTTGATTGGAGAATTAAATGAGGAAATGTGTGTAAAACTTCTGGCACATGGTATATTGTCCCATATATGGTGCTCTTAATGCTATCACTAGGATTGAAAGTAAACCAGACCATCTGCTCTCTCTAGACAATCTCTCTTGAGACCAAATGCACATAAATGCAAGGAGCCAGCAGCAATAACTATGCAAAGAAAGAAAACAATAAATGTATGAAACATTTACTTTGTGCTGGGTGCTGTGCTGGGTGCTGTGCTGGGCAGTTTCACAAAAATTCTTAAGCTAAATCAGGGCTGGTTGAGGACTGATAATTGCAGCCATAACTGATGGACAAATTCGGAACCCTGCCAGACTGCCACGGCCAAGTTCAGGATCTGCAAATACTTGGGTATTTATTTTGCACCTTCAGTATCAGGGATTGTTCCCCTAATTTTTGCCATTAAATTAAGACAATCTATTCATCTGTTACCTGTGATGAATGACATCTATCAGAAATGGGGCAGCAGGAAAGTAATTTTTAGCTAGATTTGTTCCCTTGCAATGAGTTCATGTCTTCTCTTTGGTTGTATTCTGCCTAAAGGGCAATTGACTTCAGTTCATACAGAAAGAGACAAGGAAATAATATCTGTCCTTAAACCTGAGTTACAGGTTTCGATTTCCGCTTCTGTCTTTTTCCATTTTCCGGGGTCTGACAGCTGCCTGTTACCTCCAAAACTACCTTCCTCCAATAAGCCCCAATTCCCCAATGCACATTACTTAGATCACATCTCTGCTCTGGCCTGCCCCAAGAGAGGTTTTATTCTTCACTGAAGGTATTGATCTGTCGCCAGTTACAGGCCTAGTTTCTATATTAAGTGTCAACAAAGAGTAGGTGGAAGGAGGCTGGAAAAGGGGCCAGCGCATACTTTCTTTTTTTCTTCCTGGTTGGCCATCCCTCAGGACTCCAGCGCTGGGTTCTCAGGGATACTTACAAGGGTTTGGCCTTCTCCTTGTCTTTGCCATTATTCCCTTCCTGCTCAGCAACATTCAGACACAGCAAAAGTTATGGCTACCATTTTTTTTTTTTTTTTTTTTGTATTTTATCTCAGATAGCCTTCACAGGAATACCTTGTACAGCTTTTACAGAGAGGACCACCGAAGACCACACCTAGCAATGGGTGGAACTGTTTGCAAACCCCTCCCAGCTCCACATTCCAGTGTGTGGTCCTGCAGGAGCCAACAGATCCCGGAGGGAAATCTTTTTTTTTTTGCAAGGATAATAAATGTCCCATTAGGAGCCTCTCTGCTGCAGACACTATAATTACTACAGGCAATGCACATTGGCCCTGCCCTTGACCAGAGTCAGACAGAAGTAGACGAGAAGACGATGCCACTCCAGCCACAGACACTGTCCTGCCTCAGTTAACATTGTCCAGCCCAGCCACCCTTTCTCTTCCACCTGGTGAACTCCTTCCTATTCATCATCCAAAAATCAATTCAAAAATTGCCTTTCCAATGAAAAGTTCTCTCACGTGCCCATTTGTCTCTGCTGCTAGGTATCTTTAGCACTTTGACACATCTCTGCTATTGCATATATTATCTGACTTATTACTTTTCATAATTCACAGCACACAGTCCCAAAAATATCTTAAATGAATGACTAGATTAATGAAAACATGGGGCAGGGGGGAATCTCAAGGTAGATAATGAACACAATATTTAAAGCATTTATTTAGAAATGGTCTTAAGAATTTACTATAGATCCTGAAACAAGAACTTTTTTCTTTCTTTTTTTCCATGAAAGGTTGGGAATTCAGGGAAAGAGACAGACCAGAGCCCATTTTCTTCACACCTACTCACTGATTTTCTTTAGTGCAGTGCTTCTCTAACTCCAGTGGCCAGAAAAATCAGGTGTGGCTTAGGTTCAAATTCGGGTGCTGACTCAGCAGTTCCAGGGTGGGGCTCCCAGGTAACACCCATGCTGCCTGGGCCACACTTCGAGAAGCTGACTCTGATTTCTTCTGCGCTGCATCCTACCTCATCTGAAGTCACTGGCCTGTCACTCTGAGCAGGGCTAGAACACCCTGGCATCCCTGTGCCAGCTTGGCAAAGCAGATGTCTGCTAGTTTATTTATTCCTTCCCATTATCACCGGGGGAAGAGAATCCGGAGACATGCCACATCTTGTTTACAGCAAGCGTCGGAAAAGTTAAAAGTGCAAGTTTAAAAAAAAAAAAAATGTATCAGCAGCCCCTTAGAATCACACATATCAGGGAAAAAAGGGCTAAGGGAAATTCATAAAATATTAAATGACACTGTGTCAAGACACAGATAGGGGCAGAACAGTAATTAAAGTAAACAGCACATCAAAACCCTGGCTAAAACCGTTATTTAAATTGAAAGTAAATGCAGGAACTGATCATGTAGCCTTGTATAAATGTGTTTCCAAGAGCCTTTTAAGAATATTAATGATTATGGAACTATAATGGCTGAATATCAATGATTGTTTTTACAGGGAGTGACAGCTCAGAGGGAGAAGAAAAGAATCCAGATAGTTCCAAAGATGCAAACTGGTTTGATCTTCCCAGCACATTGCATCCCTTCGGGGGACAGAGGGAGGACTGGGGAAGATGATTAAGGTGTCCTGAGCTTAGGATGCAGCTTTCTTATAGTTCTAAGGGACGAGGGGCTATTCAGAGAAGGTACCTTAGCCATGACTATGTTCTTCCTCTTCGTCTGACACTTACTGAGCTCCAACTGTGTCCATGGCCCTGTGCATCAGAGAGCCTACTGTATGCATGGCTCCAGTGAGTTGTCACCATCTCTAAAAATACTTTCCCACCTTGCTTTAAAGCTTCTGAAAAGTTCAGCCCAAAGCCCAAAGTGAAACTGTAAAGTGCCATAACTGACTTTTCAACAAAGATATTAGAAATTACATATCAGAATTGTAAGGTTGTACTCTTCAGAGGCGAAATGCTCAAAATAGCTCAAGATAGCTTCAGAGCCTGGGGCTCATTTCTTCAATAGCCACAATGGGAGCCTGTCTTCCTCCTTTGACATTGTATTGAAAAGTCTTCCAGTATGTGTGAGTGCAATGGGTAGGTACCCTATTTGGGGTCCAAAAAAGAAACACTGAAGCACTTCTGTTTAATGTAGGGCCCACCCCTGCTGCCTTCTGGTATGCTTGGGTTTCTGGTGAGATAAGTGACTCCCGTTTTTCCCTTTCCACCTTGTAGCTCTGTGAGGTCAGTTCTCAAGACTCACCTTGGGCAAAATCTTCATCCCAGCAACTAAAAGTTCACCTTCCTGCAAGTGTCTCTTTACCCTCTCCTCTCTGTGTCCTCCCAGATGGCACCAGCTCAGAGATTGATGTAGTTCAGGGCTGGGCAGCTCAGGTCCATCTAGACCCAGAATTCCAAGGAAATATATTCATTCTCTCATTGTCTCTGTCTCGCACAGCCTTCCTGAGGCTGCCAGGTATATTGGATCGTCCATTGTTAGCAAAGTGTTTAGTCCTAACTTGTTTAGTAGAAAACACAACCTCGTACAACTATCCAGAGAGCTCTAGATATCAGAGCACAAGCCCAACTAACCATAAAGCATCGCTTTGCTTTCCTTTGTAGGATCCTGTTTTCTCAGGGGCACTTCATGAGGAGGGGTAGCTATTTCAGGGACAGGTTTTGAGCTCTCATGCATTCATACATTTATTAAATATTACATTTTTATAAACTATGGAATTGTTGCATTGCTAATAATTTCCTACTAATTTCTCTATTATTCTAGCCATTAAGTATAATCCCTCTTCTCAAATCTCAGGCTCCGTTTGCCACTCCAGTAGGAATCCTTAGTTTCCTAATGGAACAGATTGTAAAGGCCCAAGGCAAGGCGGCAAGGAGGGGAGATTAATGAGACTCCCCACCCCTGTTGCTGGCTTTCACTGGGAACCATCAGAGCAGCTCCAAGGCCCCTCCCTTCCTTCCTTGGGTGATTTTATTCACCTTCTGGCAGCTCCCTCTCCTCACGGCTGGGGGCAGTCCTCGGTTGCTTCCTCAAAGAGTTGCCTGCATTAAAGTAGCTACTGTTTCCAGCTTCTTTCTTTCACAGTCCTTTTTGTTCTTTGCTTTTGATCCGGCATATGCTGGGGGTCCGTGCTCTTGTCTTTTAGTTTGTGAATAAATGGAAGCACTTAGAGAGGCAGCAACAGCCACGCATGGCTAGTTTCTTGTTCTCCTCCAACAGGGAGCCTAGATGGGGAAGTAGCTCAGGACCCTGAGCCTGGCCTCCATGGAGCCCTCAGGGCTGGTGAGGAGGGCACAGCTTGAAAGTCCAAAGACTTAGCTAAATCCCCATCCTGGTCCTTCCAGCAGCCAAGAGTGCCAACTTTGCCAAAGCCCTCTCTCTCTCTCTATCTATTCTTTTACCAGGCATTGGGTCTGGTCTGCAAAGATAAATAAAATCACATCTGTGACCTCAAGAAGATGACAAAAATGTGACAGGAAGATATGGGAAGATGTACAAGTTGTACTGTAAGCACAGCAAAGGGAAGGCTTTGCACAGGAGGTAACTGAGTCTTGAAGGATTGAATAAGCTCTAGCCAGATACTACCCATGAATGTAGTGGGATGAACACTGGGATAGCATGATTTTTGACGTGGGAATAAGACCTAAAGGAATGGAAGAGCATGATTCAATCAGAGAATAGCAAATCATCTGGAGGTGGGGCTGGAGAAAGGCAGAGGCTTCAACTGGGAACTTTGCAAACTATGCTGAGAAGTACACTGATTTGTTTGTAAGGTAAGAATTCTCTTAGGAGGCAATGAAGAGAGTGGCTTGCAGGGAAACCTGATGTCTGAGAGACGTTGGGAAAATATTGCATATCATAATCCAGAGTTTCTTTATCTCAGCACTCACGACACTTTGGACTCTGATTCATTGTGGAGGGTCCTCTCCTGTGCATTGTGTGATGTTCCGCCACATCCCTGGCCTCCACTCACTTGATGCCAGCAGCAAAGACTCTGCTGTGACAATCAAAAATGTCTCCGGACATTGCCAAATATCCCTTAGGGGCAAAATCACTCCTGGTTGAAATCGCTGATCTAAGCAAATCTAGGAAGCCTGGAGTGAGCACAGAGATGCACAGGTGAGGACAGATTAAAGACACGCTTAGGAATCAGGCTGAGAGGAACTTGAGACTAGCCGATAGGTGGGTGAGAGAGGGCAGCAGACAGAACACTCCCTGACTCCTAGTGAACATCTAAGGAATGTTGATGGTGCATGGATGCAGGAAGATGGGATAGACCAGACTCAGAGGAGAAGGAGGTTCATAGATTATACAGTCCCAGAGGAAGGGTCTACAGTTCCCACACAGAGAGATCCAGTAAGCAGTGGGCTCCACAGGCCTGTGGGTCCAAGCCAAGGGCTGGGTAGAGACATAGATGGAAAAGTCTCTGGGAACCAAGGGCCCACCCTCAGGAAGGCTGTTCTGAATGGGAAGAAGGCTGAGGATAGAACCAGGACATCAACATTTCAAATGCTGGGGAAAAGAAGCAGGGTCGGAACAGATACCAGATGGGGAATGAAAATCAGGAGGGTGTCCCTGAAAGAAGACTAGGGAAGACAGTTTCCAGAAGAATCAAGTCAAGTGTTGCATAAATGTCAAGGAAAGGAAGGGCAGGAAATTTGTCTGTGGCATTACTGAAGGATTGGTTTGGAGGCAGCCAAGCTTAGAAATCTGAAATATTTGGAAATGGTCAAAAACACTGGACAAACGTGCCATGCTGTAAGTGATTATTAGTGATGGCTAAAGATTACTAAGTCTCCCTCCCTTGAGCTTCTGACCACAGTGACCTTCCAAGCTCATAATATAGCAAGAGTGTGCTCTGAGATCTGAGCTGCTGGCATTTCCCCTGCCCCAGGGAGTCAGTGCCCTGAACCCCACAAATGTCCACACAGGACTCCCAGGTTCACACCCACCTGTAGGCTCCTGTGACCCTTTTCTGTGCCCTGGAACTCACTCCTGTGTCACCTGTCAGCTTCATGGTTTACAGGGGAACCACCTGGCATCTTAAGGCTCATCATTCCTCCTACAGTGGAGGAGATTGAACCTGTTGACCCACTGATTCCCTTCTGAGGCTCTATGAGGACTCTGGCTGTGGCTGACCTAGTGAAAAGCCCCACCTTCAGCCTCCTGTCTCTCCTGCATCATATTCTCCAAAAGGACCCTTGATCAAACGCTTTTTAAATTTTTTGCTGAGGATCAAACCCTGGGGCCTTGCACAGGCTAGGCAAGCACTCTACCACTGAGACACCCCCAGCCCATGCTGATGCTTTTTATTCTTCTCCGGGCACTACTTCCTCATTCTTCTCTCTCTTTCCACACATGATCTATGCACTACCTCTCTTCCCAAAAAGAATTAGATTTATTACTGAAGCAAAACTCTTGTGTTTCTGGAAGTTTATTTCCCAAGGAAGATTTAGCCATACTCTGATAGGCAGTTTCTTTCTCATTCCCTCTCTGATCTGCTTGGCATCTTACCTACCCATTCCATCAGGGCTCAGTCTGGACTCAGGAGGCAATCATTCTGCTAAAGATGACAGGTGAGGACCCAGCTCATACTTCCTGGCTTAAGACATCCTGCCTATGGTTTTGAAGCTATATAATCAGGCATGTTCCCCAAAGCCATCCCCCTCAATGTCTCTCCAAAACTGGGCAGCACACTGCTCACCCAGCCCCACCTCTCCTCCCACCCCTCAAGCTTCAGCGCCTAAATTCTGCTTCCTGAATAGACAACACTCTGAGAAAAGGGCATCAGCTGAAAGGTGCAAGGAATGCTGGGCGTCATCTGCAGCCCTGCAGTGTTTGAATTGGGGCAGGATGGATGAGAAGCCATGAAGTCAACACAGGAAGCAGAAGAGACTTAGGGGTCCAGAATCTTTATCTCATGACCAAGTTACATACTGAACTCAGTCTGCTTCCCCCTTGAATCCTACAGCCTCACTCAACTGATAAGCACCCGGGCTTCTCCTGCCTTTCCCTCTCCCTATATAAAGTCAAGGTTGTACAGGTCCCTTTGGGTCCCACCCTGGCATCTCTTCAGCCTGCAAAACAATAAGTGTGCAGCAAATGGCAAGCAATCTAGTATTTACCATCTCAGCTCATGTCAGCAGACACCACTGAGCTCCATGGGGAACAGGCAGAATGCTTAGAACTGGGAAGAAAGCAATGAGTGAGAACTATCCTTGTTCCTCTAGAAGCCTACATTCTATTGGGACATATATCCAAGGACGACTGTCTTTAACATAGTGGGTAAGTGTACTTGCATGAGCCATAGAGGCACACATAGCATGCTACAAAAAAACTTGGATCTATTAATATAAGTGAGGTAGGTGTCCCTCCTCTCCATTCTGCAGATGGGAAAGCTGAGGCTCCACAGCTTCGAGTGACTCCTCCAAGCCTACATAGTTTTTTAGAGGTCCTCTGCCCTTACATCTCAAGCTATAGTTCTGATCATTCCTTGAGGCTGGTGATCACTGCTCTGCCAGTCACATTTTGTCCACTTGTAGCATGCATGGCCTTACCACATCATCACTTTGGTAGACCTAGCTCCTCTGTCACTCTGATATGCCCAGTGGCACAATGATTTCCTTTGATTCCCCCATCCCACAGGATGTGCTGGGAGATGCTGGGC
This sequence comes from Callospermophilus lateralis, assembly GCF_048772815.1. Lineage (NCBI taxonomy): Eukaryota > Metazoa > Chordata > Mammalia > Rodentia > Sciuridae > Callospermophilus > Callospermophilus lateralis. The sequence goes on from NC_135306.1 coordinate 100,806,942, forward strand.
GGTGCTGTCCTTCTTCTCTCAGAGCTCCTAGGAGTGGCAATGGAAAGCAATGCTCGTGCCCTACTTTGCATGCCTCCCTGTGGTCTCCTCATCACTGGACTCTGGGGCCCCAGGGCTTCAGACCCACATCATTCTGCCTGCAGCTGTCTCCAGCTAGATCCATATCAGATTGGTCACCTGGGCACTGTTGCATCCTAGGTCCACCTCTGCACTGGGAGTTTCTAGTTTGGCCCTTTGTCCTCACAGAGACTGTGTTTCTGCAGCACCTGGGTAAATGGATGAAGCTAAGTCAAATCTGATTGTCTTGGGGAAGAAAATCAAATTCTCTACTTGGTGAGGCAGACAGAGATTAGAAAAAGAAGGACCAGAAAAACAGAACACTCAGCATGGGATGGCCAGTGCCCTGAGGGGAAAAGGAAGGGGACCTGCATAGTAGAGAATATGCCAGTCGGATGGGGTCCAGCACGCTGCAGAGAGCTGAGCACACCCTCTCCACCATACAGGGCAGCCTCTCAGCCTGCAGGCTTCCTGACCTACCATGGATACCAATTCCTCCAAATTTAGACCCAAGCCCTGAGCCCAGGGACTAATGTACATTTACTTATTCATTTTAATTTTTATATCTGTAAGCTCTGTTGCCTTTCTTCTCAGATTAAGGGCACAAAAGAGCCATTTCTGGTTAGGAACACTTTACCTGATGGGATGGAAGGGAGGTGGGGACAGGAGCCTGTGGTGATGTAGAACAGGGAATGAGCGTCCACTCTGGCCTCCAGGAGGAGCTTCCCAGGCAGTTGCCTCTTCTAGAAAATACCCAAATGTACATGAGCCTTTGTTTTTTTGCTCATTAATTTCACAATCATGTGTAGAGTTGTTTCTATGCATCAAGGTCTGTGCAAGGCCCTGGGAATTTAGAGCTAAGTCCTTGCTTCTAAGGAGCTCTTCATATAGAGGGGAAGATGGCATGTTCAAATCAGCCATGGTTGACTTTTCTGAGCTATGTGACAACTGTGTGTCCCAGAGGCCAAGGTCACAGATATTGCCTATGTGAGTGAGAAGTGAAACCTTTCAAGAAACGGAGCAATTGAATCAGGTCTATGAAGGATGAGTAGGAGGTTTCCGGGAAGAAAGTAGACAGGGAATATCACAGGGAATAGCATAAGGAAGGCACAGGAATGCACAACATGTTCAGAAGTGGTGTGTGGCCCAAGACAGTTTGGTTGGGAGACGGGAAATGATAGTAATAGAGACAATAGGTAAGGTAGGTTGAAGTCGCTCACAAAGAAGTATCTTGATAAATTTAGACTTTTTCCTAAAGCCAAAGAATAACCCCAGAGAAGTTCCAGGAGAAACTCAGGGAAATTTCCAAGAGAAAATTCTAGAACATATAACAGTGATCTTTCTTAGATTGGTGAAGGATTGAAAACATAATGGTTCCCCTAAAGCACTGAATGTCAAAGCTTTAAGAAACTCAAGCAAGTCTATAATGTAGTTGTCAAAGTGGGTGCAATGGAGCCCAAGGGTTCCACAGAAGGGCCTTAGAGACCCACTCCAGGGCACTGGGGTTTAGAATGAGAGGGAGGGTGCTGGGGTGAGAGTGGTTCTCCAGGGTCCTGCCCACTGTAGTCAGAGCATTTCCAATCTTATGTTATAGATTTGCTTTGATCCATTCATCCAGTTGTTTACTAGATACCTACTACCTGGGTTTATGATTTGATTTGAAAACATTTTGCTGCCAGAGAAGGCGAGGGGGAAATTTTCTGTCATTAGACCTGTCTGGTTTTGCAGAAGAGGACATTGAGACTCAGTGAGGTGAAGCAACTTGACCAAGGTCCTGCAGTGAGTTGATGACCAGCTCCTGCCTCCTCACCCTATGCTCTTAGCAGTCCCTGGCCCTGCCTTTGCACAGGTTGGACCAGGGCATTGAGAGCCTCCACCCTGTACTCTAGAAGTCCTTCAGCAAGGTCAGGGTGTGTGTGCTGTGCACAGTGCAGGGGTGTGCTCTATCACACTCTCCCCTCCACACGAGGGTAGCTCCCCAAGACGATAACCCAAGGCAGGCAGAAAAGCTACCAAGCACTTGTCGGCATGCTCAGAAGAAAGTGGGAAGCCTAGCTTGTGGATGAGCAGGGACAAACTGTCAGATGTGAAAGATTTCTTGCTTATGGACAGACAGCAATGAGATATAAGGAGATGTAAAAAAAAAAAAGGTGCAGGTGGGTATTAGCCCAGTTTCCAAACTCTGACGGCTCCCTTTGTGCCCAGCATCAGCCAGGCCACTAATGCACAGGGCACTGAAATGAACCCTTTTGTTTTGCTTTGATCGCTTCTGATAACACACTCTGCCAGAGATATCATATCTTTGATCTCTCAGCACTGATGTTAAGTCTCTGGAGCTCAATAGCATCTCCTTGAGATTAATTCTTCCTGGCATACCCGGCACCATGCTGTCCTCTCCCATACATCACACTGAGTCACATGTCCTTCTGGCCTGCTGCCTCAGTGGTTACCCACGAGCTTAGGAAATAACCCCTGTGTCCTCCCCTCTTCTGGCCTCTCCTCACCTGATACCCACATTGGCTAAAGTCTGGGTGATGCAGAAAGCCCATTAAGCAGCACCAGAAGACAAGCCTTTGATTGCAGACCCAGCCACCTTCTAGAGCAAGTGACTTTAAGCCAATCCCTCTTCTCTCTGAACCTCCTTCTTTTCATCTGAAAAACAGAAATGAAAATGCCTCCTTTGGCATCAAGCACACTGCCTGACACAAAAGAAATGCACAAAACCTATTTCTTAAATGAGGATTAATTGACCCATTGACATATGAGAAAGAGAAATGCCACAAAGTTGTTATGATGATTACTCGAAGTATAAAAAGTATATTCCATCTTGGCACTTACACCATCTCTGTCTTGCTTCCCAATCTCAACATTCAAGTGATGTCTCACTAGAATTCGAAAGGGACAGGGAAGACTCAAGGCAGCTAAAATATACACCTGGATTCCATCTCAGCATGATGCATCTACAGAGCAGCTGAAGAGGCTTCTTCATGCCCCAGAGGGAGAAAGGCTTCATTCCAGCTGGAAATGCATAGAGCCCACCCATCTCATCAGCAGCCCCTCCCAGATCCTGCTGGGATCTTTGGAGAGGGCTGATAGGGAGTGACATGGCTCAGAACCTCCAGGGTGTCCATCTGCTAGCTCACTCACTCTGCATCTTGTCTGTAAGAGGAATGAGCTATGACAATAAGTCAGTTTGTGCATGTGCGTGGGTGTGCATGAGTTTGTATGTGTGCTGGACTAGGGCCCTGATTCTTGATTAGGGTTTAGTGTATTACTGCACCAGTATTTAAAATATAGAGAAAATTAACCAACCTCAAGGAGACAGGAGGAATATTACATAGGAACCAGTCTTCCCCTTGTGGTGGCAGAAGCCAGAGGGCTGGTTGAGACAGGGTCTGATCTTCATTCTATCCCCAGAAGGAGACCTGGTGTTGATGAAGAGCCAGGCAAGACACAAAGGCTGAAAAGAGAAAGCCTCATCAATTCTCTTTCCATCATGTGTGGCCGCAGATCTGTCTACACCTCCCTTAATTATCATAGAGTTTCATGGAAGCAATCAGATCATCAGTCTAATTTTCTGTGATTGTGTTCTTGACTAGAAGAAAATTCCCAGGAGCCCTAGAGAGGGAGAAAACAACAGTGATTTTTACCCTCTTGAAGTATTTTGAGTATTTTGTTGATTGTTGAGCTTGTTTCTCAAGTTTCAAGTCCCAACAAGCACTTGTACAACTCTTGTTTTCTTCTTCTCTTCCTTCTTTCCCTCCTCCCTTCCTTTTTCAGATACTATCATTTATGAAACTTAAAAATTTAATTAAGCATCTATAAAATAATCAAAGTTTAGATACTAGGAACATAAATGAATAAGACATAGTTGCTACTCTCAAAAAACTCACAAAATAGAGGAGTAGAAAATGCTTGTTTTAGTTGAAGTCCACCAGGACCTTTAATCTTAAAAGCAAGGTGGGGAAGGTCCAGGAAATGCTTTCTCCTTACTAAGGATAAATGAGGTAAATGTCAGCCTCAGCTGCTTAATGATGCCACAGGGCATGTGCATCAGAGGCCAAGGGCCAGATTGGGATGAAATAGAGTATGTCCTCTCCTTTCTATGCTTATTTACTTCTGGCTCCCTTTCCATAGCCCCCACCAATGCAGTGTTCTCGGGTCAGCCCTTCCTCTTGCTTTCCATTCTATTCCACAAGCTTAGCTTAGCCACAGCTCAATATGCACCTGCCTCCGCTAGGAGGGCTGCTGAGATTTCAATGGGGAGGCCTGGCTCTGCTCTCAGAGTACCTACTATGTGCCAGTACTGCAGGCTTCTAGCTAGATTCCAGTGACAAGGATGACTGTGTCCTACTACAATACCCTGTGCTATGTGCAGCCATAAGAGACCACAAAAGGAACAGACGGGATAGGCGCAGTTCTGCCTTGGGAGGCAAAGGATAATTTCATGATAGAGGTGACACCTGGAGCTTGCCATCTAGTGGGAGAAATGATATTTTGTGTAGAAAGCACTGTGTCACAAAGGAAATGAAAGCATTACAGGAGCAAACAGGAAGGAAGATACATTTAGCTAGAAGATCAAGGAGTGCTTCATTAAAAGGTGATATTTGACCTTGACCTTGACCTTGACAATGGGTAGAGTTTTCAAACTCATTTGTGCTGTAGATATTTTCTGAATCATTATTACATTATCCTGGGTAAGGAGCAATGCAATAATTTAGAAGATGTATTCAAGTCCTTGCCCTCATAAAACTTATGTTCATTCTAGTGGGGATACAGAAAATTAACAATATAAATAAGCTAGAGCATGAGTCAGTAAACTTTTCCTGCAAAGGGCCAGTTAGTAAATACTATAGTCTTTATGGGCCATATGGTCTCAGTGGCAACTACTTTGCCATTGCAGTACAATTACATAAGTGAATAGATATGACTGCGTGCCAGTAAAACCTTATTTACAAAGACAAGGGATGGGCTGGATTGGGCCCATAGGCCACAGTTCGACAACCCCGGATGCAGTGTCAGTTAGGTAGTGAGAAGTCATCCCAATCTGGCACAAAAGGAAACCATTTTTTGAAATCTACTCTCCTTGACCTCTGATGCACATGCCCTGTGGCATTATTAAGCAGCTGAGGCTGACACTTACCTCATACATCCTTAGTAAGAAGAAAGCATTTCCTGGACCCTTCCCCACCTTGCTTTTTAGATTAAAGGTCCTAGTGGATTTCAATTAAAACAAATTTCTCTCCAAATCAAGAAAGGAAAGCTAAATGAAAAAAAAAAAAATTAAGAGAAAGAGCTTAAAATCTTAATAGGGAGAAGATACCTGCAAAGGTGTCACTCCCACAGTCAGGTGAGTGAGTGTCAGGACTAAGTCAAATTTCCTTCAAATCACCATGATAGTTTCATTCATTCTGTACCAGAAACACTTTGTCTCCCAACCAAAGTTGTTTCACGGTGCCCTCCCTCATCAGCTGGTGCCCAGACTAGATTTCCTGTAGGAAGTAAGGAAGTGAGCCATTCAGAGTCCCAGGAGAAGAGCCATCTGGACAGAGGGAAGAGTAAGTCCAAAGCCATAGAGGCTGGAATGAGTCTGCCATGTTCAAGAGCAAGCAAGGAGGTCACAACTGAGAAGATGTTTCCAGGCAGATTTGGCATGGCAGACAGAGTGACAGCAGATGACTCATCAAGAACAATAAAATCACCAATGGAGCGATATGACAGGAGCATGAGGTATATAACGTAGCATTGCACACAGAAGGTAAGTCTGGAAATGGAAACCACATCAGAAGCCTTGACCTTCGTGTGAAGGAGTCTTGACTTTGCTCATAGAGGAAGACTTCCCTAGGAATCTTTCTCTTCTGACTAAAGCAGGCACAAATGGTTCAGGACTGCAAACAATCCTTTTGACTCTGCGATGCCATCCTAGTTTCAACCATATGTAGCTGTCATAAGTCGGGGTCAATGATGGTGACCCAGATGGCTTGTCACACGAACTGCAAGCATCCCTTCAAAGAACCCGGTTACCATCCCTGCTTTGACGTACAGGGCTCCTTGCCTGAGGCTGATGGAAAGTGCAGTTACAGGGCCTGAGAATCCCCTAACTTCTCTCTGCAAGTCCAAAATAAAACCCATTCTTCAATCCTGTCTTTGTCCCCTTGAGAAGCAGTTGTCTTCTGTTGCCAGAAAAAAAGCACCTACTATGTAAGTGTAGTGTTAGATGTCTTACATGTGTCATGGTTTTTTAAGGAAGGTGGTATTACCCTCATTTTGTAGACGTGGAAACTGAGGCTGAGTACCATCAGTGACATCCCCACAGTCAAGTTAATGAGTGCCAGGATTCAAGACGAGGTCAATCTGGACTCAAAGTTCCTTCCAAATCTCCATGATAGTCTCATTCAGTCAGTCCCAGAAAGCACTTTGGCCCACAGCCAAAGCTGTGCTCATTTCATGCCCCCCCGCCCCCCGTCACCAGCTCAGCTGGTACCCAGTTAGCTTCTTCCTTGGAAATTCTAGTCTTTCTCGCTCTCCTCTCTCAGGCATGTGAAAAAGATCCTTCTCCCAGACTGCTCCCAGCCCCGTTTTCCTAATATGATACTGAATATCCCAGCACTTTTCTCCCTTTCCTGGTGGCCCCTCCTGGTATCCATAACAATTACTCTGAGCATTAAAGATTCATTTTTGGACAAAAAAGATAAAATCCCTCCTTTCAAGAACTTGTATTCAAATGGGAGGAGACAGAAAATCCACAGGACCCAACTTCATTATATTAGGAAGGCTCTGGCCACTGAGTTGAAAAGAGACTGTATGTAGGTGGATGACAAGAGTACAAGAATATAAGCTGCATTTCCAGCCCACAGGGCACTTCTTAGGAGCAAATATTGTCATCCAGGTACATAAAGGTTCTGTTTGGGACCAAGGTGGCAGCAACAGAAATGGTAAAAAGCAGGCATTTTTCTGAATAAAATATCAAATGAGAATTGTTAGAGGAAGCAAGACATCAGGATGTCATCTAAGGTTGTAGCCTGAGCAAAAGGAAGAACATGTTCCCATTGGCTGATGGGGACGATTTTGATAGGATCCGACTGGAGAGTTATGTGGAGAGGGAAGCCGGAGATTCGGAGCTGGTTTTGGATAAGTTACATGTCAGATATCCACGAGACATCCAAACAGAGATGCCAAGGAAGAGGGTAGATGGCATTGAAAGCCATGGGATTAAATAAGATAACCTAGAGAGTGAATGGGGACAGACCAGAGGATCCCTGAGGATCTTCAGCTTTTGAGAGTAATTGGAGGTGGAGAAGAATCACTAACACAGTTGCAGAAGGAGCAGCTGCTCCTTCTTGGTGGGACCAAGAGAGAGCTCTTCAAGGCTAAGAGAAGAACGCATTCAAATAGGCAGAGCGGGCGGTCATGTCAAGAAGTCAACCCCTGGATTTGTCCGCGTAGAGTCATTGGTTGGAAACCTGCATCCATCAACCTTGGAAAGAACAACTTCAGTGGAAAGCTGAAGCAAAACCTGAGCAAGGGGGTTCAAGAGAGAGCTGTGAAGGGGAATTCATCCTGCAGAGGGAGCAGCCAGGGATAGAGACAGCTCTTGTGAGTTCTGTGGAAGACAACACAGAAAAGGAGCTAGAGCAGGACAAAGATAAGGGTCAAGGGAAGTTCCTTCATTTTCTTTTAAAAATATATAGTACAGAATACTTGTAAAGAAAATGATTAAATAAAGGGGGACAGTGATGGCACTAGAGAGAAAGAGGACAAATATTTGGATCAATGTCCTTGGGTGGGACAGAGGGACTGGGATTGAGCCTCAAAGAGGAGAGCTTGGCCTCCTTGGGGTTAGAGGATTCAGGGAGGCCCCTCTGGTATCACACCAATAGGGGTGCCTGTCCAGTGTGGTGTTACCTAGAGCCCAGAAAGATAAGTAAGATGCCCAGCAACTCAAGTATGGCTTGCCTGCCCCTGGTGAACTTGGAAAATTACTTATTGTCTAATTCTCAATTTCTTTGTCATAACTATCATCTTCCCACGGTCACCTCAAATAATCATGGTGAAGAGGAAATCAAATCCTGTGTACAAAGCCCAGTGCTTATCTCATAGAGGGGGTGAGATGAACTGAAGGCTGGCTCCCTCCTACACTTCCTCCCCTTGCCCTGTAGGTTTTCTCTGGGAACCTCTCATTCCTTTTGAAACACTGGATAGACCTTCTGCTTCTGATGCTGCTCAAAAACCAGCGGGCTGAAAGCAGGGACAGTCATGTACTGCCCGTGTCCCTAAACACCCCCTTCCTCAATTTGCCTCTGTAGCTTTTTGCCTGTGAGTTTGATGAGTCATCTTTCCATGACAATTTTTCATTTCTGTGCAGCCTCTTGGAGATGGATTCTATAACCCGCACCTGTGTGCGGCTAAGATCTTCAAAGAGCTGCTTCCCACGGAGTGGAGTTCAGCCAGGGAGCCCGCCTTTCCCTCAGAGCCACTGAGCAGGAGGCAGAAAGGTAGAGATGGAAATCTCTCTCCTGACACAGCCTCAGGGCAGGCAGAGAGGGAGACAGTTCCTCCCCAGGATGCAATTCTTCCTTTTAGCCAAGCTGCTGTGATCCACCTTGCCCAGGTAGGAGATCACTGAGTCCCTGACCCAGAAAGACAGGCCTCTTGTCATGAGGAAAGGAATGCTTTAACTTCCACCCACAAACCTCCCAAGGAAAAAAATTAAAGTTCTGTCAAAACAGGTTAGCATATTAGCAATCACGGCTCACTACCATCTGTATTTGTTCCATTTGTGGCGTTTATGATGGTTATCCACATTAATTATTTCGCTGCTAAAGTCCCTTCTAATTTCTGAACACTGTTATTTCTAAGAAAGATGGATATTAGATATGCCACACATCAGCACAGGGTGGCATTACAGCGTGCTATTAAGTTCAGATGCTGAGGCTCAGCAGAAATAACTTTGCTGTTTGTAATCGCAATAAAGTGTTTTATGTTGTGACTCAAAATGAAGGATAGCATTGATGGAAACTGACTTTTTAGTTTGGCAATGACTCTGAATTCACCAAGAGAGACAGGAATCACTGGGCTGGGGTGGTGAGGAGCCCAAGGAAAGCCATGAATACAGAGGAGGAGATGTGTGACAGTAGTCAGTCCTGAGTCCAAGGAGACTTTATAAGAACCTGTTCCCAACAAGAACTTGCAGAAATTCAATTGGTCTAGGGTGAGGCACAGTCAACATTCTTTCATTGCTGGTTCACACAGTCACTAGAAGAACAGTGGCACGTGGAGGATAGTGACTTACAACATGCATTAGCTTACAAAGGACAATCACATGTCCACTGTCTCACTAAATATTGTGACAGCCTCAGAAGTGAGTCTTTATTATTATCAGTCCCAGGACACAACAGGATAATAAATCTTCCTCCCAATGCCCTGCCTCAGTCCTAGCAAAGGACCATAGTGGGTTAAAACAGCTAAAGACCAAGAAGGATGATCTCGAATGAGATGGCAGTCAATATGAAGGTCTAAGGAAAGCAACTCTTTGTGGAGTTCTTTTTAAAAAGATGACATTTGAGATTCTGATGCAAGCAAGGTTAGATTGGATCAAATGCTTCTCCGAGATCCCTTCCTGCCCAAGCATGTCTTCATCCTTTCCTTTGCTCATTCATTTGTCAAAAACACTCGGACCATCTGTGATATGCTCGGTACTATGATGGCCCCAGGCCTATTGGTGTGAGTGAACGTTCCCTGCCTTTCAAGAAACAACTAATCAAAGCAAGCAAGTCTGTGGCCACAAGCTGGAAAAAGAAGCAGCAAAGATATCCCCTGCAAACAATGAGTGCATCCCATTTAGACGAAGTCCAGGACAAAATGAAAACCAGCTATTTTAGTCAGCTCTTTTGCCACTGTGACCAAAAGACCTGACAAGAACAATTAGAGATGGAAAAGTTTATGTGGGGGGTTACAGTTTTAGAGGGCTCAGTCCATAGATTGCCAACTCCATTACTCAGGGGCTGAGGTGAGGCAGGACATCATGGTGGAAAAGTGTGGTAGAAGAAAGTGGCTCGGGACATGTCACCAGGAAGCAGAGAGAACTCCACTCAACAACAACAAAATATATACCCCAAAGTCACCCCCCCACACACAGGGACCCACCTCCTCCAGCTATACCCTCCCTGCTTACAGCTACCACTCAGTTAATCCCTATCAGGGGATTAATTCACTGGCTGTCATAACCCAATCATTTCACTCTAAGCTTTCTTTCTTGCATACAATGTCTCACACAAACTTTTGTTGGACACCTAATATCTAAACCATAACACCAGTCAATAGGAATCTTCCTCTGTTGTTGCCCTCCACTGTTGATTACCAACCAATGTTCTACAAGTTCAAGTTATTAAATAACTTCTTGTCTGATGTGGCTAGTTCTTGGATGAACTGGGTTTCTGTTTCTGCTGGGGAGATGGCTCCCCCTGGTGGCTGGAGGCCTAAGATTTTTTTTTTTTTTTTTTTTCTTTTTACTGTCTACAGTATCCCAAGAATCCTGAAATTTGATAGATATCACTTAAATAGGTATTACTTAAATAAGGTCCTGGAACCATGGAAGCAAATGCCTGCCTGTTTTTTTGTGTGTGTGTGTGTGTTGGGGTGGGGGGAAGATCTTGACTCATCTGAAGCCCCCTGTATTCCTGCATCTGAATCCCTTCCCTACTTCCTCAATGTTTGATTCAAAAGTTATTGAGATACTCGGAATCCCATTTCAGGGCAATAGCCCGAGGCACTGGTGTGAAGAGTGCATGGTACCTACCAAGTCCTCCAAAAACCTTAGCTGATTTGCTCTTCTTAGCATTAGAGTTTCACAATCTTTCTTGCAGGTCTCGCCCTCCCCACTCCCTGCTTCTCTATCCCAAATCCTTATCCCATTCTTTCTCATAACTCTGTCCCTCCTTCCCTCTCTCTTTTCCCCTCCCCTGCTCCCCATATCCTTTCTTCTTTCCCCTTCTTTCTCACCTCCTCCCACATCCCTCTGCCCTTCCATCTGCCTCTTTTCCCCCACACCTCTTCCTCCACGTTTCTCACACCCACCTCTTGCCAGAGCATCTAAGCACAAGCATCGGGCATATCAAGGGTACTCTGTGAAGATAAATTGCATCCCGTGCTAAGTCAAAGAGAAGCCATTTTTCCATCAGTCAATAACATTGCAGCTTGCTCTGGTATTCTTCAGAGTGCACCAGGAGCTCGTCTGCATACTTCACGTTAGAACGCCGGTCCCTCTGTCCCTGCCTTCATCTGTGGTGATGTTTGAACACATTCTGTCTTCCCTCTCCTCTTTTGAATTCTCTCTAATGTTTGCATCCCCTCACTTTCCCGTCCCTTGCTTTGCCTGCCTGCCCTCTCCCTCTTTCTTGTCTCATCTTGCTTTTTTCTTTTGTATCATTTCACGTGCTAGAATTCCTTCCCTCTTGTTTTTGATTTGCACAGTGGCCCATGTGCCCCTCTATTCCCAAACTACATTTTCTCAAGCTGCCTGCAATATCTCTTCCCTGTCATTGTAAAAGCTTTTTCATCTCCATTTGGAGCCATTTGCCCTGATCATTTCTCTCTCTGAGATCACACTGATGAGCCCACGTGGTCCTTGGCTGCCAACAAACCCCAGGAAAGACAAGCATGTACTTAAAACTTGCATTTTAATTTGAAGACCCTTTAGGGGCGGGTGGGTATGGGCAGAAGCCCGCTGATGGCCCAGTCTGGCCCCAATAGTGTACCTGAGCTCTTTAGGAAGGAAACTCAGAAATACTAAATAGTGATGTTTTCTACCCTCACAAAACAGATGGAAATGGGGTAAGTAGGCCAAGGCTGTTTTTCTCAACTGATTTCTTTCTCTGCACAGTTCTCTGTACGGAGGAAAGAAACAGACAAAACAGAGACTACCTCCGTTGTCTGGGCATTGTTCCTGGAACTAAAGGGTAATAGGCTTGCACAGGACCCAATTGTTAGGAGTATACAGTCCCCAACCAAGCAGTCATATAGAAAGGCAGGTGTGAGTTTGGAATCTGAGAAAAGGATTAAGTCCCAGTCGTCACCCTGTGGCTTGAGACTGGGGACAGGTGGGAGAGTTCATACCAACCAAACTCTGCTAATCTAGAAAGGAACCTGCCTCCCTCTCAATAGTGGGAGCCCTCACCTTGCCCTGGGAAGCTTGTGGATATCCCACTGCCTTGTTTGAGCCCCTTAAAGCAGATTCTGAGACAAGGATTCAAATGCAAGTAGTTTATTTCAGGTTGTGATCAGGGAAATCCTCAGTAGGGGAATAAGGTAGTGAGCAGGAAAGGGAGGGAAGGAAGACAATAAAGAATCCATCATAGGGCCAGGTACCACTGCTTGCGACTGGTCCTTAGCCCCACTGGGGAATTTCAGATGGCACACCTCCCCCTGAGAAGTGAGGAAATGGGGATCTTTGTCCCCAGCTGCTTCTCTGGGTCAGTAACTCTCTAGCACACTGGCACTGCCCTGTGTTCAGGTGGAGCACAGTCCTCTAGCTATAAATTGTCCCCCTCCAGCATGCCCCCCTTTACCCAGAGAATCACAGATGGGACTGTAGGTGACTCCTGCCTGTCAGGTTGAACACTGAGAGACATGGGCAGTGGTGCAAACATCTCTGGACTTGTCAAGGGGCCATGTGCCCTCCACTCATGCTGCTGTAGCCCAGGAGTCAGTTTTCTACAAAGAGCCAGAGAGTAAATATTGAAAGCTATATTGCTAGAAGGTCTCTGCTGTGACTCCTCCATTCTGCTGTTACAATATGGCCAGGGACCATAGAAGGCAAGTCCAAGTGTACAAAATTGAGGAAGGCACTGGCTGTCGGGACTGAGGACTGTAAACCCTCTGTGGGTTGGGGCCCCCTTGAATGCCACACCTGGGTACAACTCTTCCCTCCCACTAGAACTCACTCTATATAGAAGTTGTCATTCCCAGCAAGTACACAAAAAATGGGTGTGGCTATGTGCCAGTAAAACTCCATTTATTAAAAACCAGCAGAAAACTTCATTTGACCCTAAGACCATAATTAGGCCACCCATGCTCCACCCAGACTGGTCTTTTGGGCCTTCAAAACACCTGATCTTCCTACACCCACCTTTGCAGGTGCTGTTGCCTGCTCCCTCTTCATCTCCTCACCTGGGTATTCCCTACTCATCTGTCTTCTGGCCTTCAGCCAAAATCACCTCCTCAAGGAAGCCTCACCCACTCCCTAGCCAGGTCAGAGGCCCCTGACATGTCTTCACTTCTCCACTCTCCTTGAGATCACCAATCACAGTGGCAATTGCATAATTAATTGTGTAATTAGTGCTTTAATGTCTGTCTCCCTCTGCTGCAGGCCTGCTCCCTTCAGTTACCAAGGCCCATTGAGTGCATTTGCTAATATCCCTCAAGTCTTTCCAATCCTCATCACACCAGCCAGTCCAGCCCTGGTCCAGACCCATCGGTTTCTTACCTGAGCCTCTACAGGGTTCCCAATTGATCTTCCTGGACACCTCACTCCTCAGCTTAAAAGCATCCAGGGGGTCCCCTTTGCCTTCAAGAGAACAGATTGACTTCCAAGAACTGCATAAAAGGCCCTTCACAGTTGGGCCCCTGACCACCAACCCAGCAGTCATTCCTCGCCTACCTTAGCCAACTCCCTTCATTTCCATGACGTGGCCCAACTAGGTGTCCCTTACTTTACAAATGCAGGATGCTCACTTGGACCTCCAGGTCTTTACACGCACCGTATCTTCTGCCTACGATGCATTTCCTCCCTTTTTGCTCTTCTGGGAATCAGTCCAGGCTCTTGGCTTCCCTGAGAGCATTTCCTAGACCATTTGTTATCATGCTCCCAACTCCCCTAGTCTCGCTTAGGAGTCAGCACTGTGGATATCCATGGCCTCCTGGGCTTACCAGATTTCATGTTTTTCACACTGCATTACAACTATTTACCTGTCTGTTGCTCCGCTCAGACTGTGAGCCCCTGAGACCAGGAGTGTAGCACCCAACACCCAGCACCGAGCACACAGCCTGTAGAATCTAGATCTTAGCACCATGGCACAACATAGGAGGCAATCAGTAACCATCTAATGAATGAACAGAACTCCCTGGAACATCCAAAGTGTGATTTCTCTTTGACAACTGGCAGAGGAGTTTCAGAAGCCTCCAGACTATCTTTCATTTTGTTGGAGGAGCAAGGATAGGAAAAGGAGGTCTTGATTGAAAAGCACTATCTCCAGCTGCACCTCTTCCGTCCTCTCACCAATCTCAGAAAGCCACTGTCCTAAATTCTGTCCTAAATTCAAAGTCCTTTTCTCCCTTCACTCCTTTCCACAAGCCTCACATAATGATGGACAGAAGCTCTGACTCTTGCTAACAGCAGTCCAGGGCCTGATGCCAGAGTCCTTTCCTGCATCCTGCCTCCTCCTCCAGAGGTAGAGATACCAGCACCAATAGAATAAGAGTAGTGGCCACAGGTCTCCACTTTTTCCTCTCCTTCCACACCCCTAGCAAGCAGGGAATAAGATGAGGGCTGGAGAGTTGGGGCAGGCTGCAGGAGGGGCTCTGGGGTCTGAAGATATGCTGGCCTTCTGGCCTCGGAGAATCATCTGGTGGAGGGGCGTGAGGGACTGATCCCTCCTAGCCTCTGCCTCATTCAGAAAGGCCCTCTTAGGGATTGCTTGGGTAAGTGAGGACAGCTTTGCCTCCACCCCATACACACAGGCATGCTCACAACATACACACCTCCTTCCTTATCTGCAACACGTTTTCTCCAGGCTCCCAGCAGCCAGCTGTACTGTCACTTTTATGATTGCAGATAATTTACATTCAAACAAACTCTGACTCACCAGAGACACAGGAAGAAAAAGCTACCAGAGTGGGAAACGCTGCAGCTTGCTGGTTTGCTCTTGCTTTTCCTGGCATCCTTCTCGTCCAAAGAGGACTGGTGGGAGAGGAGCTGATGGCAGAAGCCCAGGTATCACTGCAACTAAGAAACCACAGGTCAGTGTCACTACAAGTGGCCTTCCTGGACTCCAAAGAGGCATTTCCACTGGAGTGTTAGCTTGTTCATTTCCCTGCAATCTCATGTCCTCAGAGATTGTATGGCTCTTCATAAGAAAGTGACTCCTATAGTTGATGGTGCATCAGCATCACCTGGAGAGGTGGCCGATGACTTGAAGAAGCCCTGTTCTTTGATTGGCACAGCATCATCGCACAAATACACAAACTGTATTGAAGATACAGTTTCCTGAGCCTACTGAATTCCACCTTACTAAATCAGAACCCTAATCCCATACCTACTCAAGCAGATTTTCTAGATGACAGGACAGAATTTTATTTATTTGATTTTTTTCTACAGCTAACTTGATACTAGTTCTACTGCTTGCAAACCACTAATTTAATGAATTGTATCTAGAATACTTCTTAAACTCATGTGGATATTTGTTCACACATCAGACAGATTGAAGATCACTATTTTGAAGTAACTGTATCCCTTCTGCCAGCCACTTGATCCACAAAAAAGAGAGGACAGAAACTTTAAGGATGCCAAAGCATTTTATAGTCTCTTGGGGTTGGTGTTGCCAACCTGAATGTTTGAAGTGATTGACAATTCAGTTGTTAATTTGATTAGCCTATGCTATAGATTTTTCTTGGGGAAAGGTGAATTTAGCTGGCCCCTCCCCCGCTGAGCTGAGACAAGTGCATCTCTCCTTGCCCCAGGGACAGGGCACTCAGGACCTAGTACTTCCCTCCCCCATTCTCTGATATACACCTTCCTGGACATCTCCAGCCCCATCACAACCTATGCATTGTAAAGAGATCTATCAGGTTCAGACTGTTGCCATGCATCAATTAAAGTTTGATTAATTATTAAAATGGTATTTATTAAGGTTTAGCAACTCTGAAATAAGATTCGTGTTTCTGCCTGTTGTTGAACTTTAGTAATTCTATTCTTAATAATCAATTGTGATCTGTTTGACTTGGAATCATTTTTTTCTTATTAAATCTAAACCAAATCTTTATTTGAGACACATAATTATAAATGAGACTAATTTGCTTCCCCTCAGGGCACCAAGGGACTCTCAGTCCAAATGGGATGAGGAAATCCCACATCTGAGGACAGAGAAGGGGCGCCCTCCCTAGTAGATAGGAAGGGTGATGGTTATTCATGTTCAGCACTGTTTAGAGGAACAGTCCCCCAAGCTCCCATCTGCACACACGTTAAGTGGAGCTTTAAAACCTGCGTTTTCATCTCATTAGGAATATCAGCACGCCATGAAGGGTTCCTCGAATGATACTGAATTGTCTCAGGAAACTAAAACTGGCTCCCCACTCAGGAACTCCTGGGACCATGCTGAACAGGAATAGGAAGGGGAGGTGGTTCCGTGGAAAGAATGGGAAGCCACACAGCTGGTCCTTTTCCTGTTTCCTGAAGTCCTGTGTTTCTGACCACAGGCATCCAGTGACCATATCCTCCCGGGCACTGCTCTTAGATCCCACCTGGTATTTAGGGCTCTGCTGCTATGGACAGGCCTGGGGTCAATTGGCCCCAGGCTGATGGGCACAGCATAACATAGTAGAATGAGCTCAAGCTTAGCAAAGAGGATGCTGGACTTCAAATCCCAGACCTGAGGCTCATTATCAGTAACTCTTGGGGAAATGTACTGCTGCTCTGAGCTTTAGGTCCTAAAATGGTATCTCTAAAATGGTTTTGACAATAACTACTTATAAAAATCCTGCAGGGTTTTTAAAAATCAGAGATAACAAATGTGAAGTGCATACATAGGAGCATGGTGCTTAATGTACAGAAGATGCTCAGTAAAGGTGGCAATTATCATTACCCACCATGGTGACCCAATGCCCAGCTTCCCGACTTCTTCAGACAACACCTGTTTGGCCTCTATAATGGTCTGCTAGGCCTGGCATAGACAAGCACCATGGACTGGTGGCCTAAACAACAGAAATTCATTTTCTCACAATTCTGGAAGCTAGAAATCCAAGATCATGATGACCACAGGGCTATCTCCTGAGGCCTCTCTCCTTGGTTTATAGACGATTGTCTTCCCCGGTTCTTCCTTGAATACCTCTTTCTGTCCTAATTTTCCACTTGTACAAGAACACTAGTCTTGTAGGGCCCACCCTAATGATCTCATTGGAACTTAGTACCTCTTTGAAGACACTGTCTCTAAATTCAGTCACATTCTAGGATACTGGGGTTAGGACTCTAACATCTGCACTTGGGGGGACACAAGTCAATCACTTACAGCCCCCTAGCACCACCACCACCATCACTGTTGGTCTGGGTGTTAGCCAGTTAGGTGTGAACTCCCGTGTTTCCTGTTTGACTGCACCTCCTGCCCAGAGTGTCTTCCCCTCCAGCCCCACCCTCAGGAAAGAGTCCTAAACAGATTCAGCAGTTCAACTTGGGATGGAGTGTGTGATAAGGCCAAGTAATCACATCAGAGTCACAATTTGAGGAAAGTTTTGATTGCCAGGAAGACGACTTGGAATTGATGTGATAATTTCTTTGTCCTTTTGCTAGGGGATCATCAAACCCACCTCCTATGGTTGTTGCAAGTATTAAATAAAATAGCACAGAGCACAACACAGTGGCCCAGGGCAAAGTGAGCCTTGCTTGCCTTTTGTCTTGTTCAGAAGGGATGAGCTAAGCACATGTTGTAGAAAGAACCATCTGGTCATGATAACATGGATCATCCTGCGGAAGGGGCAGGAACTGCTGGATTAACACAGAGGGATAGAGTAGAAACAGGTTGAAGAAACACCCTGGAGAAAGGTGCACTGAATTTAGTGGTAGTTTGGTTATGAGGAGGGAATAGTGGAAATGAAAAGGAGAGATCATAGATAGGGGTCTTAGTCCCAGCTTAGAGGAGAAAGGTGCATTTGGCAGTAATGGGAGCTAGAGAATGGATGGAGGGAGGCAGTTGGATCTCATACATGGAGGTCATGTTGAAAGTAAGGTGAGGCCCCTGCAGGCAATGGAGAAATAGCAGGGGAGGTCTAGCACCAGCAGCCCACAGCAAGATCGCTGCTCTTGGCTCTCTATTTACCTAATGCCTCTCCTGGATGTTGGACCTCCCTTCCCATCAATAGAA